>NC_081555.1:39255650-39591280 GCF_963082655.1 Stomoxys calcitrans
CCTACACCGCTTCTATAGACTTTCAGTCTTAACTTTTGGGGTCCGTAGGTTACTCCTTCAGACTTGTTGAGGTCTCTGATACAACCAGAGTTTAGTACGAATACTAAATATCTCCAATCGCCATCAACTTCATCCAATCTACCAAACTTCATGTCAGTGGTTGAAAGTTTCGACTAAATTGCCTTAGTCTCAGGTATGTTTTCAGGATCAGAGGGAATCATTGACATCCAAGTGTGTGCCATTGGTCGAGAAGGAATATCTTCCTTTTTGACTAAATCCAGTGCGGAGCCTGGACAGATCCCGCCAATCTTTCTTTGGGAGCAAAGATACATTTCAATTGAGCTTTGATGCCCGATGGCAATTACGCCACAAACTGTAGTATGCCCAGGCAATTCCGCAAGGACATCGGAGTATGCTGACAGTTCATTCACTATCCCACTCCAATTATTCCTAGGTATGTAGCTAGGGACCATCACCCAATGGTCCCTAGTGATATTAGCAAAGGAACTAGGACCCATATCGCTATAGTTCACCTTAGTTCTTTTTGGTCATGGGATCGCATTTTGGAAAAACTTGAGTTAGGCCCATTTTATATATAAAGTCATCGATATATTAGTGCAAATTAAAATTTAGGCTTATGAAACCATTTTCCGGAAAACACATTTTAAATACAATTTAAATTTTACTCGACTCCCATTATGCTTGTATGGCTTGTTTAGGCTTCCATGACCTCGTTACATGCAAGTTATAATGAGATGCTTCGTTTTGTGGTTGGCAAAATGAGAAACTTTCACGAGAACATAGGAATGGAATCATGCGGGTTTTCATTCACTTCGTGCGTGCTTACCTTGTTCACCACATTTGCCTCAAGTTAACCCAATGGGGAAATAAAAGCCGTGAGTTTGCAAACACCAAACATTTGCTTAAAATTTTCCACTTATTGCAAATGCAGGTCTAAGAATGAAAGCGGATCATTGATACATTCCGTGAAGGCAAACGAATACGTTTTCTATGCATTCAAATTGGCAAAAGGCATAGAAACTGTTGTGTGTTTTGCTTTTCCCATTGGAAAAATCCGAATTGGCCTTTGAAAACATTCGTAGATAAGTAGCCATTTGAGTAGCATCAGCTAAGGAGTGGAGGGAAGCTTAACGCAAAGCAATGTTTTTGGGAACAAGAAAGGGCTTTGAGCAAACTCTTGTAGCGCGTTAAAAAGAACGGTCGTGTTTGAGTTCTTTTCCATGTATCGCCACGCTAATTAAGTTGCATCAAGGGAACAGCGCTAAGGAAAATTTTTGTTTATACCAATTGAGGCAATGCAACTTTAAAATGATGAGCCTTTTATTGACCTTGAAGCGAAACAATCTTTCAAATTTCAGTGAAATCGGATTATAAATGCCCTTTTTTGGGCCAAGGCTTAACATAACTCACTGTCCCAAATTTCGGCGACATCGGATAATAAATGTGGCTTTAATGGGCCAAAACCTTAAATCAAGGGATCGGTCTATATGGCAGCTATATCCAAATCTGATCCGATCAGGACCAAATTGAAGACAGATGTCGAAGAGCCTAGCACAACTCACTGTCCCAAATTTCAGCAACGTCGGACTATAAAAGCGCCTCTTATGGGCCCAAAACCTTAAATCGAGAGATCGGTCTATATGGCAGCTATATCCAAATTTGGACCGATCTGAGCCAAATTAACGAAGGATGTCGAATGGTCTAATATAACTTACTGTCCCAAATTTCAGCAAAATCGGATAATGAATGTGGCTTTTATTGGCCTAAGATCCTAAATTGAAGGATCGGTCTATATGGCAGCTATATCTAAATCTGACCCGATCTCGGCCAAATTGACAAATGATATCGAAGGGTTTAACACGACTCACTGTCCCAAATTTCAGCAAAATCGGATAATAAATGTGGCTTTTATGGGCCTAAGACCCCAAATCGGAGGATCGGTCTATATGGCAGCTATATCCAAATCAATACCGATCTGAGCCAAATTGACGGAGGATATCGAAGGGCCTAACACAACTCACTGTCCCGAATTTCAGAAAAATCGGATTATAAATGTGGCTTTTTTGGGCCTAAGACCCTAAATTGGAGGATCGGTCTATATGGCAGCTATAACCAAATCTGGACCGATCTAGACTAAATTGACGAAGGATGTCGAAAGGTCTAACACGACTCACTGTCCCAAATTTCAGCAAAATCGGATAATAAATGTGGCTTTTATGGGCCAGAGACCCTAAATCGGAGGATCGATCTATATGGGGGCTATATTCAAATCTGACCCGAACAGGACCAAATTGAAGACAGATGTCGAAGAGTCTAACACAACTCACTGTCCCAATTTTCAGCAAAATCGGATAATAATTGAGGCTTTTATTGGTCTAAGACCCTAAATCGGCGGATCGGTCTATATCAAGCAATAGTCCGATATAGCCCATCTTCGAACTAAACCTGCTTATAGACAAAAAAAGAATCTGTGCAAAATTTCAGCTCAATATCTTAATTTTTAAAGACTGTAGCGTGATTTCAACAGACAAACGGACGGACGGAGAATCCTGAGTCCCTACAGAACCGGATATGATATGCTCGGCAATCTCCTTGTTATCCTCATCAAAACAACTCCTGCAGAAGTTGTGCGGTATTTTTGTAATTGTAGCCACATTTTTATGTGGAGGTGGCGATCCTCGTCATGCTCCTACTTAAAGAGCCGGTGCCGCCCGGTCCCTCACTGAGACTCTCCGCTCGATACCGCTGATTGTTCGCTACTGCCGTTGCAGCTGCTCCGTAAGCAGCATTCCAGTACCCGCAATCTGTGGACGCTCCCGGTAGCTCGCAGCTAAGCTTCTCGTGACAGCAATGAACACCACACAGATTGGAGTCTAAAGTTCCAGCCTGTGTGGTGCTCATAGTTATTTCGTGCCGTTCAATGTGCTCAAAGACCTCTTATTGAACGCTAGTGACTCCTTTGTCCTCCTCAGGTCGATGACTAGCCAGAGTCCCTTAGCGGTCCGGCAACCACCAGCTGAGTACCATCTCGCTACCTACCCACTCTACCAATCTCATCTACTATGTTTAATAGCTCGTCAAATGTCATGCAGGCAAGGCCGGTGACTGGTTCGCCCGTCCGCCCCGTCATTGTCTGAGATTTTTTCATATCCGGAAACCCATATCAGGTCATATCGTGGACCCGGAGCTTATCCAGGGACTCTAAGCAATTCACCACACACCTCGATTTCACCGTCGTCAAACCCAAGGCCTTGAGCGCCGACATACTGTCCAAATAAACCCTATGACTTGAGGTGGATTCTTTACCAGAATTTCCCTTGCGGCTAATGCGATGGCGCAAATCTCTACCTGAAAGACTGTACACACGCCCAGTAGCTTCAGAGACATACCGCTGTTGAGTGCGTCCGAATAGGGCCCCTTTCTCTGCCTGACTATCTTGGAGCCATCAGTGAAGATCGAGGTCTCATTTTCCTCAAAACACAGCATTCGACGTCTACCCTTCCCTGCCGGGAAAACGAATCTTGAATGTCCTTCCAAACGAACATCCTTCTGCAGAAACAAAAAGCGCACAGTGACTTATGGTCTTTTCTCCGTATTTTTTTTCCAGGACAGCTTCGAATCGAGGTAGACAGTAAAGATCCAGGACTCACTTTCCTCAAAACACAGCATTCGCTCTCCATTTATCCGTGTCGGGAAAACGAATCCTAAATATCCTAATCCCAATCGGTACTATTGCCAGATAGTCGAAGTTCCCCCTCAGTCTACCCTCCGCATCAATAGCACCTCCTGTCCTCCTACAGAATGCCGAGCACCCTCAGTCCAAGTGCGACCTTGTCGTCGCAGTTCCGATTGTGGGTCTCACTTTGCAGCACTTACAGCATCGCTTCCAAGCCTACCTGCGGTGTGGATCTCGGTGCTCCTATGACTCCGACGCAGGACGGTCTCTGGACCTTCTCTCTCTCTTCCTATCCACTGCTATAGGTCAGTACTGGTCTCACAACGTCCGTAGACATCCCATAATTCCTTTTGGGGGTTAACCCCCACTTCCAACCGAACATGCTTTTGCAGAAGCAAAAAGCGCACAGTGACTTATGGCTTCTTTTCTCCGTATTCTTCTTCAAGGATAGCTACGAATCGTGGTAGATCATCGCGACAATCTCCGCAGTGACTCTTCCATGATCTCGTTAATCTTCAACAGAAACCTGCCTCGGACCAGCAATACGACGTTGTCCACTTCTGCGTGCCATCTCCACTAAGATCCAACACAGGATTTCATTAATCACGAGGTGCACAGAATAGGCGAGAACATCCCCCCTCCTGGGGAGTTCCTCATGAAAACCCCCCTGACCCCACTCTCTTCCAAGTTCGCATTAATAATCTTGCCACTGAGTATTTTATTAGTCCACTGGGAGATAATAGGGTGAATCTCCGGTGAATTTTGATCCTATCTCCACGATATTGAAAGACGCCAAAGAGTGCTCCTTCGGCCGGAAAACCGTCTCGTTCTCTCTTACCACTCGTGAAGGGCAGTCTTCACCGACCTGTCTTTGAGGTATGCTTGTTGTGCACCACTGAAGTTTTACGTCGTCAGTCGTTCTCACATCCTTCAGGTCTATCAGACTTGTCAGTGTTTTGAGCAAAAACTATGACAGACTAATGATCCTGTAATTCTTCGTCGCTCTGTGGTTCATTTTTTCCACCTTGAGAATAAAGACCTCTCTGACCATCCTTCATGCCCTTGGTATGAAAGAACATGCCAGGCTCAGTTGGGAAATCCATTCGAAGCAATGCAAAGTGACTCCAAGGGACATCTGCAGAAGTGCCGGGGTTATACCGTCAGATCCAGCAATCCAGGACGGAATGCCTACACTATCGCCAACGATGTCTCTGATGAGGTCATCCGCCAAGACTGCTGTAGATATTGCGATATCTCGATCGCCGATCTCTTCTTGGTCGCCCGAAAAATGCGTTTCCATCAGAATTTCCATCGTCTCCAGACCTGGATCGGGGTAAGTCCCGTCGTCCCTTCTCAGAGAGCTTGGCGCGCTAGGATCCTTCGAAAGCACTTAGCGCAACCTATGGGCCTCACTAGTGCTTTCCAATACAGCATAGATTTTCGCCAAGGAACTCTTATTCGCCTCCGCCATCTCCTTCTTGAACTTGCCAAGGGTCTTTTGATATTCGTCCCAACCCTCTGATATGTTCTTTCCCTGGATCCTATTTAAAATCCTCCAGCGTTGCCACCTGAGCACCTTTAATACCGGTACTCGTTCGGAACATGCCCTCAAATTTCCGCGTTCTGGCATACTGTAACGAGACCCACTGCGGCCTCCAGTCACCTGGCATCCACCAAAGGTCCCTTGCTTCTGCATCTGTTCCCTGAACTTCTCCCAGTTGGTCCTTTTCGGGTTTCGGTTTCGGTGAAAACATATCCTATAGTGATCCGAAAAAGAGCACTGGCTGGATACGTTCCAACCCAAGACTTTAACCGAATCACTGTTTGCTAGGAGCGTTGTATTTACGTCCTGTTCACCGATCCGGTTGAAGAAAGTAGGGGCGTTGCCCCTATTGTATACAACCAAGTCCGTGGATAAACTAAAATCAAAATGTGACTCACCCCTGTTTTCGTATCCGTGCTGGTGCGAGGACAATGATCATGTCCTCGCACCAGCTGACCAGGGCCAGGAATGTGTCCGTAGGGGGGTTGTCTTCATCATATGGTAGGTATATGATTCCCGGAACCAGTAATGGTTTGCGCGGCCTCTCATGGCCACTACTGTTAAATCTTCATGGTTCCTGAAGGAGGTCCACATCTGTGTCGTGTCTCCCCATAGCTCTCAGCAGCACGTCCGCGTCTGCCAGAGGTGCCGTTGATAGACAACGATGATCGTAATGGGTCAGCGAATCGTTTGTGTGGAAACAAATAGCACTGAGTCTTCCGTGCATTAAAATCCACTCGATTCATTCGACCCCACTCAGAAATGGCCATCAAATCCTGGCAGAGTGTATCATCCATAACCCGCCTCTTGTCCTCAATCTCTCCAAGACTTGGCCTATGTTCGAATGAGTACGAATGACAGAGATTTCTGCCATCCGCAAATGAGTAGATCGGATTCGATGTCTGACCCAACAGATCGTTGATGAAAATTTGAAAAAGAGAAGGAGAAAGAACAGAGCCCTGGGGTACACCTGTGGTCAATTTGTGCTCTTTGAATGAGAACCCATCTATAACGACTCGAATAGTGCGATCTCTGAGAAGCTCGAAATAAATCGACCCGACACCAAATGCGACCAGTTTAGATAGTAGTGCACCGTGCCAGACCCTATCAAATGCCTTGGAGATATCCAGAACCACAACCTTACTCTCACCAAACTGGTGGATTGAGCGACTCCAATGTTCCGACAGAAGTGCCATGAGGTCACCCGTAGAGCGATTTCTGCGGAACCCACACTGCAGGTCGCTAAGAAGGCCATTAGACTCTAAATACCTCTCAAGATGGTGATTGACCATGCTCTCCATGACCTTGGAGAGAGCGGAGCATATCGCAGTTGGCCGATAATTCGCAGGGTTGTTTGCCCCACCCTTCTTGGGTATTGGCTGAACGTTCGCAACGTTCCCCCGGCACTCCCACACTGTAGGCAAGGTTGAAAGGGTTGCGTAATGGACGAGCGAGCGTCGAAGAAGACTTGCTTAAGACAAGTGTTGATATGGCATCCGGGCCCGAGGATTTATTTACGTCTAGATTTTCAAGAACCCTTTTAACTCCACGAGTTCGAAACAAGTAAAAGCGTGCTATGTTCGGCCGGGCCGAATCTTATATACCCTCCACCATGGATCGCATTTATCGAGTTCTTTTTCCGGCATCTCTTCTTAGGCAAAAAAGGATATAAGAAAAGAGTTGCTCTGCTATTAAAACGATATCAAGATATGGTCCGGTTCGGACCACAATTAAATTATATGTTGGAGACCTGTGTAAAACTTCCGCCAATTCGTATAAGTATTGCGCCCATTGGGGCTCACGAAGTAAAATAGAGCGAACGATTTATATGGGATCTTTATCGGGCTATAGACCGATTCAGACCATAATAAACACGTTTGTTGATGGTCATGAGAGGATCCGTCGTACAAAATTTCAGGCATATCGAATAATAATTGCGACCTCTAGGGGTCAAGAAGTCAAGATCCCAGATCGGTTTATATTTCTGCTATATCAGGTTATGAACCGATTTGAACTTTATTTGACACAGTTGTTGAAAGTAAAAATAAAATACGTCATGCAAAATTTCAGCCAAATCGGATAGGAATTGCGCCCTCTAGAAGCTCAAGAAGTCAAATCCCCAGATCTGTTTATATGACAGCTATATCAGGTTATTAACAGATTTGAACCATTCTTGGCACAGTTGTTGGATATCATAGCGAAATACTTTGTGCAAAAATTCATTCAAATCGGATAAGAATTGTGCACTCTAGAGGCTCAAGAAGTCAAGACCCAAGATCGGTTTATATGGCAGCTATATCAGGTTATGGACCGATTTAAACCATACTTTGCAAAGTTGTTGGGTATCATAATAAAACACGTCGTGCAAAATTTCATTCCAATCGGATAAGAATTGCGCACTCTAGAGGCTCAAGAAGTCAAGACCCCAGATCGGTTTATATGACAGCTATATCAGGTTACGAACCGATTTGAACCATATTTGGTACAGTTGTTGGATATCATAACAAAACACGTCGTGCAAAATTTCATTCCAATCGGATAAGAATTGCGCACTCTAGAGGCTCAAGAAGTCAAGACCCAAGATCGGTTTATATGGCAGCTATATCAAAACATGGACCGATATGGCCCATTTACAATACCAACCGACCTACACTAATAAGAAGTATTTGTGCAAAATTTCAAGCGGCTAGCTTTACTCCTTCAGAAGTTAGCGTGCTTTCGACAGACAGACGGACGGACGGACGGACAGACGGACGGACGGACGGACAGACGGACGGACATGGCTAGATCGACATAAAATGTCGCGACGATCAAGAATATATATACTTTATGGGGTCTCAGACGAATATTTCGAGTAGTTACAAACAGAATGACGAAATTAGTATACCCCCCATCTTATGGTGGAGGGTATAAAAATATTTGGGGCATGATGCTGGATACATTTGCGTTTGATGGGAGTGAGTGATTGCTATCCGGCAGGGAAGAGTTCCCTGCAAATATATCAGCCAACAAGTTAGCCTTATCAACCGTGTCAGTGAACGTTTGATCGTCCTTAACCAGAGTTGGAATAGATGAAGAACTACCCTTTACTCTTTTCACGAACCACTAAAAGCTCTTACTTCCTCGTGTAGAAGCAAGAACCTTAGTACGCAGACGCTGTTCGTAAAGAAATTGTTCGCGCCTAGGAACATTGGCACACGAAGATCTTGCCTTTTTTGCGCAGCAGTTCAGTATTGGCATTTTTATCCAAGCGCCAGTTCCTGAATGCAAGCCTTGCTCTGCTTATGACCTGGTCTATAGGGGCACAGGCCTTCCATTTTGGGGAAGCGGGTTTTGCTCCAATAGCGGAGAACTTGGCATATGTGTCTCCGGGAAATCTCCTCAAGTATTGGATACATTCGGAGGCCATTGGTTGGCCCTCACCGAGGAGGCACACAGAGCAGTTTTTGCCCCCCTTCTTGTACTTTCTGCGACTGTTTTCATATTTCTTTCTTCATCATTTCTTCTTTTGCTCCTTTATTCCCGCCGACGAAGTACGAAGGTATATTCATTTTGTCATTCCGTTTTATTCCTTCAATTTCGACCTTACAAAGTACATATATTCTTGGTGGTCGTAATAATCTAAGACGATCTATCCATGTCCGTCCGTCTGTCTATTGAAATCACACTACAGTCTTTAAAAAATAGAGATATTGAGCTGAAACTTAGCACAGATACTTTTTTTTTTTTTCTTCATTCATAGGCAGGCTAAATTCGAAGATGGTTTATATTAGACTTTAGCCTGATATAGACACAGGTAGTACCCTGTGGTGAAAATAGGGTACTACATTTTTTGATATCTGAAAAGGGGGGGCGGGACCCTCCCCCTTACTCCAATTTTCAGAAATGCCAGATCTTGGAGATGGGTGGTGCCAATTTGGTGTGCTTTCATATAGTGCTCTAAGAGTAAAAATTTGGTATCCAAATTTCGGATGGGGTACCTAGGGGGGATGCCCCACCCTTAAACCTACCAAACATATATTTAGACCAATCACGACAATATGGGACTCTAATGAAAGGTATTTAAGATAAGAAAACGTATTTGACATCCAATTGTCGGACCAAGTGCTAGGGGGACCACCCCAAGCCCCAAAACACCCCGAAATCGGACATATTTACCGACCATGGCAATATGGGACTCAAATGAAAGGTATTTGCGAGTAGAATACGAATCTGATATCCAAATGTGGGACCACGTTTGTGGGGGTCCACCCCTTCCCCGAAACACCCCCCCCCCCAAACAGGACTTATTCACTGACCATGGGATTATGGGGCTTAAATAAAAGGTATTTTAGTGTAGAATTAGAATCTGATATTCAAATATGGGACCAATTGTTTGGGGGCCGCCTCTCCCCAAAAACATCCCCAGAGGGGTCCAATTTACGACCATAGCAATATGGGGCTCAAATGAAAGGTCTTTGGGAGTAAAGCACGAATCCGATATCAATATTCTGGAAAAGTGTCTATAGGGCCACCCTACCCCCACAACACCATCAAAATAGGAAGTATTTGCTGACTATTGCAATATGAGTGAGGCTCAAATAGGAGGGATTTTCGAGTAGAACACGAAGCCGATATATATTGGGTTGCCCAATCCGCAATTACTTTTTGGGCAACCCAATATTTTCAAGGCCAACTCACTAAGTGGCCGCCCATCCCCCAAAACACCCCACCAAGCCGGTCATTTTTGCCGACTATGGAAATATGGGGCTCAAATTAAAGGTATGTGGGAGTAGACCACGTATCTGATATCAACATTAGGGACCAACTGTCTAGGGAACGTCCCACCACCATAACAACCCCCAAATAGGAAGTATTTGCCTACCAAGACAATTTGGGTCTTAAAGAGAGTGCAACTAAATATTCATAGTTTTTAGGGCCAATACCCCAAACCGGACATATTTGCTGACTTTTGCAATAAGGAGTTTAAATTAGATTAGAAAACAAACTTGATATCCAATATTGAGGCCAGTGGCTATATGGGCTTCAAATAAATGATAGATAGTTATATGAGAATAGAGCACGTTACTGATTTATTTTCCGGGCTTAGTGTTGGGGGGACCTCCCCAATCCCCACAACACCCCTTCATCGGGCGTATTTACCGACCATGTCAATGTGGAGCTTAAATGAAAGGTATTGGGTGGTAGAGCAATCAATTGATACCCATTTTCGGGATCAATTTTCTGGGGGTCTACCCCTTTCCCAAAATACCCCACAAACAGCAATTTTTTACTGACCACCGCAATATGGAGCTCAAATAAAGGTATTTGGGAGTAGAATACGAATTTGATATCCAAATGTGGGACCATGTATTTAGGGCATCACCTCTTCCCCAAACACCCCCCAAAGGGTAAAAATTTTTCCAGTATGCCAATATGTGGCTCAAATGAAAGGTATTTGAGATTAGAAAACGAATTTGATAACCTATTTTGGGGCCATTTGTAAATTCCCCTAAACCAATGGCAATATGGGGTTTAAATAAATGGCATTTGAAAGAAAAGCATCGTGATATATTTTCAGGGCCAAGTCTCTGGGGGACTAGATATCATGAGAATATCGAGCTGAAATAAAGTATGGTTGCCCAAAAAGTAATTGCGGATTTTTTAAAAGAAAGTAAATGCATTTTTAATAAAACTTAGAATGAACTTTAATCAAATATACTTTTTTTCGAAAGCAAACTAAAAATAACAGCTGATAACTGACAGAAGAAAGAATGCAATTACAGAGTCACAAGCCGTTGAAAAAATTTGTCAACGCCTTTTTAATAAAACTTAGAATGAACTTTAATCAAATATACTTTTTTTCTAAAGCAAGCCAAAAGTAACAGCTGATAACTGACAGAAGAAAGAATGCAATTACAGAGTCACAAGCTGTGAAAAAATTTGTCAACGCCGACTATATGAAAAATCCGCAATTACTTTTTGGGCAACCCAATATGTTAAGAATGGAGTACACCTTACATCCAAACTTAAATTCATAGACCAATGCAGATCATATGGGATTCAGATAAAGGCACTTATATTGTTAGTCAAGTTAGCATGGTATTTCACTAAAATCTCTTTAATTGTCAAAAGTAAATATTCCAAGGAAACTTTTGTTCCATATAAAGTAAAAGAAGGAGCAGCGGAGCGGGCCCGGCTCAGCTAGTATCCTATATAAACCGATCTCCCGATCTCACATTTTGCACAGATTATTTTGCAATCTTCTTTTTGAAAAACTACATTTCCATCCCTGGCAGTTTCACAAATCCATCTTGTAGCCGTAGAAAAGTGTGATGCGTACTTAAGAACTTTCTGTTAAAAACGCTTTATGGACACTTGAGTGTAATTAATCGATGGCTGAAAGAAATTTGCAATTTTTGCCCTTTGACATCTTTCGCATTACCCAACGCCTTCATTGGAAGATCTTAATAAATTTACATGCAGATGTAAGGACTCTTGAACTGAACTTCATAAAGATATGTGAAAGACTTCTGCTATTCCATTTTCATTTAGATTTGCTTTGTTCCTATTCTCTTCCTTAAACCAAAGGCAATGTTGAGCAATTACTTTTCCTATATGATATTTCAATTGGTATTGTATCATGTCATGAGATTGGCAGTAATTGAGTAGGCAACTAATTGAAAAAAGCCATTCAAAGAACTTGCTATCGAGAGGTGAAACCATTTATTAAAAGTTTTCTCAAGTGTTTGAAATATGCTCTATTGTAGCCAAACCAGGACATAAAAGTCATTGAATCTTTATAAAAAGTATGGCAGCTAATCGGCTTATACTAGAACGAGGAAAGATTAAAAAATTCCCCTATGTATTAATTAATTGGTGAGATCTGGCCAGGCGCAGCACTGGGATAAGTCAAGAAGGACGATATTCCTCCTTGACCAATGACACATGTATGCATACCAAGGATTCCCTCAGATCCTGAATCTGTATTTGGGAGAGGGTCTGTTACCCCAATCTTTCAACCAACGACTGGATGATTGATAAATTAGATGAAGTCGATGGCGATAGGAAACTTCGGTATTTTCACTAAACTCCTCCTGTCTTGCAGACCTCAACAAATCATAGCAGTAGTGTCCTACAGATTCAACAAGTTGTTGAGTCTGTAGGGAGATTTTTTAGGAGATACAGCCATTTTAAGTTTTTGAAGTAAAATTTCGATATTTAATGGATTTTTGATGAATTAAGGCCCATTTGCCTCTAGGATGCATAGTTTAGGAGATACAGCCATTTCAAAATTTTCCGAATGAAACTTCGATTTTGAATGGATTTTTAATTCTGAATTTTTTGATGGAGTCATGAATTAATACCCATTTTTTAAGAATTAAGGCCTATTCCCTCCTTGGACACTTAGTTTAGGAGATACAGCCATCGACTACATCTCTTAAGTCTAAACGGACTGCAGAATACTGAAAATTCCCCTGCTACGATCAAACCATAAGCGGAAGGCGTCGGAACTGGAGCCAACAAGCTCTGTTTGGGCGCCAGCAGGGATCGACGAAACTCAATCGGTACTTCGACAGCGGTAACTAGCGAAGCATCTAAGGAGGACTCTTTTACACCGCAAGTGTCAAGTGTCTTGGGGAAGAGTGGTACCATCTGCTTTATTAATAGCCCCCGAATGCGTAGGGAAACTCATCTTGATCAGATTGAAGGAATCTTGTGAGGATGAACTGCTGGCGGACTCAGCAGACGGGGCTAACGCAACAATGGCTTAAAATCTGAATCCTGATTATGGTCCGGTTTCTGCAGATAAATCACCACCATTGTAAGGCCGCTTTGGCGGCAGCAAAGGTCCTTCTGTAGGCTGGAGAAGTTGACGTTGTTCTCATCCAGTAACCATGAGTGCGAGGGGAGAGGTTCGTGGTGTTGGAATTCCTTGGATTTAATTACTCAAGGGTACGGGGATCGCGAGACATAGACCTTTTAGTGTGTTTCTACTTCCGTTGCAAAGCACTGAAGTTTCAGAGGTAGCCAGCCTTGCAATTCATAAATTTCATTACTGGCTGACTTCCCCTATACATGTGACAGGCTTTAGAGATGTTGCCTTTAACCCTTAAATGGCAGGTTGATTTGCTTCTGCAGGGGAAACAAGTAAAAGCGGGCTAAGTTAGGCCGGGTCGAATCTTATGTATCCTCCACCATGTATCGCAATTGTCGAGATCTTTTTCCGGTTTCTCTTATTTGACAACTAAAGGATAAAAGAAAAGAACTGCTATGCTATTGGAGTTGGAGTGGACCATAGAAGAAGTCATTGTGTAAAATTTCAGCCAAGTCGAATAGGAATTTTCGCCTTTTTGTCCCCCAGAAGTAAAATATGAAGATTGGTTTATAGGGGAAGTGTATCAGGCTATAACCGATTCAGAGCATAATTGACATGTATGCTACAAGTCATGGGAGAAGCCGTTGTACAAAATTTCAGCCAAATCGCAAAATAATTGCGCCCTCTAGAGGCCAAAGAAGACAAAATCACAGATCGGTTTATAAGGCAGCTATATCAGGTTATGAATCGATTTAAACCATACTCAGCACAGTTGTTGGAAGTCGTAACAAAAAATGTCGTGCTAAATTTCAGTCAAATCGGATAAGAATTCCGCCCTCTAGTGGCTCAAGAAGTCAAGACCCCAGATCAGTTTATAGGGCATCTATATCAGGTTATGGACCGATTTGAACCATACTTAGCACAGTTGTCGGAGGTCATAACGAAACAGATCATCACAATTTCAGCCAAATTGGATAGGAATTGCGCCCTCAAGTGGCTCAAGAAGTCAAGACCCCAGATCAGTTTATAGGGTAGCTCTATCAGGTTATGGACCGATTTGAACCATACTTAGCACAGTTGTAAATTTCAGCCAAATCGGATAAGAATTGCACCCTCTTGTGACTCAAACTACAATAAATCGGATAGGAATTGAGCCCTATAGACGCTTCAGAAGTCAAAACTCCAGTTCGGAGTTATATGACAGTCAAGACTCAAGACCGGTTTATATGACAGCTATACCAGGTTCTGAACCGATTTCTACCAAAATTATCACATTTGTTATATGTGATACTTAAGCGATAAGTACAAAATTTCAAAATAATCGGATAAAAATTCCGCCCTCTAGAAGCTCAAGAAGTAAAGACCCAAGATCGGTTTATATGGCAGCTATACCAAAACATGAAGCGTTTTGGCCCATTTACAATCCCAACCGACCTACATTAATAGAAGTATTTTTGCAAAATTTCAAGTGGATTTACTCCTTCCGTCTGGAGGGGGTGGGATGGAAGATAGGTAGAGGTTAAACAGAGCCGGAGATATCACCCCACCTTGGGGAACTCCCTGTTTCTCTCTACGGTGTTTCGACTTCTTATCCCTAAATTCCACAAATGACTGGCGACCACACAGATAATTCGCGACCCATCGTTTCAGGCCTAGCTGGAGGGACGTGTTGGCAATATCCTCAAATAATTTGGCATGGCTGACCGTGTCGAATGCCTTCGATAGGTCCAGTGCCATGAGGACCGTCCTATCACATGGCCTGGGTTGATTGAAGCCACGGCAAATGTGTGTGGTGATGGCATGCAGAGCTGTTGTTGTGCCGTGCAGTCTCCGAAATCCATGTTGATGCTCGGCGAATGGAAATTCTCCTACGAGGCTCGGGAGGAGTAATGCCTCAAGCGTCTTTGCACTGGTGATAGAAGGGAGATCGGTCTGTACGACTCCCCCCAAACTCGGGTCTTTACCAGGCTTCAGTAGTGGGATCACTCTGCCCATTTTCCAGACATCGGGAACTATAAGAGTGTTCAGTGACAGGTTGAGGACAGTGGTAAGGTACTCAACTCCAGGTGAATCCAGATTCTTCAGCATCAATGTAGAGATTCCGTCGGGGCCCAACGCCTTAGAAGATTTGGCGCCACGGATGGCATTCGTAACTTCGCCCACGGTAAATTATGATGGCTGTTCATCGGCTCGGAGACCACGAATACGGCGAATGGCTCTCCTCCTTGCCCTGTCTCTCTCAGGATGCACAATAAATTGACGGTTGAACAACCTGGCGCATCTCTTCGGATCAGTCACGGTTATCTCGCCAAAAGTGACTGAGGTCCTGTCGTCCCAAACCGGGGTTCGAGAGAGACTTAACAGTGGCCCACAGTTTGCCTGCACCGGTGCCTAAGTTACATTGCTCCAAGTGTTCCAGCCACAAATCCCGCTTATGTTCGTTGACTACCCTGTTTATTTCCAGATTCAGCTCGCTGATTCTGGGGTTAGGGGGGTCCATAGCACGAATCCCATCACGCTCATCTGTGAGTACCACTGCTTGCGCCGGGAAATTGGGTCGCACTTAGGGTATTCGACCGGCTGGTATAAAGCGAGCGGCTGCTGCGTTGATGATGTCTCGGAATTTCCTCTCGGCCACAAGCACATCAGAGCGGGGTGGCAGTTCACTGAAGCGGCGATTGATATACTCTCTGAAGCCAGTCCAATCGGCCTTCTTATGATTGATAAACGTCCGGCGCTCAGAGGTTATGAAGTCCGGTGGTCTGTCGATGGTGAGAATTATGGGAAGGTGGTCTGACCCCAAAGAGATGACGGCTTGGCTGGATACGTCACTCAGGAGATCAGGGGATGCAATGGAGATGTCTGGCAAGCTGCTGCACCTCCTCGTAATCCTAGTGGGGGCATCCTCATTCACCGTGCAAAACGTGAAGCTTTAAATCTGCTCTGCCAAAGCTATACCACGCTGGTCGTTACCTAGGGGAGAATGCCATGACGAGTGATGCGCATTAAAATCCCCCAGAACCAGACGATTATGGCCAGATAGCAACCCACTTATGTCGGGGTTGTAAGCCTGACCATTAATCGGGACATAGCTACCAACCGGCAGTATATACACGTTGTATATCTCTATCTTGGCAGTACCAGACCTGACTGCTAACCCCATACATTCCATGTATGGGTCACTAGCGTCAAGCGCAGGCGAGATAGGTCTATACTGCACGGAATGGTGTATAACGAAGGCCAATCCCCCACCTCCATTCCTTGAGCGATCCTTACGTAGCACATTGTAACCGTGACAACTGTGCAAGCTGCAGGTGTTGGTCAGCTTTGTCTCCTGGATCGCTGCGACCGATATGCTCTTCCGACTCATAAAGTCTACGATCTCATCGATCTTGCCACGCAGTCCGTTGCAGTTTTACTGCAAGGACGATACACTTCCCGGCACTGGCCAGGCAATAGTAGGGCTAGGGTGCTGTCGTTGCATAAATTGCCGTACGGGAGAGGTCGGGGGGTCACATAGTCCGACGACGAGGACGCCGAAGGCGACGACGGCGACGCTTGTGACCCACTGCTAGCTATGTTCGCACAGCACCTTGCGACATAGCCAGTATGACTATACGCCCGTAATGAAGTTAGGCCAGTGCAAGAACGGAAATGTACCCACTCCATGCACCGGTTACACCACACCGACACCGACCGATGATGAAGGCGGTTCTGGCAAACCGAACAGAACCAGGGTCCGGGGTTCTTTTCAATCCCGACACGGACCAGAAGCGTGCGGAGAAGGCACTCCGGGATGTGCCTCTCCCATGACGAAAAAAGACGAACACGTACACGGAGGCGGCAGCCCTTGCCGATGGGGATTCCATCGGGTCAATCCGGTGCGTACAACCGGCTGCCATGGGATTGGGTCATGGCTACATCGCAGCTTATCTGATCATCGTTGTATTAGTTTCTACCTTGGAGAAAATACTGCAGTGGTCTCTCGGCTAAAAAGAAGGAAGGCTATTTGGGTTAAATTTCGGCACACATTCTGCAGGTCTATCCCTTCTAGACCAGAAAAGGTAGTGGAAACTGCGGAGGATATAGACATAATGGTAAAGCGGATCACGAAGGCTCTGAACGCCTCGTTTGTGTCAGCATGTTTTAGAGCCAATTCATGGGTAAACACAGGCCGCCATTGTGGACCCCGGAAGTGGTTGGTCTAAGCAAAGGTTGCAGAAAGCTCTCCAACAGGCTGAAAGCCACAAAACACCACATGATTGGGACATATTTAAGGCTGAACTAAGAAAATATATGGGCGAGCTGAGAAATGCTGATGGAAGATGGCTAAACAGTTCAAAGTTAACTTGTTCTGGGTTTCGGGTGGCAGAGATATCCCAGGAAATTGTAGAGCAGACGAGCTTGCGAGACTAGAAAAGATCTTACACATTCCAGGGGAAGTGGAAACTATGGGTATGCCTCTACCCACATATGAGCTAAGTTTTCAGGATCAGGCCAGAAAGGCAACGAATAACCGATGGCCACAAAGAGCAGGTTGTGACTTAAAGAGGTCTACCGCTTTACTGTCGCTGACTAGAACTGACGTCTCATTCAAGGGTTTGTCTAATCGGAAAACATAAGGACAAACTGAATGTCATAACTAACGACTTCAGCAGAAGCTGCGAGGACGTTGAGAAAGGAGAGTCTATAGCATATCTGCTGTGTGTGTAAAGCTCACTGGCAGGTAGTAAGAGTTCGGATCTTACTTCTTTGTGAACTTGTTTGCTTAAGAGGATCTGGACATCCCCAAGTTGTTGGATTTCTACAGCGATCTGTATGATTGAACGGTAGAAGCCAGAAGGCATCTGCCTTCCTCTGTTCCTGTGGCATCACAATGGACGAAAATGTTTAAGTAAGTCTGATGCCAGACTGCCACTTAAACCTTATCTTGCCATAAGCAAACCTGAACTTTAAGATCTTCTAAAATACTTCATAATTGCAGATAATGAACACCAAAGAAATTTTTTTTTGCTATTTTGTACGTTTGAGGTTCTTTTTATTATGTTTTTGTTTTAGCTTCGGTTGCCGAACTTGTTTAGCGGTTTGCATTTCAATAGCTCTGTTTGCATTTCAATAGCTCTGTTTGCATTTCAATAGCAGAACTTGTTCAGCGGTTTGCATTTCAGTAGCTCTGTATGCAATGTCAATTTCATATGTTCTAGCACATGTTCTTATCTTAATTTACTACATGCTTAAGTTTTGAAGAACCACCAGAAACTGTGGCTTTAGAAATTTTCGTTTACTTTGAGTAGCTAATTTCAAAGAGTTGCAATACAAACACTACTAGATGTTGGTTTGTGCAATTAACATGACTTTGCTATGATAAGCAAACGTAGGTAAAAGAATTTTTTTTAATTTTAAATACGAAAGAATATTTTTATACCCTCCACCATAGGATGGGGGTATACTAATTTCGTCATTCTGTTTGTAACTACTCGAAATATTCGTCTGAGACCCCATAAAGTATATATATTCTTGATCGTCGCGACATTTTATGTCGATCTAGTCATGTCCGTCCGTCCGTCCGTCTGTCTGTCGAAAACACGCTAACTTTCGAAGGATTAAAGCTAGCCGCTTAAAATTTTGCATAAATACTTCTTATCAGTGAAGGTCGTTTGGGATTGTAAATGGGCCATATCGGTCCATGTTTTGATATAGCTGTCATATAAACCGATCTTGGATCTTGACTTCTTGAGCCTCCAGAGCGCGCAATTCTTATGCGATTTGACTGAAATTTTGCACGTGGTGTTTTAGTATAACTTTCAACAACTGCGCTAAATATGGTTCAAATCGGTTCACAACCTAATATAGATGTCATATAAACCGATCTTGGGTCTTGACTTCTTGAGCCTCTAGAGGGCGCAATTCTTATTCAATTGGAGTGAAATTTTGCACGACGTGTTTTGCTATGGCTTCCTACAACTGTGCTAAATTAGGTTCAAATAGGTTCATAACCTGATATATCTGCCATATAAACCGATCTGGGGACTTGACTTCTTGAGCTTCTAGAGGGCGCAATTCTTATTCGATTGGAATGAAATTTTGCACGACGTGTTTTGCTATGACATCCAACAACTGTGCTAAATTAGGTTCAAATAGGTTCATAACCTGATATATCTGCCATATAAACCGATCTTGGGTCTTGACTTCTGTTATGATATCCAACAACTGTGCCAAGTATGATTTAAATCAATCTATAACCTGATATAGCTGCCATGTAAACCGATCTTGGGTCTTGACTTCTTGAGCCTCTAGAGGGCGCACTTCTTATCCGATTGGAATGAAATTTTGCACGACGTGTTTTGCTATGACATAACCTGATATATTGGGTTGCCCAAAAAGTAATTGCGGATTTTTCATATAGTCGGCGTTGACAAATTTTTTCACAGCTTGTGACTCTGTAATTGCATTCTTTCTTCTGTCAGTTATCAGCTGTAACTTTTAGCTTGCTTTAGAAAAAAAGTGTAAGAAAAGTATATTTGATTAAAGTTCATTCTAAGTTTTATTAAAAATGCATTTACTTTCTTTTAAAAAATCCGCAATTACTTTTTGGGCAACGCAATAGCTGCCATATAAACCGATCTGGGATATTGACTTCTTGAGCCTCTAGAGGTTGCAATTATTATCCGATTTGCTTGAAAATTTGTACGACGGATCCTCTCATGACCATCAACACACGTGTTTATTATGGTATGCATCGGTCTATAGCCTGATACAGCTCCCATATAAATCGATCTCTCTATTTTACTTCTTGAGCGCCCAAGGGGCGCAATTCTTATTCGAATTGGCTGACATTTTGCACAGGTCTCCAACATATAATTGAACTCTAATAGCGGAGCAAATCTTTTCTTCTATCCTTTTTGTGCCTAAGAAGAGATATTGGGAAAAGAACTCGACAAAGTCGATCTATGGTGGAGTGTATATAAGATTCGGCCCGGCCGAACTTAGCACGCTTTTACTTGTTTTTATACCCTCCACCATAAGATGGGGGGTATACTAATTTCGTCATTCTGTTTGTAACTACTCGAAATATTCGTCTGAGACCCCATAAAGTATATATATTCTTGATCGTCGTGAAATTTTATGTCGATCTAGCCATGTCCGTCCGTCTGTCCGTCCGTCCGTCCGTCCGTCCGTCCGTCCGTCCGTCCGTCCGTCCGACCGTCCGTCTGTCTGTCGAAAGCACGCTAACTTCCGAAAGAGTAAAGCTAGCCCCTTGAAATTTTGCACAAATACTTCTTATTAGTGTAGGTCGGTTGGTATTGTAAATGGGCCATATCGGTCCATGTTTTGATATAGCTGCCATATAAACCGATCTTGGGTCTTGACTTCTTGAGCCTCTAGAGTGCGCAATTCTTATCCGATTGGAATGAATTTTTGCACGACGTGTTTTGTTATGATATCCAACAACTGCGCCAAGTATAGTTCAAATCGGTCTATAACCTGATATAGCTGCCATATAAACCGATCTTGGGTCTTGACTTCTTGAGCCTCTAGCGTACGCAATTCTTACCCGATCAGAATGAAATTTTGCACGTCGTGTTTTATTATTATATCCAACAACTGTGCCAAGTATGGTTTAAATCGGTTCATAACCTGATATAGCTGCCATATAAACCGATCTTGGGTCTTGACTTCTTGAGCTTCTAGAGGGCGCAATTCTTATCCGAATGGAATGGAATTTCGCACGACGTGTTTTGTTATGATACCCAACAACTGTGCCAAGTATGGTTTAAATCGGTTCATAACCTGATATAGCTGCCATATAAACCGATCTTGGGTCTTGACTTCTTGAGCCTCTAGAGGGCACATTTCTTATCCGATTGGAATGAATTTTTGCACGAAGTATTTCGTTATGATATCCAACAACTGTGCCAAGTATGGTTGAAATCGGTCCATAACCTGATATAGCTGTCATATAAACAGATCTGGGGATTTGACTTCTTGAGCTTTTAGAGGGCGCAATTCCTATCCGATTTGGCTGAAATTTTGCATGACGTATTTTATTTTTACTTTCAACAACTGTGTCAAATAAGGTTCAAATCGGTTCATAACCTGATATAGCTGCCATATAAACCGATCTGGGATCTGGACTTCTTGACCCCTAGAGGTCGCAATTATTATCCGATATGCCTGAAATTTTGTACGACGGATCCTCTCATGACCATCAACAAACGTGTTTATAATGGTCTGAATCATACAGCCCGATACAGATCCCGTATAAATCGTTCTCTCTATTTTACTTCGTGAGCCCCAATGGACGCAATTCTTATACGAATTGGCTGAAATTTGACACAGGTCTCCAACATATAATTTAATTGTGGTCCAAACCGGACCATATCTTGATATCGTTTTAATAGCAGAGCAACTCTTTTCTTATATCCTTTTTTGCCTAAGAAGAGATGCCGGGAAAAGAACTCGACAAATGCGATCCATGGTGGAGGGTATATAAGATTCGGCCCGGCCGAACTTAGCACGCTTTTACTTGTTTTTTTTATACCCACCATCGAAGGATGGGGGTATATTCATTTTGTCATTACGTTTGCAACACATCGAAATATCCATTTCCGACCCTTTAAAGTATATATATTCTTGATCAGCGTAAAAATCCAAGACGATCTAGACATGTCCCTTTGACATCCTTCGTATGTCCGTCTGTCTGTTGAAATCACGCTACAGTCTTTAAAAATAGAGACATTGAGCTGAAACTATGCACAGATTCTTCTTTTGTCCATAAGCAAGTTAAGTTCGAAGATGGGCTATATCGGACTATATCTTGATATAGCCCCCATATAGACCGATCCTTTGACTCAGGGTCTGAGGCCAATAAAAGCCACATTTATTATCCGATTTTGCTGAAATTTAGGACGGTGAGTTGTGTTAGGCTCTTCGACGTCCTTCGCCAATTCGTTCCAGATCGGTTCAGATTTGGATATAGCTGCCATATAGACCGATCCACCGATTTAGGGTCTTAGGTCCATAAAAGCCACATTTATTATCCCATTTTGTTGAAACTTGGGACAGTGGGTTGTGTTAGGCCCTTCGATATCCTTCGTTAAGTCGGCTCAGATGGGTCCAGATTTGGATATAGCTGCCATATAGACCGATCCTCCGATTTAGGGTCTTAGACCCATAAAAGCCTCATTTATGATCCGATTTTGCTGAAATTTGGGACAGTGAGTTGTTTTAGGTCCCTTGACATATTTCTACAATTTGGCCTAGATCGGTTCAAATTTGGATATAGCTGCCATATAGACCGATTTCTCGATTAAAGGTTTTGGGTCCATAAAAGGCGCATTTAATAGCCGATGTCGACGAAATTTGGGAGAGTGAGTCAAGTTAAGCCGCTCGACATACTTCTGCAATATGGCACAGATCGGTTTAGGTTTGAATATAGCTGCCATATGGACCGATCTCTCGGTTTAAGATTTTGCGACCATAAAAGGCGCATGTATTGTCCGATGTCGCTGAAATTTTAGACATTGAGTTGTGTTAGGATCTTTGACGTTTTTCTGCAACTTGGTCCAAATCGGTCCAGATTTGGATATAGCTGCCATATAGACCGATTTCTCGATTTAAGGTTGTGGGGCCATAAAAGGCGAATTAATTGTCCAATTTCGCCGTAATTTGGAACAGTGAGATGTGTTAGGCTCTACGACGTTTTTCTGCAACTTGGCCCAAATCGGTTCAGATTTAGATGTAGCTGTAATATAGACCGATATCTCGATTTAAAGTCCTGACCCCATAAAAGGCTCATTTATAATCCGATTTCCCCGAAATTTGGGACAGTGAATTGCGTTAGGCCCTTCGACATCTGTGTCGTATATGGTTTAGATCGGTGTTTATTTGGATATGGCTACTAAAATGACCAATATCTTGTTCTACAAAATTGAACAATTACTTGTACTTATTAGGCCAATAAAATCCGGGTCAAATGTGGTCCAAATCGGACCATATTTCGATAGAGCGGCTATAAATTATGCATTTTTCACCGGCTTATGACGAAAGGTTGTTTACATATATACCCGAGGTGGTGGGTATCCAAAGTTCGGCCCGGCCGAACTTTTTACTTGTTTTATTTGAAAAACAAAATGAGTAAAAGTGCGATAATCTTATGTACTCTTCGCCAAGGATAGCATTTGAGAAGCTCTATCAAGTTATTGACGAATATGGATAGTCCTTACAAAATACCACGTGTGAAATTTTGCCAAATCGGATAATGGTACCCTCTGTAAGCTTAAAAATTTAAACAGGGAATTTGGTTTATATGGGAGCTACATCCATATATGAGCTGTAGGACCGATTTCAACCATACCTAGCACAAATGTTCAGAAGTCATATCATATCAGCAAAATTGCAAATTTGTCCATTAACATTCTATTAAGGATGAGAGGCAAAATTCTCACATATCAATGAGTGCTGTCCGATTCAAGTTTAAGCTCAATGTCAAGGGGCCTCCTTTTGTAGCCGAGTAGCCGTCACACCGCAGATATCTCTTTGGAGAGAAGTTTTTTATGTCAAAATAGCCTGTGCAAAATTCCAGCCAAATCAGATTACAATTTTATACATATTCTTGATCATTTTTGTATCATTGTCTTTCAAGTCGAGCTTAATGACCAAGCGAATGCTACAACCAAAGCGGAGATTGATAATTGAGTCTTGAAGAAAAGAAATTGCCAGTTCCTCAGACAAGACAGGACACATGTCACCCCACTGGTGGACGCGTTTTGTTGATTGGTTTGGATTATCTCATCGGCACCATCGTGAACTATGTCCGTCCGTCTGACCGACCTACAGTTCATAGCCTGTTGTGAACTGTAGGTCACAACAGGCTCGAGTAGGTCACAACAGGCCCGAGTATCAAGCGGACTCGTTTGTGTCACCATGCCCTAGTTCCAAGCCAAGGGGCAAACAGCGACCGTCATGGTGGACCCCAGAAAACTCTTCAACAGGGCGAAAGTCATAAGGGCACCATAGGATTGGGTCATCTATAAGTCTGAGCTAAGGAATACTAGGGCGTGCTTTATTTCTTAATCTCCCAATCGACAAATAATATGCTTTATGGCAGGTTTAATGCAAACGTGGAAGATAAACGCCCCAAGGAGGGGTGTTCTCACCGATGATGTGGAACCTCGTGATTAATGAAATCCTGATGGATCTCGGTGGGGACGGCACGAGGTAGCGATGGGCTACCAGAAATGGTTTGAGGACCAAACCAAGGAATTCGGAGCTGGTATAAGATACTGGAGTTTAGACTCCCGTCCTTGGACGGGGTCACCCTGCGGCTGTCAAAGGAGGCTATGTACCTAGGCGTAATCCTCGATTCGAAACTTTCGTGGAAGAGGAACACCGAGGCAAGAAGCCGAAAGGAACTGTGCGCTTTTTACTTCTGCGGGAGGATGTTCGGTAGGAAGTGGGGGGGTGACTTCCAAGATGATTTATTTGATCAGTACAGCCATCGTGAGACTAGTACTGGCCTATGGAGTACTGGTGAGGTGGGACGCGTGCGAAGAAGTTCAAGAAGTTCCAGAGGCTGGGCTGCGTCGGGATCACATGGGCGCTGAGATCCGCACTGCAGGGTGTTATGGATACGAAGGGTAGACTGAGGATGATCTCCGACAATCTGGCACTAGTGCCGACTGCAGTGAGGGCATTCGCGTTTCGTTTTCCTGAGAGGGACGAATGGAGGGCGGATGGTGTACTTGAGGAGGATGAAACCTCAATCTACACGGATGTCTCCAAGATGGAGTCAGGGACTGTTTTGGATGTCTAATCTGATGAACTCAATGTCAGGATGTCTCTGAGACTGCCGAACGAGTGTACGGTCTTTCAAGCAAAGGTCTGTGCCATTGCAGTAGAGGCAAGAGAATTTCTGGCAAGGGGCCTACCGCCCTCGAACCTCAGAATTTATGTGGATAGTATGTTGGCGCTCAAGGCCTTGGATCGAGATGCGTGGCGGACTGTTTGGAATCCTTGGATAGGCTCCGGGATCACGATGTGACGCTGACATGGGTTTCTGGGTACGAGGGCATTCCAGGGAATGAGAGGGCGGACGAGTGCGCCAGTAGGAGTTCGTCTGTGCAGGCCGGACCAGTCATCGATCTTGCCTACGTGCCAGTTGTCGAGCTACTGAACACAGTAGAGGGGGATGGCCAGGGCGGCGTCGGTGGCGAGGTGGCACATGGTGGATGGTTGCCGGACTGCGAAGGCGCTATGGCCGATCATCGACCGGAGGAGGACGTGGGAATTGCTGGCATTCGATGAGAGGTAGATGATGGATGGTGGATGGTTGCCGGACTACGAAGGCGCTATGGCCGGTCATCGGTCGGAGGAGAACGAGGGAAATGCTGGCATTCAATAAAAGGTAGATGAGTACTTTGACAGGGGTCATTACCAGACGCTATGCCATAGACCGCATGGCGGCGCGCATGGGAATACCGCACAATGACTTCTATAGGAGTTGCCTCGATGAGGATGAGGACGAGACTATTGAGCACTTGCTTAGTTCCTGCTCGGGTCTGCAGAGACGTAGGCTCTCTTTTCTGGGGAGCCGTTTCTTCTGTGATCTGGGTGGACTTGCGAACGTACCTCTGGTATCTCTCCTAAAATTTATTGTGGGAACAGGTATCTCTCCTGAGATTTGTTGAGGGAACAGGATAGTTCCGATGGGGGGAGTGACACATGCTCCGGCGTGGGTAGGTCCGTGCTTGCGTAGCGAAGGGCGGTTCTTCACCTCCCGCTTGGGTTTTCTCCACTCCTCCCCTAACCTCTAGAACGAGGTATCGCATTTTCCTTTTTTTCCCCTTTCTCTCTCTAGGGTACCACAATGGGCCAAACTGGCCACCGGGTGACCTCATCTTTGGTGGGCGACCCATTCAACCCAACATAACCTAAAATGTGCAAAATTTCAGCCAAATCGGATAAGAGTTGCGCCCTCCAGAAGCTCAAGATGTCAAATCGGGAGATAGGGTTCTGTGGCAGCTATATCAAAACATGGACCGATTTGGTCTATTTACAATTCAAACCGACCTACACTAATAAGAAGTATTTGTGCAAAAGCCCCTAGCTTTACTTCTTTCGAAAGTTAGCATGCTTTGGACAGACAGACGGATGGACAGACTGACGGTTTATAGGATAATTGATAATAATCCTAATGCTATTGGATCAATATCAGGTAATGAACCGATTCGGTCCATATTTAGTTTGGATATTGGAGACCTTACTAGAAGTCATAACTGCCGGATAAGACTTGTGCCCCTAAGGGACTCAAGAAATGAAAACAGGGGAAAGCATGTTTTTTATGGGAGCTATTATAGCTCCCATACATGGCATACAGGGATAGAAAGACGGACAGACAGACGGACAGACAGACGGACAGACAGACAGACCGACGGACAGACTGACGGACAGACAGACGGACAGACAGACGCACAGACAGACGGACAGACAGACGGACAGACATACGGACAGACAGACGGACAGACAGACAGACAGGCGTACAGACAGACGGACAGACAGACGGACACACAGACGGATATACAGACGGACGGACAGACAGAAGGACAGACGGACAAACAGACGCACAGACAGACGGACAGACAAACAGACAGACGGACAGACAGAAGGAAGGACAGACAGAAAGACGGACGGACATGGCAAAATCGACTTGGAAAGTCAAGACCATCAAGAATATGTATACTTTATTGGGACTCAGATTACTATTTCGATTCGGTTACAAACGGAATGACAAAATTAGTATAGCTATTCTATGGTGGAGGTTGTAGTAACCCATTAATGTATAAAGATCTTGCTTGTTTTTGTTGATATCACAAACTCTATTCCATGAAATTCCCAAGATGGGATAGCAAAAGGTTAATTGCCACTTGCCTATAGGCAACTTAAAATATATACATACCAAATTTAATTATTTACACCTGCAGAAGCTAAACGATGCCGCTCAAATATTTGCCATATGCTACGACTTAAAATGACAATGAAAACTTTTTAATTACATTCGATATTCCCGACATGCTTCATGTCGGATCTTTGTTATCGAATGAGGTATGAACGTACACATTGCAAATATTTAGAATGCACTTGGTGAAAATTATTGTTGTTTCTGCCACAAGCTTAGGTTAGGCGAAGAAGAAGTTGTGCACTTTCGAGAAATACAGTCTATGGAAAAAGTATAAGAATGTGTATTTGGAACAAGTTAGAGCGTGGCTAGGCTGAATCTACCATACCAAATGGTACAGTACCTCACAAATGTCACCAGCATAAGGAGGGGATAACCAACGCTGAAAATTTGTTTAGATGTTCTCGCCAGGATTCAAATGCAGGCGTTCAGCATCATAGACGGACACGCTACGGTGGCCTCCTAATAGGAAGTATTTGTACAAAATTTCAGGCTCCTAGTTTTAGGCTTGAAACTTTGCCTGCTTTCGACAGACGGACAGGCATTGCTGAAATTGATGAAATTTTGCACACGAATTGGGATGTCAATTAAACCATCTCATGAAAAATTTTCTAGAGATCGGACGAAAATTGTGGCTTCTACAGCCTTAAAAGGTCATATCGGATGGAGAATATATATGGGAGCTATATCTTAATCTGGACCGATTTTTATGGAACTTTGCACACATATGAGGACGTTGAATAAAACGCTCCATGCCAAATTTTGTAAAGAACGGACCAAAATTGTTGCTTCTACAGCCTTAAAACGCCATATCGGATGAAAAATATATATGGGACCTATATCTAACTCTGGACCGATTTTTATGGAACTTTGCACACATATGAGGACGTTGAATAAAACACTCCATGCCAAATTTTTTAAAGATCGGACCAAAATTGTGCCTGCTGCAGCCTTCAAAGACCATATCGGATGAAAGATATATATGGGAGCTATATATAAATCTGATCCGATTATGGTGACATTTTCCACACATATTGGGACGTCACAAAAAGAACTTCGAGCCAAAATTTGTAAAGATCGGACCAAAATTGCGCCTTCTACAGCCTTAAAGACCATATCGGATGAAAGATATATATGGGAGCTATATCTAAATCTGGACCGATTTTTAAGGAACTTTGCACACATATGAGGACGTTGAATAAAACGCTCCATGCTAAATTTTGTAAAGATCAGACCACAATTGTGCCTTCTACAGCCTTAATAGGTCAAATCGGACGAAAGTTATACATGGCAGCTATATCTAAATCTTAACCGATTTCGATGAAATCTTGCACACATATTGGGACACCGCAAATAGCACTTCGTGACAAATTTGCAAGAGTTCACACCAAAATTGTGGCTGCTACAGCTTTAAAAGGCCATATCGGATGAAAGATATATATGGGAGCTATATCTAAATCTGGTCCGATTTCAGTAAAATTTTGCATATATTTTGGGTCGCTAAAAAAAACACTTCGTGCCAAATTTTGTAAGGATCGGACTAAAATTGTGGATTCTGCAGCCACGTCGGATGAAAGATATATATGGGAGCTATATCCAAATCTGAACCGATTTTTTGAAAATCAATAGCGTTTGTCCTTGGGCAAAAAAAGTGACATGTGCCAAATTTCGTGACAATCGGACAACAAATACGACCTGCACTTTGATTACAAGAATATATGGACAGACAGACAGGCGGACATAGCTAAATCGAATCAGGGTATAAATATATACCTTGTTGCATCCTATTGCACCTGGTTTGGGTTAGGTTAGAAAGCACCTCGTGCAAAATTTCAGCCAGATCGGATAAGAATTGCGCCCTCTAGCAGCTCAAGAAGTCAAGACCCCAGATCGGTTTATATGGCAGCTATATCTAGTTATGGACTGATTTCAACCATATTTGGCACAATTGTTGACAGTCATAATAAAATCCCTCAAGCAAAATTTCAGCCAAATCGGATAGGAAATGTGCCCTATTGAGGCTCAAGAACTCAAGATACCAAATCGGTTTTTATGGCAGCTATATCTAGTTATGGACCGATTTGAACCATGTTTGGCAAAATAGTTGGAAGTCATACCAAAACTTCTCGTGCAAAATTCAAAATACAAATCGGATAAGAATTGCGTCCCCTAGCAACTTAAGAAGCCAAGACCCCAGATCGGTTTTTATGGCAGGTATATCAAAACATGGACCGATATAGCCCATTTACAATCCCAACCGACCTACACTAATAACAAGTATTTGTGCCAAATTTCAAGCGGCTAGCTTTACTCCTTCGAAAGTTAGCGTGCTTTCGATAAACAGACGGACGGACGGACAGTCGGACGGACGGACATGGCTAGATCGACTTAAAATGTCATGACGATCAAGAATAAATATATTTTATTGGGTCTTGGACAAATATTTCGAGTAGTGCAATCAGAATGACGAAATTAGTATACCCCATCCTATGGTGGAGGGTATAAAAATATCGATCTGAACCTTTGAACAGATTTTTTTTTTGTCCATAAGCAGGTTAAGTTCGAAGATGGGCTATATCGGACTATATCTTGATATAGCCCCCATATAAACCGATCCGCCAATTTTGGGTCTTAGTCCCATAAAACTGACATTTATTAACCGATTTCGATGAAATTTGGGACAGTGAGTTGTGTTAGGTCACTCGACATTCTTCTTCAATTTCGTACCGATCGGTCCAGATTTGGATATAGGTGCCATATAGACCGATCTCTCGATTTAAGGTTATGGGTCCGTAAAAGACGCATTTATTGTCCAATGTCGCCGAAATTTGGGACGGTGAGTTGTATTAGACCCCACGACATCTTTATAAGGTCTTTGGCCCTATAAAAGGCGCATTTATTGTCCGATTTCGCCGAAATTTGGGACAGTGGGTTGTGTTACGCTTCTCGACACTTTTCTTCAATTTGGCCCAAATCGATCTAGATTTGGATATAGGTGCCATATAGACCGATCTCTCGATAAAAGGTCTTTGGCCCTGTAAAAGGGGCATTTATTATCCGATTTCACCGAAATTTGGAACAGTGAGTTCTGTTGCACTTGACGTCCTTCTGCAATTTGGCCCAGATCGGTTCTGGTTTGGATACAGCTGCCATTTAGACGGATCTTACGATTTAAAGTTTTGGGCACATAAAATGCGTTTTTATTTGTCCGATGTTGCCGAAATTTGGAACAATGAGTTGTGTTAGGCCCCTTCACATCTTTCTGCAATATGGCCTACATCGGTCCAGATTTGAATATAGCTGCCATATAGACCGATCTCTAGATTCAAGGTCTTGGGCCCCTAAAAGTCGCATTTGTTGTACGATTTCGACGAAATTTAGGACAGTAAGTTATGTTAGGCCCTTTGACTTCCCTCTTTGATTTGGATCATATCGGTTTAGATTTGGATATAGCTTTCGACGTCCTTCGTCAATTTGGCCCAGATCGGTCCAGATTTGGATGTAGCTGCCATATAGACCGATCTCTCGGTTTTAGGTTTTGTGGCCATAAAAGGCGCATTTATTGTCCGATTTTGACGAAATTTGGGACAGTGAGTTGAGTTAGGTCTTTCGACATCCTTCGTCAATTTGGCCCAGATCGGTCCAGATTTGGATATAGCTACCATATAGACCGATCTCTCTATTTAAAGTCTTGGACCCATAAAAAGCGCATTTATTATCTGATTTCTCTGAAATTTGAAACAGTGACTTATGTTAGGCTTTTCATCATTAGTGTCGTATATGGTTCAGATCTGTCTATATTTGGAGCCCCTTTAATCCTCAATTTTCATCCGATTTGGCAGGAACTTGTCACATGGGCTTTTGTTGTGATTGCCAGCATCTGTGCCGAGTTTGATTCAAATCCGTAAATATTCTGATATAGCCCTCATATAAACCAATCCCCGAGTTTGACTTCTTAAAACCCTTAGAAATCTTAGTTTTCGTCTGATTTGGCTGAAATTTGGCACAAGTACTTCTGTTATTACTTCCAACATGTGTGTCATGTTTGCTTCGAAACGGTCTAAAAACGGGCAAAGCCCCCATAAAAACTGACTTCTGGATTTGGATTTTTGAGCCCTTTGAAGCCTTAGTTTACAAACGCTTACACTTATGGCCTCTAACATTTACGCCTAATCGGAACCAGATAAGTTCATATATATACGAATATAGAGACCCCAAATGAAACAATCTCCATAAATGACTCATAGAAGGCTTAGTTTTTTCCCAATTTTTCTAAAATTGTACACTTGTGTCCTCCATTAGAAAAACGAAGGTACTTTGCCAATACCGCCTGTTATTACTTTGTTCGTGTCATTGGCAATGATTTTTAATACCATTTGGTATAAATTCAATACCAGACAAGGAAGGCTATTAAGAATTGACGGCGCCACATTTGGTGCTAAAATCAATAACGGTCTGGTGTTAAAACTAATAACAGATTGGTATTAAAACCAAATACCAATTCGGTAATAAGGGTAGTAACAAACGGTACTAATCATTTTATGTTTCATCCATACCATCCGGTATTGTTTTTGTGCCATACGGTGTAGCTTTACTATCAATACCGAATGGTACTGAAATGAGCACGTTTGGTATCATCTTTTCTCTGTGGGTGTACTCCCAACGAATCCTATCCTATAGGCTCATAAATAGATAAATAAATAAATAAATAGTAGGCCAATTTAAGACCGATACCCCGATATGGCTTCTTGAGACCATAGATTAATTGTTTCAATACCCGATTTGATTGTTTCCAAATAATTCAAATACATTTTGAGTTAACCAGAGAATACTTTGAGCAGAATCCATGTTGGAGGTTACCCAAGATTCGGTCCGGCTGAACTTAGCACTTTTTTTTCTTGTTTATTTTCTGGTTGTTCCCTTATGCTGTGGAGGTCTACTGTTTTCAACTGCAATTCAATTTATACATGGTTGGATTTTCTTTCACTGCCAATGCAGGTATTGGCAACGCAGTCTTCTCCATAGCCTTTTGGTGTTTTTATTTTATCTTTCAATTACGCTCAAACAAGGAGAACAAACGTTGAAGATGACAATGACGTTGCTCTCGGTTAAATAGTTTTTAATGGAATTTGTAGCACAATTCACATTTTGTTGTTTCGTTTTGCAACTGGAACGATGTTGTTTTATTGCTGTTGGGTTTTAGGTGTCTTTAGAATTTGAGGGAAGAAATAATTAAAGTTTATTGAAAATTCTAATGAGATTTGTCCAATTTTATGAAACTAATTTTATCTAGTTTGTTTTGCATCACAATGAATTGTTATCTAAAGTTTGTGGGATATGGGAGTATTATAAAGTAGGGGAATGAAAGAAAGTGAAAAGTTTCGCTTCAGTAGGGTAGAGGACAACAAGTAAAAGCGTGCTAAGTTTGGCCGGGCCGAATTTTATATACCCTCCACCATGGATCACATTTGTCGAGCTCTTGCCACGGTCTCTCTTTTTAGGCAAACAAAGGATTAAATAAAAGAAATGTTATTGGAACAATATCAGGTAATGGTTCATTTCAGACCATAATTGAATTGATATTGGAGACCGTAGTAGAAGTCATTGTATACAATTTCAGCCAAATCTAGTAAGAATTGCGCACTTTAGGGGCTGAAGAAGTAAAAAAGGGAGATCGGATTATAGGGGAGCTGTATTAGGCTATAAACCGATTCATGCCATATTCGACACGTATGTTAAAGGTCATGAGAGAAGCCGTTGTGCAGAATTTCAGCTAAATCGGATAATAATTGCGCCCTCTAGTGGCTCATGAAGTCAAAACCCCAGATCGGTTTATATGGCAGATATATCAGGTTATGAGACAATTTCAACCATACTTGACACAGTTGTTGGATACCATAATTAAACACCTCATGCAAAATTTCGGCCAAATCGGATAATAATTGCGACCTTTAGTGCTTCAAGAAGTCAAGACCCCAGATCGGTTTATATGAGAGCTATAGCAGGTTATGGACCGATACTAAGCACAATTGATGAAAGTCATAACAATTCCCCCTTATGCAAATTTTCAGCTAAATCAGATAAGAATTGCGCCCTCTAGTGGCTCAAGAAATCAATAACAAAGATCGGTTTATATGGCAGCTATATCAGGTTATGCACCGATTTGAACCGTACAACCGGACAGTTGTTGAAAGTCATAGCAAAACACATTCCTGCCAAATTAGATTAGAATTGCGCCCCCTAATGGCTCAAGAAGTCAAGAAGAAGTTAAAGATCGGTTAATATGGCAGCTAAATCAAACCGATATGGTCCACTTATTGGGTTGCCCAAAAAGTAATTGCGGATTTTTTAAAAGAAAGTAAATGCATTTTTAATAAAACTTAGAATGAACTTTAATCAAATATACTTTTTTACACTTTTTCTCTAAAGCAAGCTAAAAGTAACAGCTGATAACTGACAGAAGAAAGAATGCAATTACAGAATCACAAGCCGTTGAAAAAATTTGTCAACGCCGACTATATGAAAAATCCGCAATTACTTTTTGGGCAACCCAATACAATAAAAACTGACCTACAATCATAAGAGGTTAGATTGAAAAGAGGGTGCTGATATTAATCTACACTATGTCCATACATAAACCGTAGCCAGTAATCGGCTTATTGTGCTCTCTAAAAACTAGAAAGTAACCTGTATTTGGGATGGTTGTAAAACCCCATAATCCATTTGACATCGCCCGCTGATGATATTTCTTGAAAGAAATTGAAATCGCGCAACGGGATAACCAGTCCAACGCTTCTAGCAACAAAACACTTTTGCTGACTTTTAAATGTTTTTTGCTATACTATTCTTTGAATAGAAATCATAAACAATGGTCTAAAGCCGTACAATATTCTGCAATGGAATCTCTCCACAAAACTTTAAGTTAAGAATCCCGTGCTACTTACAAAATTCTTAATTGTTTTCCATACTACTCCCCTTAATTGGTTCATGTCTGGCATTGTATCACCACCTAAGTACAGGTGTCAGTTAGCCGCGATTGCCGGGCAATGACAAAGGAAATGCTCCAACGTCTCATCATCTTCTCTGTGTGCCCTACACATGCTATCACTTGCCTCACCGATTTAACATAAGTGAGCTCCTAGTCCTATGTGTCCCGTTATGACACCAAAACCTATACTGACCTCCTTCTTGCTTCCTTTCAGTAATAGCTTCGTCATCTGACGATCTGGATCCCCAGCATAGGATTTTCTCTGTCCTACCGACCGTTTCGCTGTTCCACTCCCTTAACTCGGACTGCGTCGACCTGAAAGGCTTCGGGTTAACCAAGTTTATCGACGGCAGTTTTCTGGCCTTCACTGTCAAGACCTTTTATTCCCCCTTACTTCGTTTTGGACCAGCACCCAAACAATGCGGATTGTGCCATCCTCAGAGAAAGCGGTAATCTCCTTCTTACACTGCAATACAGTTCGTGAACTAATCCTCCTGGTTGTTATTGGCCTTATGGCCATTTTACTGCCCGTAAAGATGTTCGCACTCCACCTCCAAACGCATTCATTTTGTGATCGCCCGGATCATCGCCTGCAGGACCGTATTATGGTCAGGCAGTATAAAACAGATCTCAGTCCCTGGGTTCTCAATGTAAACCACCGAGCCCACTCTGTCCTTTAGCTTTGATCCATCCGTATAAAAAGAACTTACAGACGGCAATACTTGGGTTCCGTCAGTCCAAGACTGTGCCGGTGGCAGCAGTGCCTCGCAGTCGACTTCAAGCTTCATCTCAGGTATCCGATTGGAAACGTCTTCCCTTCTTTCCAGGTTTCCTATCGTCTGAAGTCTCATAAACGCAATGGCTGCGTCACACTGAATCTGTATGTCATTGGGTCGGATATATAGAACAGTCTCCAATGCCCTAGGCGGCGTGGTCCTCATCGCTCCGCCTATGCCAAGACAATAGGTTCTCTGAACCTATTGTATGGTCCTTATGTTGCACTTTTTCTCCATAGCAGTCCACCAAACTACTGAGGCGTAAGTAAGTATTGGTCTAATCACAGTCCTGTAGAGCCAGTGGACTATCCTAGGATTCAGGCCCCATTTCGAGCCTAGTCCCCACCATCTGTGAGCCTTCTCAGTACGCTCCTGAATGTGACATTTCCAATTCAGTGTCCTGTCCATGATCACACCTAAGTATTTGACCTTGTCAGATACCGAAATCGTCTTATTGAGGAAGGGTGGTGCGTTAAATTGACCCACCTTCGTCTTCCTCGTGAACAGGCATATTTCAGTCTTCTCTAGATTAACATTGAGACCTCTGGGTCTAACTGAGTCATATGCCATATGCAAGACCTTATCGGTCCTTCTGCATAGCGGGTCCTTACCCCTTAGAAGTATTATAAATAACATTGTCTGCGTAACAGACGGGTTCAAATCCCTCCTCAGTCAGCATCCGTAATAGGTCATTTATGATGGTCACCCATAGGAGTGGCGATAAAATGCCCCCCTGTGGCGTGCTCTGTGCCACTTTCTCCCTTATATTTATGCCATGGGACACATAATTTATCCACCTGTTCCTTAGCATATGGTTTATCCAGTCTTTAAGGACCGGGTCCACCCGGTACTGTTCCAAGGATTGGATCAGTGTGTCGGTCCGCACATTGTTGAAAGGCCCCTCGATGTGAATGCATACCGTTAGTGTGTACGTTTTGCATCGAAGGATTTTTCCTCGTACAGAGCTGTCTCCACCGATCTTCCCTTGATATAGGCATGCTGTTTGTATTTGAGCAGTTCGCTGGATGTCATACTCTTTATCATGGTGTCCACAATACGTTCCATGGTTTTGAGTAGAAAGGACGTAAGGCTTATGGGTCTGTAGGCTTTTGGTGTCGCCTAATTTGCCTTGCCGGCTTGGGTATAAACACCACCCTTGCCTCCTCTTTAAAAATCGAGATATTGAGTTGAAATTTTGCTCAGACTCGTATTTCGTCTATACGCAAGTTCTGGAATGGGCCAAATCAGACTATATTTGGATAGCAGCCATATAGATCGAACTGGTGATTTAGGGTCCAAAGCCCGTAAAAGCTGTATTTTTTGTCCGATGTGAAACAGAAAGTTGGATTAGGAGCTCCGATATTCGAACCCAGTATGTCCCATTACTTACAGCTGTCATCATTAGCAAAGACGGCCCATCTTTCTCGGGGAAGCTACAGGCCTTAAAAGCCAATACCATAAGGGAATTTTAGCGAAAATAATGAACTTTTTGAAATTCTGTGGAGAGGGGTGTCTAAAACTTTTCTGGGGTGTGCTTAGCCCACCCCCACAGGCTTTTCTACGCTTATGGCTGTCATATAGACTGATATGCCGTTTTAGGGTCTTGATCCCGTAACAGTCGCATTTGTTATCCAATTTCAATTAAATCAAACAGTGGGTTGTTTTAAACCTCATGACTGAAATATGGTTCAGTCATCACATGGCTAGATCGTCTCGACGTTCTGAGTCGAACTAGCCTTGACCGTCCGCCCGTCTGTCGAAGTCACGGTAGCAGTCGAACGTGTAAAGCTAGCCGCTTAAAATTTTGCACAGATGCTTAATATTGATGTAGGTCGTTGAGGATTGCAAATGGGCCATATCGGTTCAGATTCGGATATAGCTCCCATATAAACAGATCTCGCGATTTGAAATGTTGAGCCTTTGGGAGCTGCAATTTTTGTCCAGTTTAGCTGAAATTTTGCACGTAGAGTTCTATCATGACTTTCAACAACTGTGCCAAGTACGCTCCTTATCGATGGATAACCTGATATAGCTCCCATATAAACCGATCTCCCGATTTGACTTCTTGAGCCCTTACAAGCCGCAATTTTTGTCCACTTTGGCTGAAATTTTGCCCGTAGAGTTCTGTCGTGACTTTCAACAACTGTGTTAAATACCGGTCGAAATGTTAGAGAGAATATGCCAAGGACTAAGCGGATGGACCATTTGAGGCGTTTTTCTGAACTTTATGTGTTTTTTTTTTGAAAAATTTTCCTATAGCTCTTAAAAAATCACCTTTTATTTACCTCATCTGCTTAGCTTCATAAAAAAGAAAATCACAGTCGACAATATCTTTGGCTTTTTATTCCAAATTTGTTTTGCCTTCAACTTTCTCCGACTTTAAAACATTCCATTGTGTGGTTGACTTTGTATCACTACAACTATTGTCCTTAAATTCGTTGTACCTGTTCACATTGCAAATGTGCAATACATACAACCAGTTTCAGTAAATAATACTCGTAGTGCACAAAAAGTTAGTGGTGGTGTCCTATATAAGGGAACTTTTGTAAATAACTACTTGAGAAGTATACCCCAAAATAGAAAGTTGCGCATGCAAAATGCATGCAAATGTATGCAGACACTTATTCTGATGAGGATTTAGTGGATGGTAGGTAAATATCTGGGGGAAGCCAAGTCTCAATGGGAAAATTCACATTTGAAGGTAAGTAAATATTGATGAAACGAACGAAAAACCCAAAACAAAATGCAAATCCGATTTCCAGTTCAAGTAGAAACTTGTAAGTAAAGATATCTTAGAAGGGATATTTTTTTAATAATTTCCCCCAGGTTGGCCTTGCTCTGCAAGTTAACCCAAAAACTTTGCCTCAGTAAGGAAGGGTGGAACAACTCGCAGTTATAGGGTGAAAACATGTTCAGAATGTGGAGTTTTTGTGAAAACAATTTCAATTTTATGAAAACTAAGACTAAGTTTGGATAAGGGAGAACTTTTCATATCACAAACCAAATTTATGAGAAAAAAAAGAATTGGCTCCAAATGATGGTCTAAATGATTCAAATCGCAGGCAGGCGACTACTATAATCAAGCATAGCAGCTTGGTGCAGTTTACAAGGGTCAACATTTTTCAACTTCCTTTTCACTCTGGCATGCATTGTTGAACATGGAAAAATACATCGATCCACCGACTATGTCTGAGCACACAGGGAAGTGTATAACAGCCAGTAGATTGAGTGTCTCAGAACTAGTCTTTGTCCAGATTCTGCCATCTCTTAGAATACTTGTAAGGGTTTTCGGAAACTTAGATAGCACCCTATAGAACTTGGAGAATTTATTCACAACCCCTCACGATGTCAATAAAAGCTACTTTTTTTACCAATAAGAGAGCTACTTAAGGTCCCAAACTTCGGTTCAATGCTCTCCTCTTAGCAGTACCTATTGGTTCTGGTATTTCTGTATGATGGGTCATTCTCCATAGACAAAATCATATAGAAGAATATATTGGGTTGCCCAAAAAGTAATTGCGGATTTTTAAAAAGAAAGTAAATGCATTTTTAATAAAACTTAGAATGAACTTTAATCTTAACTTTACTCTTTTTACGCTTTTTTTCTAAAGCAAGCTAAAAGTAACAGCTAATAACTGACAGAAGAAAGAATGCAATTACAGAGTCACAAACTGTGAAAAAATTTGTCAACGCCGACTATATGAAAAATCCGCAATTACTTTTTGGGCAACCCAATATTACTATATTCCAAAGAGGAGTCTTCCTTGGGCACTCTCCAATCCCTTAATATAGTATTACCGAGATTATTCAACACTAAATTTATCACCTCTGACCTATAAGGTTAGGTTAGGTAAGATTGAAGAGAGGTTGAGGATATTAATCCGATCATTGTCACTACAGTCATACACCTAAGCCAATAATCGGATTGTAGTGCGCTCTAAATACCTTTTTGGTTACCAAAAAAGAAAATTTAAGTCAGGAATTCCGTGCTACTTACAAAATCCTTAATTGTTTTCAATTGTATTGTATTGTGTCTCCACCTAAGTACCGATTTCTGTTAGCCGCGAAAGTCGGACAATGACATAAGAAATGAACCTACGTCTCATTATCTTCATCACATGCCCTGAACATGCCATCACTTGCCACACCGGTTTTTCATAAGTGAGCTCGTAGTCCTATGTGTCCCATTATGATAGCAATAGCTGTACAGACCTCCTTCTTGCTTCCTTTCATTAGTAGCCTCGTCCTCTCACGGTCTGGATGCCCCCATAGGTTTTTCGCAGTCCTACCGACCGTTTCGCTGTTCCACAATGTTGCATGCACATACGTCGCCCACTCCCTTAACTTGGTCTGCGTTGACCCTAAAGGCTTCGGGCTAACCCAGTTTATTGACGGCAGTCCTCTGACCCTCACTACCATTTCGTCTGGTTTTTCATTTCCACTTACTCCTCTATGGCCCAGCACCCAAAAGATGCGTTTCGTGCCATCCTCAGAGAAGGCGTTAATCCCCTTCTTACACCCCAAGACTGTTTGTGACCTTACCGTCCTGCTTGATGGCCACCCCGGTGGCTAGTTTACTTTCCATAAAGATATTTGCACTCATCGTCCTCGCGCTAATAGCACGCCACCTCCGTCATCGGCCGGATGGAGATCCGCCTGCAGGACCTTATTATGGTCAGACAGTCTAAAACAGGCCACCGTAGCGCAGAGGTAAGCATGTCCGCCTATGATGCTGAACGCCAGGGTTCAAATCTTGGCGAGAACAAATTATTTTAGCGGTGGTTATCCTCCTAATGTTGGGGACACTTAGGAGGTAAATGTAAAAACTTTTCCTCAAATAGGTGTCGCACTGCGGCACGCCGTTTGGGCTCGACTATAAAAAGGAGGCCGCGTATCATTGAGCGTAAACTTAAATCGGACAGCACTCATAGATATGTGAGAAGTTTGCCCCTTTTTTCCTTAATGGAATATGTATGGGCAAATTTACTGTATAAAACAGATTTCAGTCGGTGGATTCTCAATGAAGACCCCCGTTCACTCTGTTCTCTAACTTTGATTCATCTGTGTAGCATTATCCCCAGATGGCAATACGAGGGTTCTGTCAATCCAGAACTTTGCCGCTGGCAGCAGTCCCACACACTCGACCTCAAGTGTCATCTGAGGTATTCTATCCCAAAACATCTTCCGTTCCCTCTAGATTTCCTTTCGTTGCCTCGATTATATCTCTATGATATGAGCTGCTCCCATCCTCAAACCATTCTCCCATCGCCTTAAGTCTCATAGCCGCAGTGGCTGCCTCACACTTAATCTGTATGTCTATGGGTAGGATATCTAGAATAGTCTCCAATGGCCTAGTGGGCGTAGTCCCCATTGCTCCTCCTATACCTATCCTTATGTTGCACCTTTTCTCCATTGTAGTCCACCAAACTACTGAGGCGTAACTAAGTATTGGTCTAATCACAATCCTATATAGCCCGTAGACTATCCTCGAATTCAGGCTCCATTTCTAGCCTACAGCCCGTCTACATAGTACCCAACATCTGTGAGCCTTCTCGATACTCTCCTGAATGTGACACTTCCAATTCAATTTCCTGTCCAAGATCACTCCTAAATATTTGACCTTGTCAGATATCGAAATTGATCGATTGAGGAAACGTGGTGCACAAAATTGGCTCACCTCCGTCTTTCTAGTGACCAGGCAGATTTCAGTCTTCTCTGGGCTAATATTGAAACCCCAAGGTCTAGCCCAGTGGTATGCATAGCTGGTTCGGATCCTTACCCCTTAGAACAATTATACAATGGTATGCTTATCAGACGCGTTCAAATCCCTCCATAGTCAGCATCCATAATAAGTTATTTCGCATCTGATCTCCCCATAGGAATTTCGCCTTTCTACAGACCGTCGACGAACGCGCATGAAATGATGTGGAATAGCACAACGGTCGGTAGAAGGACGAAAATCCTATGGGAAGATCCGGATCGTTAGAAGACGCGGCTTTTTTTGAAAGGAAGTAAGAAGGAGGTCAGTATAGCTTTCGGTATCATAACGAGACATATATGACTACAAGCTCACTTAAGAGAAATCGGTGGGGAAAGTGATAGCATGTGTAGGGCAATTGGGGAAGATGATGAGACGTTGGAGCATTTCCTGAAGACGAGACGTTGGAGCATTTTCTACGTCATTGCCCGACTCTCGCGGCTAACAGACACCGGTACTTGAATGAATACCGAGCCATAATTCAAAATAAAATCGCAAGCAGGCTCACCTCCGATCATTCTCGAACACTAACTTTCGCACAGCTGATGAGATCGGTAAAGAAACAGAGTTTCAGGTACCCAACCTCGCAGTCGTCCAGTTACCATTACTATAGTTCGGTTGAGGGATTAGACTTAAACATTTCATCCCCCACACAACATGTTCTTACCTCTTGCCTTATCAGCCGACGGTGGTGTTAAGACTCTGCAGTTCCTATTGCCTTTCTCACAGGCCATCATTCTAACAATAAAAGGTTTCTGAATCAAGGGAATGTCGATGGAGGAGTTTGAAAGTGCTAGAGGGAGTATGTCGAGGACGTCACGGAGTGGTGTAGATTAACAGGATGGAGGTATACTAATCTAGTTATTCCATTTGCAACATCTCGAAATAGTCGTCCAAGACCCCATAACAGTCCGATAGTTCATCCGAGCGTCTGTCGAAATCACGAAAGTGGTCGAACGCGTAAAGTTGGCAGCTTGAAATTTTGCACAGATACCAAGTATCGATATAGGATGATGGGGATTGCAAATGGGCCATATCCGTTGAGATTTAGATATAGTTTCCATATGAACCGATCTCTCAGTTTGATTACTGGAGCCCCTATAAGCTGCAATTTTTGTCCGATTTGGCTGAAATTTTGCATGTAGTATTCTGTCATGACTTTCAATATCTATAACCTGATAAAGCTCCCATAGAAACTGATCTCCCGATTTGACTTCTTGAGCCCCATAAGCCACAATTTTTGCCCGATTTGGCTGAAATTTTGCATGCGGAGTTCTGTTATGACTTCCAACGGCCGCGCCTAGTACAGTCCAACTCGGTCTATAACGTGATGTAGCTCCCATATAAACCCATCTCCCGATTTGACTTCTTGAGCCCTAAAAGCCGCAATTTTCATACGATTTGGCTGAAATTTGATTGAATATAGTGTTCTGTTATGACTTCCAACAACTGTGTAAAATACGGTCCAAATCGGTCTTTAACCTGATATAGCTCCCATATAGATCAATCTCCCGATTTTACTTCTTGAGCCCCTGAAATCCGCAATTTTTGTTTGATTTCACTAAAATTCTGCATTTAGTTTTCTGCTATGACTTTCAACAACTGTGCCAAGTACGGTTCAAATCGGTCTATAACCTGATATAGCTCCAATACGAACCGAGCTTCCGATTTGACCTCTAGAGTCTCTGGAAACCGCAATTTTTGTCCGAATTGGCTGAAATTTTGCACATAGTGTTCTGTTATGACTCCCAAGAAATGTGCCGAGTCCGATTTAAATCGGTCTTTAAACAGATATAGCTCTCATATTTTGGCAGAATCCATGGTGGTGGGTTCCCAAGATTCGGTCCGGCCGAACTTAGCACGCTTTTACTTGTTTGCTCTAGCTTCATTTTGACCTCAGTAGTCGGACATGGTAAAACCGAAATCCAACCCTAAACCAGCGCTCTATACTCCTAAGATAGCGTTACGAGTCCTTGCCGATCAATACCATCAAAATCAGGTCGCCGTTAATGACACAGGGCTTGGTGGAAAAACTTTTTCACCTTTTGTACAGTGCCCATCGTTTTGCTTCGTCAGCAGACTTGGCAGGTTCGACTCTATTTCTTCAGTCGGGATCCACGCCGTTGCCATTTTATAAACAGACAGTTCAGCCATCGACATAACGCTGAGTCTTGCTCCGGATCAGAGGGACTTAAAGTTATCGAACGTATAAAGCAACCAGTAAGGAAAGGCAAAAGTCGGGCGTTGCCGACTTTATAATAACCTACCCTACACCATAGATACAAAGTGGGAACTATATCTTATTCCGAGTCAATTTTGATGGACAATGATGATGGACAGCTATATCTAAATCTGAACCGATTTCTATGAAATTCACCAGTAATGTTGAGAGTCATAAGAAAACCCTTCCTGCCAAATTTCGAGAGAATCTCTTTACAAATAACCATTTTATTGCTATATTACTGCAAATCGGACGAACATATATATGGGAGCTATATCAAAATTTGAACCGATTTTTTCCAATTTCAATTGGCTTCGTCTCTAGGCCAAAAAAACATGCCTATACCAAAATTGAAGACGATCCGTTGAAAACTGCAACCTGTACTTAATGGGTCTAAAGCCTATAAAAGCTTTATTTCTTACCCAATTTCGCTCAAATTTGAAACAGCGAGATTTTTTAAGCCTCCCGACATCCGACTTAAATATGACTCAGTGGTGGGTATCCAAAGTTCGTCACAGCCGAAGTTATTACGTTTCATCCTAAAATTCTAAGACGATTGAACGATATCCGTGTGTCTGTCCGTCCGTCTGTTGTAATCACTCTACAGGCTTCAAAAATGAAGATATTGAGCTGAAATTTGGCACAAATACGTCTTTTTGATGCACGCTGGTTAAGTTCTTGCACGGGCCAAATCGCACCATATTTGGATATAGCTGCTATATAGACCGATCTGACGATAAAAGGGTCTAAGGCCCATAAAAACTTTATTTTTCATCCGATTTTGCTGAAATTTACAAATAGTGAGTAGTTTCAGGCCTCCCGATAACTGACCCAGATATGGTTTAGATCGTACTATATTTAGATATAGCTGCCATATAGACCGATCTGCCGATAATGGGTCCGAAGGCCATAAAAGCTTTATTTATCGTCCAATTTTGCTGAAATTTAAAACATTGGATTATTTTAAGCCTTACAACATCTGATTTAAATATGGTTCAGATCGAACTATATTTGGATATAGCTGTCATATAGACCGATCTCCCGATTAAGGGTCTAAAGACCATAAAAGCTTTATTATACCCACCACCGAAGGATGGGGGTATATTCATTTTGTCATTCCGTTTGCAACACATCGAAATATCCATTTCCGACCCTATAAAGTATATATATTCTTGATCAGCGTAAAAATCTAAGACGATCTAGACATGTCCGTCCGTCTGTCCGTCTGTCCGTCTGTCTGTTGAAATCACGCTACAGTCTTCAAAATTAGAGATATTGAGCTGAAATTTTGCACAGGTTCTTTTTTTGTCTATAAGCAGGTTAAGTTCGAAGATGGGCTATATCGCACTATATCTTGATATAGCCCCCATATAGACCGATCTGCCGATTTAGGGTCTTAGGCCAATAAAGGCCACATTTATTATCCGATTTTGCTGAAATTTGGGACAGTGAGTTGTGTTAGGCCCTTCGACATCCTCCGTCAATACGGCTCAGATCGGTTCAGATATGGATATAGCTGCCATATAGACCGATCCCCCGATTTAGGGTCATAGACCCATAACGGCTACATTTATTATCCGATTTTGCTGAAATTTGGGACAGTAAGTTGTGTTAGGCCCTTCGACATCGTCCGTCAATACGGCTCAGATCGGTTCAGATATGGATATAGCTGCCATATAGACCGATCCCCCGATTTAGGGTCATAGACCCATAACGGCTACATTTATTATCCGATTTTGCTGAAATTTGGGACAGTAAGTTGTGTTAGGCCCTTCGACATCGTCCGTCAATATGGCTCAGATCGGCTCAGATTTGGATATAGCTGCCATATAGACCGATTCTCCAATTAAGGGTCATAGGCCCATAAAAGCCACATTTATTATTCGATTTTGAGAAAATTTAGGATAGTGAGTTGTATTAGGCCCTTCAACATCCTCCGTCAATTTGGCTCAGATCGGTCCAGATTTGGATATAGCTGTCATATAGACCGATCTCTCGGTTTTAGGTTTTGGGGCCATAAAAAGCTCATTTATTGTCCGATGTTGCCGAAATTTGGAACAAAGAGTTAAGTTAAGCCTCTCCACATATTTCTGCAATTTGGTCTAGATCGATCAAGATTTGCATATAGCTGCCATATAAACCGATCTCTCGATTTAAAGTCTTTGCCCCATAACGGGCGCATTCTGAATCCGATTGCACTGAACTTTGACACATTGACTTATGTTATGCTTTTCGACATCCGTGTGGTGTATAGTTCAGATCGGTTTATTTTTAGATATAACTACTAAAAACACCAATATTTTGCTATATACAATTGAACAATAACTTTTACTTATTAGTATCTGGTCCACATCGGAACATAGCTGTTATGGGGCATAAAGTATGAATTTTGCACCGGATTTTGAGGAAAGGTGGTTCACATGTATATCCGAGGTGGTGGGTATCCAAAGTTCGGCCCAGCCGAACTTAACGCCTTTTTACTTGTTTTTTATCCGATTTTGCTGAAATTTTAAACAGTGAGTAGTTTTGGGCTTGCCCGTTTTCGCTGAAATTTGAAATAGTGGGTTATTTTAAGCCCTCCAACATCTGATTTAAATAGGGTTCAGATCGGACTATATTTGGATATAGCTGCCATATAGACCGATCTCCCGATTAAGGGTCTGAAGACCATAAAAGCTTTATTTTTTATCTGATTGCGCTGAAATTTGGAATAGTAAGTAGTTTCAGGCCTTTCAACTTCGAACCTAAATATGGTTCAGATCGGACTATATTTAGATATAGCTGTCATATAGAGCGATCTCCCGATAAACGGTCTGAAGCCTATAAAAGCTTTATTTTTTTAACCGATTTCGCTGAAATTTGAAACAGTGGATTATTTTAAGCCCTCCAACATCTGATTTAAATATGGTTCAGATCGGACTATATTTAGATATAGCTGTCATATAGAGCGAACTCCCGATAAAGGGTCTGAAGCCTATAAAAGCTATATTTATTACCCGATTTTGTTGAAATTTTAAATACAAAATTCAACAGTAACTTCTATTTGTAAGACCACACAATATCCGCGCCAAATTTGGGTGCATAAATTATCCAGTTTTTATACCCTCCACCATAGGATGGGGGGTATACTAATTTCGTCATTCTGTTTGTAACTACTCGAAATATTCCTCAAAGACCCCATAAAGTGTATATATTCATGCGTCCGTTCGTGTGTCCGTCCGTGTGTCCGTCCGTGTGTCCGTCCGTCTGTCCGTCCGTCTGCCCGTCCGTCCGTCTGTCCGTCCGTCCATCCGTCCGTCTGTCTGTCGAAAGCACGCTAACTTTCGAGGGTGTAAAGCTAGCCTCTTGAAATTTTGCACAAATACTTCTTATTATTGTAGGTCGGTTGGTATTGTAAATGGGCCATATCGGTCCAAGTTTTGATATAGCTGCCGTATAAACCGATCTTGGATCTTGATTTCTTGAGTCTCTAGAGGGCGCAATTCTTATCCGATTTGAATGAATTTTCGAACGATGTGTTTTGTTATGATATTCACCAACTGTGCCAAGTATGGTTTGAATCGGTCCATAACCTGATATAGCTGCCATATAAACCGATCTTGGGTCTTGACTTCTTGAGCCTCTAGCGTGCGCAATTCTTATCCGATCAGAATGAAATTTTGCACGACGTGTTCCGTTATTATATCCAACAACTGTGCCAAGTATGGTTCAAATCGGTTTATGACCTGATATAGCTGCCATATAAACCGATCTTGGGTCTTGACTTCTTGAGCCTCTAGAGTGCGCAATTCTTATCCGATTGGGATGAAATTTTGCACGACGTGTTTCGTTATTATATCCAACAACTGTGCCAAGTATGGTTGAAATCGGTCCATAAACTGATATAGCTGCCGTATAAACCGATCTGGGGTCTTGATTTCTTGAGTCTCTAGAGGGCGCAATTCTTATCCGATTTGAATGAATTTTCGCACGATCTATTTTATTATGATCTCCAACAACTGTGCCAAGTATGGTTCAAATCGGTCTATAACCTGATATAGCTGTCATATTTACCGATTTTGTGTCTTGACTTCTTGAGCCTCTAGAGGGCGCAATTCTTATCTGATTTTGACTGAAATTTTGTACGTAGTATTTTGTTATGACATCCAACAACTGTGCCAAGTATGGTTTAAATCGGTTCATAACCTTATATAGCTGCCATATAAACCGATCTGGGATCTTGAGTTATTGAGTGCGCAATTCTTATCCGATTGGAATGAAATTTTGCACGACGTGTTTTGTTATGATATCCAACAACTGTGCCAAGTTTTGTTCAAATCTGTTAATAACCTGATATAGCTGCCATATAAACCGATTTGGGATCTTGACTTCTTGAGCCTCTAGAGGTCGCAATTATTATCCGATTTTCCTAAAATTTTGTACGACGGATCCTCTCATGACCCTCAACATACGTGTTTATTATGGTCTGAATCGGTCTATAGCCTGATACAGCTCCCATATAAATCGCCCCCAAAGGGCCCAATTCTTATTCGAATTGGCTGACATTTTACACAGGTCTCCAACATATAATTTAATTGTGGTCCAAACCGGACCATATCTTTATATCGCTCTAATAGCAGAGCAAATCTTTTCTTATATCCTGTTTTGCCTAAGAAGAGATGCCGGGAAAAGAATTCGACAAATACGATCCATGATGGAGGGTATATAAGATTCGGCCTGGCCGAACTTAGCACGCTTTTACTTGTTTTACTTGTTCCTTTTGAGACAATAGATAATGCTTTAGTGTCTGTTTATTATTATTGCGAGGATGGGAGTAGATTTGGTGAAGTCTTTGCTGTTTTGAATGCTCGCCATAAATGAAAACGAACACCAATCTAACTTGACGCTTAATTTTATTGCTACAACTTATTACACATAGTTTATCTTGGATATAAAAATAATGCACTCAAGATTTGGATGTCATAAAATTTGGTGTCTTTGATATTATAAAGAAAGAAATGCATTTGTTTACTTATTTGAAGTCATTCTTTGATAGAAGTGCATAAAAGTGCACAACAAAATAGTTTAATTTTAAAAACTAATGTGTATAATATTCAATTAATGTTTAAAATAGGTATTTTTCAATAGCTTTCTTTGTTTTATGTATGCAAGCGATTTACAATTGTTAATTAAATCCAATTATTGGTAATTTTTGTTTACAAGGTTTCACGATATACTTAATTGAGGTTATGGATTGATGTTATGTAATTTCATATCATAGTAATCTTTGTTAGTATTGAAATAATTATGTGTGCTAATGACCCGAACAACAATAATTCGTAGAACATTTATTTCATAATCTGTTTGTTTGCCAATAGGTTGCATTGAGGGTTCATAAATTAGCACATATTACATTGAAATCACAAAGTTCAACGATAAAAACACTTATCAGTATTAGTATAATAACATTTTTGAGCATTTAAGTTAGGTTGAAAAGAGGATGTGGGTATCAGCACAACGCCACTATGGACGATTCGTGGTCTCACACCCTAATGGCCAGTTATATCAGGATTTGGACTGATTTAGACCATATTTTACACATTTGTTAGAAATCACAGCAAAACGATATGTGCGAAATTTCAGCCAAATCGGATAAGAATTGCTCCCTCTAGAAGCTCAAGAAGTCTAAACGAGAGATCAAACAGTCAAAACCCTTCGAAAGTTAGCGTGCTTTTGATAGACAGACGGACGGACGGACATGGCAAGATCGACTTTAAATGTCATGACGATCAAGAATATATATACATTATGGTGTCTGAGATGATGAATGATGAAATTAGTATACCCCCATACTATGATGGAAGTTATAACAAGTAAAAAGACATTAAGTTCGGCCGGGCCGAACTTTGTTTATCCACCACCTCGGGTATATATGTGAACCTCCTTTCGTCACAATCCGATGAAAATTGGATAACTTATGCCTCCAAATTTGGCACGGGCATTGAGTGGTCTTATAAATATAAGTCACTGTTGAATTTTGTATTTCAAATTTCAACAAAATCTGGTAATAAATAAAGCTTTTATGAGCTTCAGACCCTTAACAGGCATATCGGTCTATATGACAGCTATATATCGGATGGCGGGTGGCCTTAGACTTTTCACTTTTTCAAATGTCAGTGAAATTGAATAACAAATAATGCTTTTATGGGCTTCAGACCGTTTATCAGCAGATCGGTCTATATGGCAGCTATATCTAAATATAGTTCGATCTGAACCATATTTTGGTCAGATATTGGTAGGTGTAAGGCTACTCACTGTTTTAAATTTTAGCGAAATTGGGCAATAAATAAAGCTTTTATGCGCCTTAGACCCTTTATCGGCAGATAGGTCTATATGGCAGCTATATCAAAATATAGTCTGATCTGAACCATATTTGGGTTCTATTTTAGGAGGCCTTAAACTACTCACAGTTTTAAATTTCAGCTAAACCGGATAAAAAATAAAGCTTTAATGGACTTCAGACCCTTTATCGGCGGATCGGTTTATATGGCAGCTATATCTAAATATAGTCCGATCTGAACCATACATAGGTCAGATATTGGGAGGCTTAAAATAACCCACTGTTTCAAATTTCAGCGAAATTGGGCAATAAAGCAAGCTTTTATGGGCTTCAGACCATTTATCGGCAGATCGGTCTATATGTCAGCTACATCTAAATATAGTCCGATCTGAACTATTTTTGGTTCAGATGTTGGAAGGCCTAAAACTACTCACTGTTCAGCGAAACCGGATAAAAAATGAAGATTTTATGGACCTCAAACCCTTTATCGGCAGATCGGTCTATATGGCAGCTATATCTAAATATAGTTCGATCTAAACCATCTTTAGGTCAGTTATCGGGAAGCTTTTACCTACTCACTGCTTCAAATTTCCACAAAATCGGATGAAAAATATAGTTTTTATGGGCATTAGACCTTTTAACGGAAAATCGGTCTATATAGCAGCTATATCCAAATATGGTGCGATTTGGCCCATTCAAGAACTTGACCAGCGTGCATCAAAAAGTCGTATCTGTGCCAAATTTCAGCTGAATATCTCAATTTTTGAAGGCTCCAGAGTTATTACAACAGACGGACGGACAGACGAACAGCCGGACAAACATACGGACATCTTTAAATCGTCTTAGGATTTTACGACGATCCAAAATATATACACTTTGTAGGGTCGGCAATTGATATTTTGATGTGTTGCAAACGGAATGACTAAATGAATATACCCCCTATCCTACAGTGGTGGGTATAAAAGAGGGCTGCGGATATAAATCCGCTGCATGCCACTATGGGCATTAACCTAAGACAGTATTCGTCTTTTTGTGCGCTCTAAGTACTACAAAATAACCTCGAACCCGTGCTACTTATAAAATCTCTAATTATTTTCCTTTGCACGCACCTAAGTTGGTTCAAATCTGGTATAGTGTCCTGAACTAAGTGCCAGTATCTATTAGACGCTAAAGCCGATCAATGACAAAGAAATGCTCCAACGTCTCATCATCTTTCCGGCATGACCTACTCTACTATCACTGCAATCACTTGCCGCACCGATGATGCTGATAATAATCCACCCCATGCCACTATGGGAATACATCTAAGCCAGTCATCGGCTTGTTGAGCACTCTAAATACTAAAAAGAGTAACCTCGAAAAAGAAAATCTACGTCAGGAATTCCGAGCTACTTACAAAATCCCTAATTGTTTTCAATACCACTCCCCTAAGTTGGTTCATGTCTGGTATTGTGTCTCCACCTTCGTATCGGTATCTGTTAGACGCGAAAGCTGGGCAATGACATAGGAAATGCTGGAACATCTCATCATATTTCTCGCATGCCCTACACATGCTATCACTCGCCGCACCTATCTTATATAAGTGAAGGCGTAGTTCTATGTGCCCCCTTAATGATACCGAAAACTATACTGACCTCCTTTTTATTTCATTTAAGTAATAGCCCCGCCTTTTCACGATTTGGGACTTCCCATAGGATTTTCGCCGTCCCGCTTCGCTATTCCACAGTGTTAAATGTGCGTTCGTAGCCCACCACCTTTACTCGGACTGCGTCGTCCCGAAAGGCTTCGGGTTAACCAAGCTTATTGATGGCAATCCTCTGGCCTTCACTGCCAATTCGTCTGCTCTTTCAATCCCCCTTACTCCGCTATGGTCAGGCAACCAAATGATTCAGATCACGCCATCCATTGAGAAGACTTTAATCTCCTTCTTACACTGCAAGACTTTTCATGACCTTATCGTCCTGATTGTTATTGCCCTTATGGCAACTTTACTGTCTGTAAATATATTTACACTAGACGTCCTCGCGTTAAAACCGGATCTCCGCCTGCAGGACCGTATTATGGTCAGGTAGTCTAAAAAAGATCTTAGTCCCTCTGGCCCACTCTGTCCTCTAGCTATGATCCATCCATGAAACTTGATCTTCCAGATGGCAACACTAGGGTTCCATCATTTCAAGACTATGCCTCTGGCAGCAGTGCCTCGCACTCGACTTCAAGTTTCATCTCAGGTATCCAATCGGAAACCTCTTCCCTTCCTTCCAGGTTTTCTATGGTCGCCTCGATTATGCCGCTATGGTATTAGCAGCTCCCATCCTCAATCCATTCTCCCATCGCCTTAAGTCTCATAGCCGCAGTGGCAGTCTCACACTAAATCTGTATGTCAATGGGTCGGATATCTAGAATGGTCTCCAGTGCCCTTGTGGGTATGGTCCTCATCGCTCAGCCTATGCCAAGACAACATGTTCTCTGACCCTATTGTATGGTCCTAATGTTGCACTTTTACTCCATAGCAGTCCACCAAACTACTGAGGCGTTAGGAAGTATTGGTCTAATCACGCTCCTGTAGTGCCACCGGACTCTTCTCGGATTCATGCCCCTTTTAGAGCCTACGGCCCGTCTATATAGTGCCCAATATCTGTGAGCCTACTCGATACGCTCCTGAATGTGACCCTTTTAGAGGTATTATAACATCATCTGCCTACGGGTTCAAATCCCTTCTCAGTCAGCATCCGTAATAGGTCATTTATGGTGATCACCCATATGAGTGGCAAAAATGCAAATTTTGCTCATAAACATTCCACTAAGGAACTGGGGTAAACTTCTCACATATAACTGAGTGCAGTCCAATTCAAGTTTAAGATCAATGATAAGGGGTCTCCTTTTTATAGCCGAGTCCGAACGGCGTGCCGCAGTGCGACACGTCTTTGGAGAGAAGTTTTACATGACATAGTACCTGACAAATGTTGCCAGCATTAGGAGGGGAAAACCACCGCTGAAAATTTTTTCCTGTTGGTCTCGCCAGGAATCGAACCCAGGCGTTCAGCGTCATAGGCAGACATGCTAACCTCTGGGTTATGGTGGCCTGCGCATTCGAGTGGCAATGCATCGAAATATCCATTTGCGACCCTTTAAGGTATATATATTCTTGATTGTCGTAGAAATCTAAGGCCATGTAGCCAAGTCCGTCCGTCTGTCGATCTGTCTGTTTAAATCACCCTACAGCCTTTAAAAATATTGAAATTGAGCTGAAACATTGAACAGATTTGTTTTTCCATAGGCATGTGTTAGGCCACACGACATCCTTCTTCAATTTGGCTCAGATCGGTTCGGATTTGGTTATAGCTGCTATATACACCTATCTCGTGATTTTGGGTTTTGGGCCCATAGAAGATGCATTTCTTGTCCGATGTCGTCGAAATTTGGGACAGTGAGTTCAGTTAAGTCTCTCGACATATTTCTGCAATTTATCCCAGATCTGTCCAGATGTGGATATAGCTGCCATATAGACCGATCTCTCGATTTAAGGTCTTGGGGCCATAAAAGACTCATTTTTTATTCGATTTCACCGAAATTTGGGACAGTGAGTTGTGCTAGACCCTTCGAGATCCTCGTCCTTTATGGTTCAGATCGCTCTTTATTTCTAGAAAGCTATCAAAAAGACCAATATTTTGTTCTACAAAATTGAAAATTGACTTGAGCTCATTAGACCACTTTATGTCCGTGCCGAATTTGATCCAAATCGGACCATATTTCGATAAAGCTGCTATGGTGCCATAAAGTGCTATTGGGGAATAAAGTTAAGCTCGGTTTGGCCGAATTTAACGCCTTTTTATTGGTTCTACCTTATATTTATGTCATGAGACCCACAATTTGTCCAACTGTTCCTCAGCATAAGCTTTATCCAGTTTCTAGGGATCCTGTCGACCCGGTACTAATCTAAGAATTGGATCAGTTTGTCGGTCCGCACATTGTTGAAAGCCCTCTTGATGTCAATGCATACCGCCAATGCCTACGTCTTGGCATCGAAGAATTCTTCTATTTTATGCACAACCTCGTGTAGGGCTTTCTCCACCGACCTTCCCTTGACATGGGCATGCTTTCCTTTGTCACTTAGTTTATGGTTTATCCAGTCTCTAAGGAGCCGCTCCATCCTTCTATTTCTTAACAATTTTGTTAGGAAAATTAAATATTACTAAGTTTCAAATACTTACAACGTTGTTGTTCTGTGTTTGTTGGAAACATTTCTCGCAACTACTCTTACTCAAATGCCAAGAAACAGCTTAGTATGATCCTTTTTGTACCCTCCATCATAGGATGGGGGTATACTAATTTTGTCATTTTGTTTGTAACACCTCGAAATATGCATCTGCGACCCCATAAAGAATATATATTCTTGATCGTCGTGACATTTTATGTCGATCTAGCCAAGTGCGTCTGTCCGTCCGTCTGTCCGTCCGTCTGTCCGTCCGTCCGTCTGTCCGTCCGTCCGTCTGTCCGTCCGTCCGTCTGTCCGTCCGTCTGTCCGTCCGTCTATCCGTCCGTCCGTCCGTCCGTCTGTCCGTCCGTCTGTCCGTCCGTCTGTCCGTCCGTCCGTCTGTCCGTCCGTCTGTCTGTCGAAAGCACGCTACCTTTCGAAGGAGTTAAGCTAGCCGCTTGAAATTTTGCACAAATACTTTTTATTGGTGTAGGCCAGTTGGGATTGTAAATGGGCCAAATCGGTCCATATTTTGATATAGCTGCCATATACACCGATCTTGGGTCTTGACTTCATGAGCCTCTAGAGGGCACAATTCTTATCCGATTTGACTGAAATTTCGAACATGGTGTTTTGATATGACTCTTAACCACTGTGTGAAGTATGATTCAAATCGGTCTATGTTTGAATATAGCTGTCATATAAACCGATCTTGGGTCTTGACTTCTGGATCCACTAGAGGGCGCAATAATCATCGGATTTGAATGAAATTTTGCACAAGATGTTTTGCTATGACTTCCAATAACTGTGCTAAGTATGATTGAAATCGGTCCATAACCTGATATAGCTGCCATATAAACAGGTCTTGGGTCTTGACTTCTTGAGCCTCTAGAGGGCCCAATTCTCATTCGATTTGGCAGAAATTTTGTACAACGGCTTCTCTCATGACCTTCAACATACGTGTCTAATATGGTCTGAATCGATCAATAGCTTGATACAGCTCCCATATAAACCTATCTCCCGATTTTGCTTCTTGAGCACCTACAAGGCGAAATTCTTATTCCATTGAACTGAAATATTACACAATGACTTCTACAATGTTCAGCCTTCATTAATGGTCCGATTCGGACTATAACTTGATATAGCTCCAATAGCATAACAAGGAGATAAGAAGGAGATACCGCGCATAGAACTCGACAAATGCGATCCATGGTGGAGGGTATATAAGATTCGGCCCGGCCGAACTTAGCACCCTCTTACTTGTTCTAAGATATTTTCATTGAATAAAAGTTAACACTTGAAATTGCATTTGCTATTATGCCCTCCTTTTGTATAACAAAAATAATAAAGAAAAAAAAGGAACAAAAAACGTGTTTGCATTTCTAGTGAAATTAATTAATAAACTCTTATCTTGATGGCTTCTGAGTAATTAAACACAAAGCCCCTTAACAAAACATTTCACCTTGAACAGTGCAACATTGTGAATATTCCCCCAACTAACAGTGGCCAAGGAAAATGAAAAAAGTACCACTTCGAGTATGGGAAAAAACGTTTTTTTGAATGAATGAACAATCTCAGCGGAGGGGCAACATTTTATTTTAGTCTCTTGAAAAATGAGGTTGTAATAAAGCAGGGAGTTCTAACAGTGTAGTGACCTAAAAATGCAAAGCTTTGAATCTTTGGGGTTTTATACAGAGAGAAAAAAATTACTACATAATTCAAACAAGTGAAACCGTGCCAAGTTCGGCCGGGCCGAATCTTGGGAACCCAACGCAATGGATTCTGGTACAAAATGGGAGCTCTATCAGGTTATGGACCGTTTTAGACCATTCTTGGAACAGTTGTTGGAAGTCATTGTGGAGCACTATGTGCAAAATTTTAGCCAAATCGGACAAAAATGAGGAGGCGGATGCTGACTGAGGAGGCGGGTTCAAATCCCTCCTCAGTCAGCATCCGTAATAAGTCATTTATGATGGTCACCTATAGGAGTGGCGATAAAATGCCCCCCTGTGGCGTGCCCTGTGCCACTTTCTCCCTTATATTTATCCTAAGACACACAATTTATCCACCTGTGCCTTATCATATGGTTTATCCAGTCTCTAAGGGACCGGGTCCACCCGGTAGCGGTCAAAGGATTGGATCTGTGTATCGCTCCGCACATTATTAAAAGCCCCCTCGATGTCAATACATACCGTCAGTGTGTACGTTTTGGCATCGAAGGATTCTTCTATTTTATGCACAACCTCGCCCTTACAAACCGCAATTTTTGTCCGCAGACGATGTTATAATACTTCTAGGAAGTAAGGTTCCGAACGAGCTATGCAGAAGGGCCGAAAGGGTCTTGCATATGGCATATGACTGGGCTAGACCCAGAGGTCTCAATGGTTACCCAGAGAAGACTGAAATATGCCTGTTCACGAGGAAGACGAAGGTGGGCCAATTTAACGCACCACGTTTCCTCAATGCAGCGATTTCGATATCTGACAAGGTCAAATACTTAGGTGTGATCTTGGACAGGAAACTGAATTGGAAGTGTCACATTCAGGAGCGAATCGAGTACTCTCAAAGATGCTGGGCACTTTTAAGATGGGCCGTAAGCTCGAAATGGGGCCTGAATCCTAGGATAGTCCACTGGCTCTACAGGAGCGTGATAAGACCAATTCTTACTTATGCCTCAGTATTATGGTGGACTGCTATGGAGAAAAAGTGCAACATAAGGTTCATACAACAGGTTCAGGGAACATGTTGTCTTGGCATAGGCGGAGTGATGAAGACCACGCCCACTAGGGCACTGGAAACTATTCTAGATATCCAACCCATTGACATACAGATTAAGTGTGAGGCAGCCACTACGGCTATGAGACTTAAGGCGATGGGAAAAAGGATTGAGTATGGGAGCACCTCATACCATCGTGGTATAATCTAGGCGACGATAGGAAACCTGTAAGGAAGGGAAGAGGTTTCCGATTGGATACCTGAGATGAAACTTGAAGTCGAGTGCGAGGCACTGCTGCTATTGGCACAGTCTTGGATTGACGGAACCCTAGTATTGCCATCTGGAAGATCATGTTACACGAATGGATCAAAGCTAGAGGAAAGAGTGGGCCAGCGGGTTTACATTGTAAACCCAGGGACTGACATCTGTTTTAGACTGCCTGACCATAATACGGTCCTGCAGGCGAAGATCCAGGCGATCACGGAATACATGAATAGGTGTGGTGCTAACGCGAGGACTTCGAGTGTGATCATCTTTACCGACAGTAAAATTGCCATAAAGTCAATAACAACCAGGATGGTAAGGCCACGAACAGTCTTGCAGTGTAGGAAGGATATTAACGCCTTCTCCGAGGCGTGTGTGACGCACTGCTGCCATCGGCACAGTCTTTGATTGACGCAACCCTATTATTGCCATCTGGAAGATCATGTTACACGGATGGATCAAAGCTAGAGGACAGAGTATGGCTGGGGGTTTACATTGAAAACCCAGGGACTGAGATCTGTTTTATACTGCCTGACCATAATGCGGTCCTGCAGGTGGAGATCCGAGCGATCATGGAATACGTTAAGTGGTGTGGTGCTAATGCGAGGAAGTCGATTGTGAACATCTTTACCGACAGTAAAATTGCCATAAGGGCAATAACAACCAGGATGGTAAGCTCACGAACCGTCTTGCAGTGTAAGCAGGAGATTAACGCCTTCTCTGAGGATGGGAAAATCCGCATCATTTGGGTGCCGGGGACATGAAAGGGCAGACGATTTGGCGGTGAAGGCCAGAGGACTGCCGTCAATAAACTTGGTTAGCCCGAAGCCTTTCGGGTCGACGCAGTCTGATTTAAGAGCGTGGGCGACAAACACGCATATAACACTGTAAAACAGTGAAAGAGACGGTAGGATGGGGAAAATCCTATGGGGGGATCCAGATCGTGAGAAGACGAGGCTATTACTGAAAGGAAGCAAGAAGGATGTCTGTATAGCTATTGGTATCATAACGGGACACATAGGACTACGAGCTCACTTATGTAAAATCCGTGCGGCAAGTGATAGCATGTATGGAGTATTTCCTTTGCCATTGCCCGGCTTTCGCGTCCAACAGATACCGGTACTTTGGTGGAGACACAATACCAGACATAAACCAACTTAGGGGAGTGCATATCAAATGATAACCGTAACCTTACAAACAATGATGAAATATTTCAAACAATCAACATCATCTGAAATACAAAAGCTCAAACAGATGAGCAGCTGATATCTCCATACTTTTATGTAGTCTGTCTGTTTTTGGGCAAAAAGTCAAAGCAATGCCAACATTTAATACAAGCAAAAAAAAAGAAATTATTCGCAGTTTCCCACATTGTAATGACATAAATTGGAGTGAAATGAATGACAATGACAACGCTTTTACAACCACTGATTATAGCAAACTTTGCACGTTTCGCAAGACAGCTGCCAAGCGGGCGGAATAAAACTACACAACAGCTCTGTGCAATTAAGTAAATCTTATCCAAACTTTTGCAGCCATTCATGCGTCCTGCAAAGGATAACAAAAACAGACACAATGGGGCCATTATGTGGCCAGTCATGGCCGGAGTGTTCAAAGTTGGCAACTGGCAGGAAATGAAGCGAGAATTTTTGATATACAATGTAATATTTGTCCAAATAGCAGACATCCTTATGAACAGCATTCGCACAATGTTCACAATGTCCTTCGCAGTGGTGTCCCCTTGGAGTAATTGTTGTCACTGAGACGGACGTTCACTTGTGGTAACTTTTAGAAAATAATTTCATTGTCACTTCGTCTCTCTATGGAGATGCTGTAATCAGCCTCAATCAACAATTAGCACGCGTAATTGATTTCGATATGTATGAGGACCACTCATGCCGGTTATTTCTCCAAAAACACATATTAAGTTGTGTAATGGATAGATGTAGAAGAGGAAGTTGTGTCTCAATCCAATTGTATGTGAAGGAAGAACTTGTTTGTCTCAATTAATTTAGTTTGAATTAAGAGTTGGACATTTTCAGCTAACAGCCAATTAAAGGGATCTGATTTTTGGGTGCTGGGATAAAAAATTAGAAAAAAACAAGTAAAAGCGTGCTAAGTTCGGCCGGGCCGAGTCTTATATACCCTCCACCATGGATCACATTTGTCGAGTTCTTTTCCCGGCATCTCTTCTTAGGCAAAAAAAGGATATAAGAAAAGATTTGCTCTGCTTTAGAGCGATATCAAGATATGGTCCGGTTTGGACCACAATTAAATTATATGTTGGAGACCTGTGTAAAATGTCAGCCAATTCGAATAAGAATTGCGCCCTTTGTGGGCTCAAGAAGTAGAATAGAGAGATGGATTTATATGGGAGCTGTATCGGCCTATAGACCCATTCAGACCATAATAAACACGTATGTTAATGGTCATGAGAGAATCCGTCGTACAAAATTTCAGGCAAATCGGATAATAATTGCGACCTCTAGAAGCTCAAGAAGTCAAGATCCCAGATCGGTTTATATGGCAGCTATATCAGGTTATGAACCGACTTGTACTTTATTTGACATAGTTGTTGAAAGTAACAATAAAAAACGTCTTGCGAAATTTCAGCCAAATCGGATGAGAATTGCGCCCTCTAGAGGCTCAAGAAGTCAAGACCCAAGATCGGTTTATATGACAGCTATAACAGGTTATGGACCGATTTAAACCATACTTAGCACAGTTTTTGGAAGTGATATTAAAATACTATGTGCAAAATTTCAGTCAAATTGGACTAGAAGTGCGCCCTCTAGAGGCTCAAGAAGTCAAGACTCCAGATAGGTTTATATGGAACCTATATCAGGTTATAGACCGATTTGGGCCATACTTAGCACAGTAGTTGGAAGTGATATTAAAACACTATTTGCAAAACTACGTGCAAATCGGAAGAGAATTGCGCCCACTAGAGGCTCAAGAAGTCAGAACCCCAGATCGGTTTATGTGGCAGCTATATCAGGTTATGAACCGATTTCAACCATACTTCGCACGTTGTTAGAGGTGACATCAAAACACCATGTGAAAAATTTTAGTTAAATCGTACGAGATTTGCGCCCTCTAGAGGCTCAAGAAGTCAACACCCCAGATCGGTTTATATGACAGCTATAATAGGTTAAGGTCCGATTTGAACCATAGCACAGTAGTTTTTTTTTTTCTGTCAGCCAACACGCAGGGAATGTCCCCTATGAATGCAGTGCATTGCGTTGGTGAGAGGAAATTTGGAATTGGAGGGGGGAAAAGGATTTAGTGCTTATTGACATTTTCTTAAATCTTTGGATGTCAAAGTGGATAGGAAAAACATAAGTCGGAAGTCGATTCTACATACAAACTGTTCGGGCGAAATAAGAATTCTCCCTGTAATGCATTGTGCTGTCCGCTGGCCAATCAATTACAAACGGGTGTGAGTTCCTGGAATGTCTAATATCCCTGACATACATCCTTACATGAGGAATAAGAAGACGAATATCAGACGAACACACACCATGAAAGAATCGAGAGAACAGTGCCAAACAACCCACGTTGCGGCGATGATCAAGGCAGGCAATAGAGTTTGATACCCCACTGTCCCCAATCAACGCCATCGCTCCCCTCTGTACACGGTCCAGTAGCTCCAGGGATGATTTTGAAGCTCCAGCCCATACATGTAAGTTGTACTCCATTTTCGGCCTTATCAAAGTGGTGTAGATGTTAAGAAGATCAGACGGAGTGAAGTAATTCTTACACCGTTTGAGGAAGCCTAAACACTTGAATGCTTCTTTCGACACTTCGAATACATGTTTAGCCCAACGGATATCACTTTGTATTTTCATGCCTGGAACATCAAGAGCTTCTGATTGCTCAACATCTACACTGTTGATGACAACAAACAGCACTGAGTCTTCCGTGCATTAAAATCCACTCGATTCATTCTACCCCACTCAGAAATGGCCAGCAAATCCTGGCAGAGTGTATCGTCCATAACCCGCCTCTTGTCCTCAATCTCTCGAAGACTTGGCCTATGGTCGAATGATAGAGATTACTGTCATCCGCAAATGAATAGATCGGATTCGATGTCTGACCCAACAGATAGTTAATGAAAATTAGAAAAAGAGAAGGAGAAAGAGAAAGAACAGAGCCCTGGGGTACACCTGCGGTCAATTTGTGCTCATTGAATGAGAACCCATCTATAACGACTCAAATAATGCGATCTCTGAGAAAGCTCGAAGTAAATCGAACGAAGCCAAATGCGACAAGCTTAGATACCAAATGCGACAAGCTTAGATAGTAGTGCACCGTGCCAGACCCTATTAAATGCCTTGGAGATATCCAGAGCCACAACCTTACTCTCACCAAACTGGTGGACTGAGCGACGCTAACATTTCCGATAGAAGTGCCATGAGGTCACCCGTAGAGCGATTTCTACCGAACCCATACTGTTGGTCGCTAAGAAGGCCATTCAACTCTAAATACCTCACAAGATGGTGATTAACCGTGCTCTCCATGACCTTGGAGAGAGCGGAGATAGAAGATACGGTTCAGATTTGGATATAGCTGCCATATAGACCGATCCGCCGATTTAGGGTCTTAGGCACATAAAAGCCACATTTATTATCCGATTTTGCCAAAATTTGGGACAGTGAGTTGTGTTAGGCCCTTCGACATCCTTCTTTAATTGGTCCAGATCGGTCCAGATTTGGATATAGCTGCCGTATAGACCGATCTCTCGATTTAAATTTTTGGGCCCATAAAAGGCGCATTTATTGTCCGATGTCGCCGAAATTTGGGACAGTGAGTTAGGTTAAACCCCTCGGTATACTTTTGCAATATGACACAGATCGGATATAGCTGCATATAGACCGATCTTAAAAAGCGCATTTATTGTCCGATGTCGCCGAAATTTTGGGACAGTGATTCGTGTTATGGCCTTCGATCTTCTTTTTCAATTTGATCCGGATCGGTCCAGATTTGAATATAGCTGCCATATAGATCGATCTCTCGATTTTAGGTTTTGGGCCCATAAAAGGCGCACCTTTTGTCCGATGTCGCCGAAATTTGGGACGGTGAGTCGTGTTAGGGCCGTCGACATCCTTCTTTAATTTGCTGTGCATTTTTCACCCGATTTTGACGAAAGATGGTTTACATAACTTGTTTTATCTCGCGCCACAGGAATATGCTGTAACTCTTAACGGGTAGTTATTTTCGGCAAAAGTTTTAAGGGAGTCAAGGTTGGAATGGACTCCAAAGACCCAGCAGCTGTGGTGGTGATATCAGGCCGTAGCATGTTGTCTGCTACTGAACCCTTGACTGGTGGAGTGGCTGCTCCAGGCTCCACTAGACGACAATTGACTGGTCAGCAGTGGTCTTTTTTACGAAGACACCCAGTTCGAGTCTTAAGGACAAGACCGAACCTATTCTATCGCTCTTTAAGAGAAAGCAATAATAAGAGGCGCATCGCTTAGGTTTACTGAGCGGCTTATTGTGAATGATCCTAAAACTGTCAGAGATAAGAAGAGAGTCCCCCTTAATAGGACTCGGAGATTGGCTGCACCCGCTACCTCAGAGGCTACAACTCTAGGTTCGGAAACGGCACCGCAGTCAACCAAAAGGCTGCGGTTATCTGGAGGGCATTTCATGCCCTAAAGAACTAAGTAAAATGGGTTCGTAGCCATTCAACCAGAAATGAGCCTCATCGCTGAACAAAATTTGTCAAAATTTGAACACATTTCAAACCGAACACTGATTTTGGTAATAAAATTCAATGATTTGCAAGCGTTGCTCGTTAGTAAGTCTATTCATGATGAAATGTCAAAGCATACTGAGCATCTTTCTCTTTGACACCATGACTGAATTCCCACGTGATCTGTCAAATACTAATTCATGAAAATCCTAACCTCAAAAAAATCACCCTTTAAAACCATACTATGATTCAATTTAAAAGTTACCAAACTTTAGGCACTACAGTCTGGTGACACAATGCTACAAAATTTACTAAAAGAATGAGAAATTTCTTTAGGTTTCAAAAAAAAAAAAAAAAAAAACAAAAAACAAGGAAGAATCCAACAAGACGGACGAACGGGCAAGCCCGATCTCTTCATACCCTACATCACATTGTATATGCTGGCTAAGTCGTCGAAAGTTTGCTTAAATTTGAAAAGTAAAATTTCGATCAAAATTTGCACTTATTGTGGTAGTCATCAAGTAAATCGCTGTGCAAACTTTTGAGATTAACGGTTTAGAAATGGTTTCGAATTACATATATGGTAGCTATATCCAAATCTTAACCGATTTCTAAGACCAATCCGAAGGGATATAAGACATAAGAGCGACCGCAGAGCGACACTACCTGACAGAGAAGTTTGCACTGCTGATTATCTAAGGTAAATACAAACATTAGAAGTGTCGCCAGCACTAGGGCGGTATAACCACCGCTGAAAATTTTTATACCCACAACCGAAGGATGGGGGTACGAGTATACTTACTTCGTCATTTCGTTTGTGACACATCGAAATATTGGTGTCTCCACATCTGTTATATAACAAGTAAGTCGATTCTACATACAAACTGTTCGGGCGAAATAAGAATTCTCCCTGTAATGCATTGTGCTGTCCGCTGGCCAATCAATTACAAACGGGTGTGAGTTCCTGGAATGTCTAATATCCCTGACATACATCCTTACATGAGGAATAAGAAGACGAATATCAGACGAACACACACCATGAAAGAATCGAGAGAACAGTGCCAAACAACCCACGTTGCGGCGATGATCAAGGCAGGCAATAGAGTTTGATACCCCACTGTCCCCAATCAACGCCATCGCTCCCCTCTGTACACGGTCCAGTAGCTCCAGGGATGATTTTGAAGCTCCAGCCCATACATGTAAGTTGTACTCCATTTTCGGCCTTATCAAAGTGGTGTAGATGTTAAGAAGATCAGACGGAGTGAAGTAATTCTTACACCGTTTGAGGAAGCCTAAACACTTGAATGCTTCTTTCGACACTTCGAATACATGTTTAGCCCAACGGATATCACTTTGTATTTTCATGCCTGGAACATCAAGAGCTTCTGATTGCTCAACATCTACACTGTTGATGACAACAAACAGCACTGAGTCTTCCGTGCATTAAAATCCACTCGATTCATTCTACCCCACTCAGAAATGGCCAGCAAATCCTGGCAGAGTGTATCGTCCATAACCCGCCTCTTGTCCTCAATCTCTCGAAGACTTGGCCTATGGTCGAATGATAGAGATTACTGTCATCCGCAAATGAATAGATCGGATTCGATGTCTGACCCAACAGATAGTTAATGAAAATTAGAAAAAGAGAAGGAGAAAGAGAAAGAACAGAGCCCTGGGGTACACCTGCGGTCAATTTGTGCTCATTGAATGAGAACCCATCTATAACGACTCAAATAATGCGATCTCTGAGAAAGCTCGAAGTAAATCGAACGAAGCCAAATGCGACAAGCTTAGATACCAAATGCGACAAGCTTAGATAGTAGTGCACCGTGCCAGACCCTATTAAATGCCTTGGAGATATCCAGAGCCACAACCTTACTCTCACCAAACTGGTGGACTGAGCGACGCTAACATTTCCGATAGAAGTGCCATGAGGTCACCCGTAGAGCGATTTCTACCGAACCCATACTGTTGGTCGCTAAGAAGGCCATTCAACTCTAAATACCTCACAAGATGGTGATTAACCGTGCTCTCCATGACCTTGGAGAGAGCGGAGATAGAAGATACGGTTCAGATTTGGATATAGCTGCCATATAGACCGATCCGCCGATTTAGGGTCTTAGGCACATAAAAGCCACATTTATTATCCGATTTTGCCAAAATTTGGGACAGTGAGTTGTGTTAGGCCCTTCGACATCCTTCTTTAATTGGTCCAGATCGGTCCAGATTTGGATATAGCTGCCGTATAGACCGATCTCTCGATTTAAATTTTTGGGCCCATAAAAGGCGCATTTATTGTCCGATGTCGCCGAAATTTGGGACAGTGAGTTAGGTTAAACCCCTCGGTATACTTTTGCAATATGACACAGATCGGATATAGCTGCATATAGACCGATCTTAAAAAGCGCATTTATTGTCCGATGTCGCCGAAATTTTGGGACAGTGATTCGTGTTATGGCCTTCGATCTTCTTTTTCAATTTGATCCGGATCGGTCCAGATTTGAATATAGCTGCCATATAGATCGATCTCTCGATTTTAGGTTTTGGGCCCATAAAAGGCGCACCTTTTGTCCGATGTCGCCGAAATTTGGGACGGTGAGTCGTGTTAGGGCCGTCGACATCCTTCTTTAATTTGCTGTGCATTTTTCACCCGATTTTGACGAAAGATGGTTTACATAACTTGTTTTATCTCGCGCCACAGGAATATGCTGTAACTCTTAACGGGTAGTTATTTTCGGCAAAAGTTTTAAGGGAGTCAAGGTTGGAATGGACTCCAAAGACCCAGCAGCTGTGGTGGTGATATCAGGCCGTAGCATGTTGTCTGCTACTGAACCCTTGACTGGTGGAGTGGCTGCTCCAGGCTCCACTAGACGACAATTGACTGGTCAGCAGTGGTCTTTTTTACGAAGACACCCAGTTCGAGTCTTAAGGACAAGACCGAACCTATTCTATCGCTCTTTAAGAGAAAGCAATAATAAGAGGCGCATCGCTTAGGTTTACTGAGCGGCTTATTGTGAATGATCCTAAAACTGTCAGAGATAAGAAGAGAGTCCCCCTTAATAGGACTCGGAGATTGGCTGCACCCGCTACCTCAGAGGCTACAACTCTAGGTTCGGAAACGGCACCGCAGTCAACCAAAAGGCTGCGGTTATCTGGAGGGCATTTCATGCCCTAAAGAACTAAGTAAAATGGGTTCGTAGCCATTCAACCAGAAATGAGCCTCATCGCTGAACAAAATTTGTCAAAATTTGAACACATTTCAAACCGAACACTGATTTTGGTAATAAAATTCAATGATTTGCAAGCGTTGCTCGTTAGTAAGTCTATTCATGATGAAATGTCAAAGCATACTGAGCATCTTTCTCTTTGACACCATGACTGAATTCCCACGTGATCTGTCAAATACTAATTCATGAAAATCCTAACCTCAAAAAAATCACCCTTTAAAACCATACTATGATTCAATTTAAAAGTTACCAAACTTTAGGCACTACAGTCTGGTGACACAATGCTACAAAATTTACTAAAAGAATGAGAAATTTCTTTAGGTTTCAAAAAAAAAAAAAAAAAAACAAAAAACAAGGAAGAATCCAACAAGACGGACGAACGGGCAAGCCCGATCTCTTCATACCCTACATCACATTGTATATGCTGGCTAAGTCGTCGAAAGTTTGCTTAAATTTGAAAAGTAAAATTTCGATCAAAATTTGCACTTATTGTGGTAGTCATCAAGTAAATCGCTGTGCAAACTTTTGAGATTAACGGTTTAGAAATGGTTTCGAATTACATATATGGTAGCTATATCCAAATCTTAACCGATTTCTAAGACCAATCCGAAGGGATATAAGACATAAGAGCGACCGCAGAGCGACACTACCTGACAGAGAAGTTTGCACTGCTGATTATCTAAGGTAAATACAAACATTAGAAGTGTCGCCAGCACTAGGGCGGTATAACCACCGCTGAAAATTTTTATACCCACAACCGAAGGATGGGGGTACGAGTATACTTACTTCGTCATTTCGTTTGTGACACATCGAAATATTGGTGTCTCCACATCTGTTATATAACAAGTAAGAGCATGCTAAGTTCGGCCGGACCGAATCTTATATACCCTCCACCATGGATCGCATTTGTCGAGTTCTATGCGCAGTATCTCTTTTTAGGCAAACAAAAAATATTGAATAAGAACTGTTGTGCTATTGGAGCTATATCAAGTTATAGTCCGATTCGGACGGAATTGCGCCTTGTAGGGGCTCATGAAGCATAATCGGGAGATTGGTTTATATGGGAGCTGTATCAAGCTATTGATCGATTCAGACCATATTAGACACGTATGTTAAAGGTTATGTGAGAAGCCGATGTACAAAATATCTTCCAAATCGGATGAGAATTGCGCCCTCAGTCAGCTATATCAGGTTATTTACCGATTTGTGCCATATTTAGCACAGTTATTGAAAATCATAACAAAACACCTCATGCAAAATTTCAGCCATCGGATGAGAATTGCGCGCTCTATGGGCTCAAGAAATCGAGATCCAAGATCGGTTTATATGACAGCTATACCAGATTATATACCGATTTGTATCATACTAAACACAGTTGTTGGAAGTGATACCAAAACACCACTTGCAAAATTTCAGTCAAATCGGACGAGAATTGCGCTCTCTAGAGGCTCAAGAAGTCAAGACTCAAGATCGGTTTATATGGCAGCTATATCAAAACATGGACCGATTTGGCCTATTTACAATCCCAACCGACCTGCACTAATAAAAAGTATTTGTGCAAAATTCAAGCGGCTAGCTTTACTCCTTCAAAAGTTAGCGTGCTTTCGACAAACAGACGGACGGACGGACATGGCTAGTTCGACTTAGAATGTTATGACGATCAAGAATATATATACTTTATGGGGTCTTAGATGAATATTTCGGGGAGTTTCAAACAGAATGACGAAATTAGTATGCCCCCATCCTAGGGTGAAGGGTATAAAATGAAATTATTGCGCTTTGTTTGTTTGTTTGTCTGTTCCGTATAGACTCAAAAACGGTTGAACTGATTCTCACACATGATAGAGATTGGGCCCCCAGTGAAAATAGGATACTACATTTTTTGATATCCGATGGGGGGGGCGGGCCCTCCCCCATTCCACAATTTTCAAAAACGCCAGATCTCGGAGATGCGTGCACCGCTTTAAGCGAAATTTTGTATGCCACCTTATGGTACCCCATGAAATTGGTAAAAATTTGTAGGTCAAATAATCGGGCGGGGGGACGCCCCATCCCAAAACCCTCCCGAACAGACATGTGCAATGATTGGAACCATATGGGTATCAAATGAAAGGTATTTAAGAGTAGAGTACGAATTCGGTATTTAAATTTCACTCTTAAGTGTCGGGGGGCCCCCCACCCTCAAAAACACCACCCAACAGGACACTTTAAACGTTTTGTGTAATATGGGTATCAAATAAAAGGTATTTAAAAGTAGAATACAAATCTGAGACTCAAAATTATTTGTTGGTGGCTGCGGGCCCTCCCCACCACCCAAAATCCCATAGCAGGACAAATTTACCGATTGGGAAAATATGGATATCAAATGAATACTATCTTATTTAAAGGTAGTGTCCAATGCTGATATAAAAATTTATTCCTTGGTGTCTGGGGTGCCTCCCCACCCCCCCCCCAAAAACCCCTCAACAGGACATGTTTACCGATTGGGACAATATGGATATCAAACGAAAGATATTTCGAAGCTGAGTACACACCTGTTATAAGAATTTGGTCCAAGGTGTCTATGGGGCTTCCCCAATACAAAAAACCCCCAAAACGGGATAAATGTCCAACGTCACATAATGGATATCGAATGAAAGGTCTTTGGGAATTGATTACGAATCTGGTATGTACAATTAGGACAGAGCTCTGAATATCTTGATAACCTCCTTCAAAATGCTTGACATTATGGGACTCAAACAAAATCGTGCTCTACCACGATGCTGATATTACTTCAGAGTCCACCTCTAAACTCCCTTTATGCCGGTTCTGATTGCCTGCTATGGCGATAAATAATAGGTATTTGATAATAGAAAAATAATTTGATATTCAAGTTTGAGGCCAAATATTTGGGGGTCGTGCCAACCTATAAACTCCCAGTAAACCAATGGTAATTGGAGCTCAAATTAAAGAAATTTGAGAGTAGAGCACGATTCTAATATTTTTTCAGGGCTTAGTACGGGCTAATGCTGGTAACATTTGTAAGATCATGGCATATGATCAAACTTTTCTCCAAAGAGGTGTTGCACTGCGCCACGACTTTCGGACTCGGCTATAAAAAGGAGGCCCCTTATCATTTAGCTTAAAACTTGAATCCGACTGCACTCATTGATATGTTAGAAGTTTGCCCCTTTTCCATAGTGGAATGGTCATGGGCAAAATTTGTTGTTTGTTTGTAAGTACGTGGGTGGCCGCCCCACCATTCATACCCCTCAAACTGGACATATTTGTAGATTATGGCAAAAAGGGTCTCAAATCTGTATCTGTTTCGTGGCCAAGCGTTTCAGGGACGCCTCACCTTATAAACTCCCCCTTAACTACACACATATACCGACTATAGTAGTCCAATATGATTTTCGGGAGTGGAGTATGAATCTGATATCACCTTTTGGGGCAAAGAGTTTGGCTACTCCAATCCACCAGCAAATCCAAGGGAATGAATGAAGGATCTATCATCCAAACTTTAATGGGCGGACCCTCCCCTTATCCTATTTCCAAAAACGGCAGATCTCGGAGATGGGTGGGATATCTAGGAGCCCGCCCCACCTCCAAAGCCACCTGCCAAATGGAATATAAACCAATAATGACAATATGGGACTCAAATGAAAGGTATTTGAGACCAGAGAACGAATCAAAAACACCCCCATACCGCACATATTTGCAGATCATAGCAATATAAGGCTCGAATGGAAGGTGTTTTGAAGAAGAGCACCAATATAATATCCACATTGACACGAAATATCTGAAAGTCCGTACCAGCACCCCCAAACAGGACTTATTTCCTGAGGTGACGGTATAGGGCTCAGATAAAATAAGGGAGTGAAAGAAGGCGCAGCGGAGCCGGCCCTGTTCAACTAGAAGTATATATTTTCTGATCATCTTGACATTCTAAGTCGATTAAACCATGTCCTTCCGTCTGTCTATATATCTGTCGAAAGCACACTAACTTTCGAAGGAATAAAGCAGGGTACTTGAAATTTTGCACAAGTTTGCAACAACTATGACAAGTATGATCTAAATCGCTTAACAACCTGATATAGCTCCCATATAAACAGATGGCCCGATTATACTTCTTGAGCCTCTAGAGAGAACAATTCTTGCCAGATTTGGCTGAAATTTTGCAATGGCTTTTTCTATGACCTCTAACATGCGTGCCAAGTATGAATCGGTTCAATAAACTAATGTAGCTGCTTTTTCCCGATTTTACTTGTTGAGCCTCAGAGTGTGTAATTCTTATCCGACTTGGCTAAAATTTCTCACAATGACTTTTCCCTTGCTCTCTTACATACAGACCAAATACGGTCTGAATGGTCCATAATCTGATATAGCTCCAATATAAGCCGATTTCCCGATTTACTCCTTGAGCCCTTACAGGGCGTAATTCATATCCACATATTTAGCTGACATGTTGCACAGTGACTTAATCTATGCCCTGTAATATAAGTGCCGAGTATGATCTGTATCGGTCCTTACGTTACTCTAGGGCGCAATTCATATCCGATTTGGTTAAAATTATGCACAATGGGATTTTCTGTTGTCTTTAACATCCAAACCAAGTATGGTTGATTACCGAATCGGTTAATAACCTAGCAGAGCTCCAATAGCATAGCAATTCTCATCCACCATCCTTTGTTTGCCTATAAAGGATACCACGCAGAGATCTTGACAAATGCCGCTGAGCTACAATGGCCTATAGACAAACAGACGGGCATGGCTAAATCCAATCAGCAAATGATAGAAAAGAATGAGATGGCTGTTCTCGCCGATTCTATGGAACCTCGTGATTAATAAAATCATGATGGATCTCGGTGAGGCGGAGCGAGGATTATCACTTATGAGAACAACGTCGCGCTGCTGGTCCTTGGCAGATTTCTGTCGACAATCAGCGAGATTATGGAAGGGTCACTGAGGAGGTTGTCGCTATAGGCTATCAGAAAAGGGTTGAGGACCAGCCCTGGGAAGAAGTAGCTGGTGCTCTTCACGTGTAGATATAAATTACCGGAGTTCAGATTCCCATACTTGGACTGGGTCACCCTGCGGCTGTCGAAGCAAACGAAATAATTAGGCAAAGACCTCGATTCGAAACTGTCCTGTAAGAGGAACACCGAGGAAAATAGCCTTAAGGCACTGTGCGCTTTTTACTCCTGCCGGGATGTTCGGTGGGAAGTGGGGGATAACTCCCAAGATGATTAATTGGATGTATACGGCCATCGTGTGACCAGTACTGACCTATGGAGCACTGATATGGTGGAATGCCGTAGAGAAGAGGACGCGTGCGAGGTAGTTCGAGAAGATCCAGCGACTGGCTTGCATCGGGGTCACAGGGGCACTTAGATCCGCACCGCACGCTGGCCTGAAGGAGATGCTCGAAATGCAGCCCATTGTGGCCTATATTCGGAACTGCGCCCCCAAGGTCGCGCTTAGGCTGAGGGAGCTCAGCCGATGGTTGCCGAACTGCAAATCCGCTCTGGCCTGTCATCGACCGGAGGAGAAGGAGGGAGTTACTGGCGTTGGATAACGAGTTGATGAGAACCTGAATAGGCGTCATTTCCGGGCACTGCGCCATAGGCCGCATTGGGCTTATGGGAATACCGCACAATGTCTTCTGTAGGAGTTGCCTCGATGAGGATGAAGAGGAGACCATTGAGCACCTGCTATGATCATGCCCGGCTCTGCAGGGACGTAGGCCATTTCTTCTGTGATCTGCGTGAACGAACGTACCACTGAGATTTGTTGAGGGAACACAATAATTTCGACGGGAGGTGCAATAAGCTTCGGGATGCAGGCTTTCCTTTCTGGGGAGCCGTTTCTTCTGTGAGCTGGGTGAACATGCGAACGTACCTCTGGTAGGTTGCCTGAGATTTGTTGAGGGAACAGAATAATTTCGATGGGGCGTGCCATAAGCTCCGGCGTAGATACATCCGTGCTTGCGTGGGGATGGGCGTTTCTTCACCAACTGCTCGGGTTCTCAATTCCTACTGTTTTTATACTCAACGCCGAAGGATGGGGGTATATTCATATTGTCATTCCGTTTGCAACACATCCAAATATCCTTTTTCGATCCTATAAAGTGTATATATTCTTGATCGTCGTAAAAATTTAAGACGATTTAGCCATGTCGATCAATCCGTCTGTCTGTCCGTTCGTTTGTCTATCCGTTCGTCTGTCTGTCCGTCTGTCTATTGAAATCACGCTACAGTCTTTAAAAATAGAGATATTGAGCTGAAACTTTAAATAGATTCTTTCTTTGTCCATAGGCAGGTTAAGTTCGAAGACGGGCTATATCTCGATATAGCCCCCATATAGACAGATTCGCCGATTTAAGGTCTTAGGCCCATAAAAGCCACATTTGTTATCGAATTTTTCTGAAATTTGGTATAGTGAATTTTGTTCGGTCACTCGATACCCTTCTTCAATTTCATCCAGATCGGTTTAGATTTAGATATAGCTGCCATTTAGACCGATCTGGCGATTTGAGATCTTACGCCCATAAATGACGCATTTATTGTCCAATGTCGCCGAAATTTGGGACAGTGAGGTGTGTTAAGACCCTCGACATCGTCCTGCAATTTGGCTCAGATCGTTGCAGATTTGGATAAAGCTGTCATATAGACCAATCTCTCGATTTGAGGTTTTGGGCCCATATCAGAGACGATTTCGCCTCAGTTTAAGACAGTGAGTTATGTTGGGGCCTTCGACATCGCTTTTCAATTTGGCTCCGATCGGTCCAGATTTTGATATAGCTGTCATATAAACAGATCTCTCGATTTAAGGTTTGGGGCCCATAAATGACGCATTTATTGTCCGATGTCGATGAAATTTGGGACACTGAGTTGCATTAGGGCCTTCGACATCCTTCTTCATTTTGGTTCAGATCGGTCCAGATATAGATATAGCTGTCATATAAACCGATCTCTCGATTTAAGGATTTGGGCCCATAAATATCACATTTATTGTCGGATGACGATGAAATTTGGGACAGTGAGCTGCGTTAGGGCCTTCGATGTCTTCCTGCACAGATCGATCTAGATTTTAATGTAGCTGCCATATAGACCGATCTTTCGATATAAGACGCATTTATTGTCCGATTTCCCTGAAATTTCACACAGTGAGTTGCGTAAGGGCCTTCGACATCCCTCTTCAATTCGGCCCAAATCGGTTCTGATTTGGATATAGCTGCCATACAGACCAATCTCTCGATTTAAAGTCTTGGCCCAATAAAAGGCGCATTTATAATTCGATTTCGCTGAAATTTGACACAGTGACTTATGTTAGACATCCGTTTCATATATGGTTCAGATCGGTCAATATTTGGATATAGCCACCAAAAAGACGAATATTTTGTTCTAAAAAATTGAACAATGACTTGTACTTATTAGACCATATAATGTCCGCGCCATATTTGGTCCAAATCGGACCATATCGCTATAGCCGCTATGAAGGCATAAATTAAGCATTTTTCACCGGATTATGACGAAAGGTGGTTTATTCAAAGGTGATGGGTATCCAAAGTTCGGCCCGCCGAACTTAACGCTTTGTTATACACTCCAGCATAGGATGGGGGTATACTAATTTCGTCATTCTGTCTGTAACACCTCGAAACATGCGTCCAAGACCCCATAAAGTATATATATTCTTGATCGTCGTGATATTTTATGCCGATCTAGCCATGTCCGTCCGTCTGTCTGTCCGTCCGTCTGTCTGTCGAAAGCACGCTACCTTTCGATGGAGTAAAGTTAGCCGCTTGAAATTTTGCACAAATACTTCTTATTAGTGTAGGTCGATTGGCACAGTAAATGGGCTATATCGGTCTATGTTTTGACCTAGCTGCCATATAAACCGATCGAGGATCTTGACTTCTTGAGCCTCTAGAGGGCGCAATTTTTATCCGATTGAAATGAAATTTTGCACGACGTGTGTTGTTATGATATCCAACAACTGTGCGAAGTAAGGTTCAAATCGGTTTATAACCTGATATAGCTGCCATATAAACCGATCTTGGGTCTTGACTTCTTGAGCCTCTAGAGGGCGCAATTGTTATCCGATTTGCCTGAAATTTTGTACGACGTGTTTTGCTGTGACTTCCAACAACTGTGCTAAATAACGTTCAAATCGGTAAATAACCTGATATAGCTGCCATATAAACCGATCTTGTGTCTTCACTTCTTGAGCCTCTAGAGGGCGCAATTTTTATCCGATTTGCCTGAAATTTTGTACGACGGATCCTCTCATGACCATCAACATACGTATTTATTATGGTCTGAATCGGTCTATAGCCTGATACAGCTCCCATATAAATAAATCTCTCTATTTTACTTCTCGTCTTTCCTAAGAAGAAATGCAATGCATGGTGGAGGGTATATAAGATTCGGCCCGGCCGATCTTAGCACACTCTTATTTGTTATTTGTTCTTTTATTCGTTTATTTATAACCTCTAGTCCGAGGTCTCTTCTCTTCTTCTATTCTTTATCTTCCCTTTCTTTCTAGGACACGACAATAGGCTGAACTGGCCTCCAAGTAAACTCACCTTTGGGGGCCACTCAACCTATTCTTACCATGGGTCCATTCTTCATATATTGACTTTCCAATATGTTCTCCAATATCCTAAAAACGGTATGACGAGATTTATATACCTCCATCTTAGAAGATTTTTGTGTTGCCTAGTTTTGTTGTGATATTTCTCACCATCTCACTAATTTGGATTTTTTTCCCCAGGCCATACAGGTTAGCAGAACAAACTAAGTGTGCAAGTGACGTGCATGCAATGTGACCACAATAGCCACATGTTTTTGGAAAATATTGTTGCACATTTTCACTTGAATGTCTTGTATTCATAGTAACCAACATACATTATCAAATTCACATTCATACAATCATTTTATCTGCATGTGGTAAAAGTTGGTGTGATTGTTAACTTTTTTGTACCCTCCACAATAGGATAGGGGTATACTTATTTCGACATTCCGTTTGTAACACATTGAAGTATTGATCTGAGACTCAACAAAGTATATATATTCTTAATCGTTTTGACAATCTAAGTTGATTTAGCCATGTCAGTCTTTATGTCCGTAGATCGAAAGCACGTTATCGATGGAATACCGCTAGACGCCTGAAATTTTGAATAAATACTTCCTTGCAGTGTAGATCAGTTGGGATTTTGGAATCGGTCCATGTTTTGATATGGGGTGCTTTGTTATGACTTTCGGCACAGCCTCCTTCTGACTGCTAGCGTGGGACACACACACAGAAGGTGTTCTATTGTCTCTTCTTCTTCGATGTCCTCACAGCTTCTGCAAAAGTCGTTACTGGCCACCTTCGGTCTGTCAGCATGTTTTCTGATTAGACAGATATGACGGACACAATGACAGTAGACCTCTTCAAGTCTAGATGAGACCACATAGTTTTAGAATGCTCACAGCCCCCTCTTTGTGACCATCTATCATTCGTTGTCTTTCGGGCCTGGTCCTGAAAACTTAGCTTACACATCGCTAGAGGCATACCCACAGATTCCAGTATTTCTGGAGTGTGTAGAGTAAATCCTAGTCTCGCAAGCTCGTCCGCCAGAACAGCTGAATTTTGAACTGTTCAGTCATCCCTTTGAGAGATCTGCGACAGTCAAGATCGGTTTTTGTGTTCAGAAATACGTTCTCCACGGATTTAATGGCTGTCTGAGAAGAAAGGACATTATATCTTAGCCATTCCACCACCTCCCTAATTGCAAGGATCTCCGCTTGATATACATTGCAGTGGTCGGGTAACCTTTTCGATATGATCAGTTCTAGATCTTTAGAGTACACCCCAAAGCCCACCTGGTCGTTTAGTTTGGAACCATCCGTATAGAAGTCCATGTAACTCTGTTACCAGGGATATCGTAGTTCCAATCGGTTCTATCAGAAATTGTGGTACAGTATTTTTATCAAAAAGCGGCTCAGTTGGGGTGTAATCCACGCTGCCTGGAACATCGGATATTGTATCAAGGACAACACAGTGTCCGTAGCCACCACATGATCAATGAGAATCCCTTAACCTCAGGGCAGTGGTCGCTGCAATTTGTCTAGCCACAATGTCCAGAAGCATAAGATGTAGCATTATAATCAGTTCATCAGATGGTGTCGTCCTCAGTGCGGCTGTGATGCACAAACTAGCCATCCTTTGGATCCGGTTAAGTATTGAGCAGTAGGTGGATTTTTGAAGCACCGTCCACCAGACCACAACACCATATAGCTTAATAGGTCTGACCATAAGATACTTGGCTGAACCGATTTTCTTAATTTTTATACCCTCCACCATAAGATGGGGGTATACTAATTTCGTCATTCTGATTGTAACTACTCGAAATATTCGTCTTAGACCCCATAAAGTATATATATTCTTGATCGTCGTGAAATTTTATGTCGATCTAGCCATGTCCGTCCGTCTGTCCGTCCGTCCGTCCGTCTGTCTGTCGAAAGCACGCTAACTTCCGAAGGAGTAAAGCTAGCCGCTTGAAATGTTGCACAAATGCTTCTTATTAGTGTACGTCGGTTGGTATTGTAAATGGGCCATATCGGTCCATGTTTTGATATAGCTGCCATATAAACCGATCTTGGGTCTTGATTTCATGAGCCTTTAGAGTGCGCAATTCTTATTTGATTGGGATGAAATTTTGCACGACGTGTTTCGTTATTATATCCAATAACTGTGCCAAGTATGGTTCAAATCGGTCCATAGCCTGATATAGCTGCCATATAAACCGATCTTGGGTCTTGACTTCTTGAGCCTCTAGAGTGCGCAATTCTTATCCGATTGAAAAGAAATTTTGCACGACGTGTTTTGTTATGATATCCAACAATTGTGTCAAGTATGGTTCCAATTGGTCCATAACCTGATATAGCTGTCATATAAACCGATCTTGGGTCTTGACTTCTTGAGCCTCTAGAGTGCGCAATTCTTATCCGATTTGAATGAATTTTGGCACGTACTATTTCGTTATGATATCCAATAACTGTGCTAAGTATATTTCAAATCGGTCCATGTTTTGATATAGCTGCCATATAAACCGATCTTGGGTCTTGACTTCTTGAGCCTCTAGAGGTCGCAATTCTTATCCGATTGGAATGAAATTTTGCACGACGTGTTTCGTTATTATAACCAACAACTGTGCCAAGTATGGTTCAAATCGGTCCATTACCTGATATAGCTGCTATATAAACCGATCTGGGATCTTGACTTCTTGAGCCCCTAGAGGTCGCAATTATTATCCGATTTGCCTGAAATTTTGTACGACGGATTCTCTCATGACCATTAACATACGTGTTTATTATGGTCTGAATCTGTCTATAAATCGATCTCTCTATTTTTCTTCTTGAGCCCACAAAGAGCGCAATTCTTATTCGAATTGGCTGACATTTTACACAGGTCTCCAACATAAATATAATTTAATTGTGATCCTTATCATCATCCTTATCATTAATATCTTTTCTTATATCCTTTTTTTTTTGCCTAAGAAGAGATGCCGGGAAAAAAACTCAACAAATGCGATCCACGGTGGAGGGTATATAAGATTCCGCCCGGCCGAACTTAGCACGCTTTTACTTGTTTTTTTTTTTTTTTTTTTTTTTATTCAAGTACCCAGTGGTGCTTTCCGATTCAAGTTTAAACTCAATGATAAGGGATCTTTTTTTATTGCCGAGTCCGAACGGCCTACCGCAGCGCGACACCACTTTGGGGAAAATTTTTAAATGACCATGCGTAGCATTGTATCTCGCAAATGACGCCAACATTAAGAGGGGATAACATCGCTTTGTTCGATGTTCTCGCCAGTATTCAAACACGTTCAGCGTCATAGGCTACAATGGCACGAATTCGATATCCACATTCAGGGCGAAGTGTCGCCGAAGTGTTAAAGAAGGCGCAGTGGAGCGGGCCCGGTTCAGCTAGTACATTATATATTATAAAAAAAACCATTGTATTAAACTAAAACCGAATCCACTGATGTGTAAAAGACACTTTAAATAAAATTCCGCTCAAATCTGCATACCGTCCATCGTCTCAATAATTTCAACTGTCCTGTTAAGTGATTACATGGCTAGGAATAATCTAAGCTCCTAACAAAACCTAATGCTCTTTAAAGCTTTTACATTAATTGTTGATGCACCTCGAACTCCCCACAGCACAACCGTGAAAAACAGAGAACCCAAAAGCATTAACGAAAATAACTTTTTACAATCATGTTGTTGTTTTTTCCACTGCATACAAGTGTCATAAAATCAATTGCGATTAAAGTACAGCTCAAATGTTACTGGAATGCAATTCCAGTCAAAACAGTTTCCCTGTTAACAGGTTGTAGACATTGTAGTCACAGCATGCAACAAACTTTGCCTTACATTGAAATGTAAATGAGGATGGTGATGTTGATGGTGATGGTGATGGCTTTTATACACATTGTCGGCATGAAGTGAACATGGATCTAATTTTCATGTTTGCAATGGATAAACAAGAAAACAAGTAAAAATGAACTTAGTTGAAGGGCATATGTGTACTTAGCGTAAACAATTTTTACCAAATCTATGAGTTTTATCAAATCATACACCGGACAACTATTGCGGCTTACTGGGGTCAAGATGTCAAATCGCGAGATTGGTTTATATGAGAGCTATATATGGTTAAACACCGACTCCGACTCTGACCATACTTATCACGATTTTTGGTACTCATAGCAGAAAACTATATGCAAAATTTTGGGCAAATTGGATAACAATTGCGGCTTCTAGGGGCGCACGATGACAAATCGGGAGATTGGTTTATATGGGATTTATATCCAAATCTGAACCAGTATACCCTGCTGTAATCTTCAACGACCTACATAAAAAGTATCTGTGCAAAATTTCGAGCAGCTAGCTTCACGCGTTTGACCGCTATCATGAATTCCGTAGACGGACGGAAGGACGGACATAGACTGACTCTGAATGCCAAGAAAATATTATAGACTGGGGTCGCAGATCACTATTTCGAAGTGTTTACCAGTAAGGAAGGGCAAAAGTTGGGCGGTGCCGACTGTATAATACCCTACACCTATCCTATAAGTACAATGTGGGACCAATATCCAATACTGAACGAAATTTCATGGACCTCGGCGAGCAAATATGTTCAAACTGTTAAAACTACGGATGACAAATGGCAACATTATGGCATATTACCCAAAATCTGAGCTATAGCTCTATAGCTATATGAGAGCAATATCTTATTCTGAACCGATTTCGAGCAAACTTCTCAGATAATGTGGTAGTCATCAAAGAAAGCTTTGTGCAAAGATTTGGCAAGAGTGGTCAATAAATGCGCTTGCAGCGATCCTATAGGTGAAAATCGGGCTATATACATATATGACAGCTATATCCACATATGGGCCGATTTCCATGAAATTCACCAGAAATTATGAGAGTCATAAGAAAATCTTTCCTGCCGAATTTCGAGAAAATCGGTTAACAAAAGACCATTTTATTGCAATATTACTGGAAATCGGACTAACATATTTATGGGAGCTATATCTAAATCTGAACCGATTTCGAGAAAACTCTTCAGATACTGTGGCAGTCGTTGAGGAAAGCGTTTTGCAAAATTTTGGCAAGCTGGAGCAATAAATGCGCTTGCTGTGACTCTAGAAGTTGAAATCGGGCGATATATATATATATATATATATATATATGGGAGCTATATCTAAATCTGAACCGATTTCCATGAAATTAACCAGTAATGTCGACAATCGTAAAAAAATCCTTCCTGCCAAATTTCGACACAATCGGTTAACAAATGACCATTTTATTGGATTATTACTGAAAATCGGACGAACATATATATGTGAGCTATATCCAGATCTGAACCGATTTTTATCAAACTTTATGTATATTGTGACAGGCATCAAGGAAAGCGTTGTGCGATATTTTGGCAAGATTGGTCAATAAATGCGCTTGCTGTGTCTCTAGAAGTTGAAATAGGGCGATATATATATGGGAGCTATATCTAAATCTGAACCGATTTCAATGAAATTCACCAATGTCGACAGTCGTAAAAAAATCCTTCCTGCCAAATTTCGAGAGAATCGGTTAAAAAATTACCATTTTATCGCATTATTACTGAAAATCGGACGAACATATATATGGGAGCTATATCCAGATCTGAACCGATTTCGAGAAAACTCCTCAGATACTGTGGCAGTCGTTGAGGAAAGCGTTTTGCAAAATTTTGGCATGTTGGAGCAATAAATGTGCTTGCTGTGACTCTAGAAGTTGAAATCGGGCGATATATATATGTGGGAGCTATATCTAAATCTGAACCGATTTCCATGAAATTAACCAGTAATGTCGACAATCGTAAAAAAATCCTTCCTGCCAAATTTCGACACAATCGGTTAACAAATGACCATTTTATTGCAATATTACTGGAAATCGGACGAACATATATATGGGAGCTATATCCAGATCTGAACCGATTTCGAGAAAACTCCTCAGATACTGTGGCAGTCATCGAGGAAAGCGTTGTGCGATATTTTGGCAAGATTGGTCAATAAATGTGCTTGCAGTGGCTCTAGGAGTAAAAATCGGGCGATGTATACATATGAGAGCTATATCTAAGTCTGAACCGATTTCCATGAAATTCACCAGTAATGTCGACAGTCGTAAAAAAATCCTTCCTGCCAAATTTCAAGAGAATCGGTTAACAAATGACCATTTTATTGCATTATTACTGAAAATCGGACGAACATATATATGGGAGCTATATCCAGATCTGAACCGATTTTTTCCAATTTCAATAGGCTTCGTCTCTAGGCCAACAAAATGTCTCTACCAAATTTAAAGACGATCGGATGAAAATTGCGATCTGTACTTTGTACACAAATTATCATGGACAGACGGACAGACAGACAGACGGACATAGCTAAATCGAATCAAAAAATGATTCTGAGTCGGTCGATTTACTTATCAATGAGTCTATCTCTTTTCCTTTGCTGCGAAATCCGCACTCGGGTGCTGGAAGCCTCCCCCAAGAAACCCATGGAACGACCAAGAGTGTCGAGAGCAACCCTGCAATCAGTAGCAACGCGCCAGATGAAGGGGAGGTATCGGGAGAAAAGGAGAGAGGAGAAACGTCTATTCGCAGAAAGAACAAGGAAATGGAAAGGCATAAGTGTGAGCAATTTGAGATGTACAGGAGTCAGAATAAAGTCAGGAAATTCTATCAAAGAATCAAACTTCAAACCGATGGCTTTGGTACAGGCACATCCTCCTGCAGAGACAAAGAAGGAAATTGGGTAATTGATTCAGATACCGACTCGAAAAGGGTCTTTTCCAGGATTTGGCGCAGGGTGAATACGCTCGAGAATATCTTGAATGCAATGGGGAGTAGACTTATTCCTCTGTAGTTGGTACATTCCATCTTGTCTCCTTTCTTGTGTACGGGACATACATACTAAGGTTGAGGTTCCAGTCATCGTATATGCGTTCTTCTAGCCAGGTTGCGCAAATAAGCTGATGCATACGCCTTATCAGCGTGTCGCCTTAGGTCTTAAATAGTTCAGCGGTAACCCGTCGGCTACTGATGCCCTGTTGTTCTTTAGTCGAATCACTGCTACTTGGACCTCATTCTGACTAGGAGGTAAACATTCTATACCATCATCAGGGATTGGTTCTGCGGTATCCTCTTCGCCGCCAACGTCGGACACTAGCAGTTGGGTAAACATAAACCTGATATAGCTCCCATATAAACAAACCGACCCCCCGATTTTACTTCTTAAGCCTCTAGAGGGCGTTATTCTTTACCGATTTAGCTGAAATTTTGCCTCTAGAGGGCGCATTACTTATCCGATTTTTTTTTTTGAAAATTTTTGTATTGACATCTTTTATGACATTCAATGGATGTGTCAAGTATGGTTTGAATTGGGCAAAAATCTGATATAGCTCCGATATAAATCGATCTCCCAATTTTACTTCTTGAGCCTCTAAAGGGCGTAGTTCTTAACCGATTTAGCTGACATTTTGCACAGTGACTTATTCTGAGCTCTCTAATATAGGTGCCGAATATGGTCTGAAGCGGTCCATCACCTGATACAGCTCTCATGAAAACCGATCTCCCCATTTTACTTCTTAAGTCCCTCTAGGGCGCACAATTTGATCAATTGGTGTCTTTAACATCCAAGCCAAGTATGGTTAATAACCGAATCGGTTAATAACCTGATAGAGCTCCAATAGCATATCCATCATCCTTTATTTGCCTACAAAGAGATAACGCGCAAAGAACTTGACAAACCGATACATGGTGGAGGGTATATAAGATTCGGCCCGGCCGAACTTAGCACCCCTTTTTATACCCTCCACCATAAGATGGGGGGTATACTAATTTCGTCATTCTGTTTGTAACTACTCGAAATATTCGTCTGAGACCCCATAAAGTATATATATTCTTGATCGTCGTGAAATTTTATGTCGATCTAGCCATGTCCGTCCGTCTGTCTGTCGAAAGCACGCTAACTTCCGAAGGAGAAAAGCTAGCCGCTTGAAATTTTGCACAAATACTTCTTATTGGTGTAGGTCGGTTGGTATTGTAAATGGGCCATATCGGTCCATGTTTTGATATAGCTGCCATATAAACCGATCTTGGGTCTTGACTTCTTGAGCCTCTAAAGTGCCCAATTCTTATCCGATTGGCACGAAATTTTGCACGACGTGTTTTGTTATGATGTCCAACAACTGTGCTAAGTATGGTTCAAATCGGTCCATAATCTGATATAGCTGCCATATAAACCGATCTTGGGTCTTGACTTCTTGAGCCTCTAGAGAGCCCAATTCTTATCCGATTTGAATGAATTTTGGCACGACGTGTTTTGTTATGATATCCAACAACTGTGCTAAATATGGTTCAAATCGGTCCATAATCTGATATAGCTGCCATATAAACCGATCTTGGGTCTTGAATTCTTGAACCTCTAAAGTGCGCAATTCTTATCCGATTGGCATGAAATTTTGCACGACGTGTTTTGTTATGATATTCAACAACTGTGCCAAGTTTGGTCCTAATCGGTCCATAACCTGATATAGCTGCCATTTAAACCGATCTTGGGTCTTGACTTCTTAAGCCTCTAGAGTGCGCAATTCTTACCCGATTATAATGAAATTTTGCACGACTTGTTTTGTTATGATATTTAACAACTGTGCCAAGTATGGTCCTAATCGGTCTATAACCTGATATAGCTGCCATATAAACCGATCTTGGGTCTTGACTTCTTAAGCCTCTAAAGTGCGCAATTCTTATCAGATTGGAATGAAATTTTGCACGACATGTTTTTTTTTATGATATCCAACAAGTGTGCCAAAAATGGTTCAAATCGGCTCATAAACTGATATAGCTGTCATATAAACAGATCTGGGGACTTGACTTCTTGAGCTTCTAGAGGGCGCAATTCCTACCTGATTTGGCTGAAATTTTGCATGACGTTTTTTATTTTTATTTTTTATTTTTTCTTTCAACCACTGTGTCAAATAAGGTTTAAATCGGTTCATAACCTGATATAGCTGCCATATAAACCGATCTGGGATCTTGACTTCTTGAGCCTCTAGAAGTCGCAATTATTATCCGATTTGCCTGAAATTTTGTACGATGGATCCTCTCTTGACCATCAACATACGTTTTTGTTATGGTCTAAATCTGTTTATAGCCCGATACAGCTCCCATATAAATCGATCTCTCTATTTTACTTTTTGAGCCCCCAAAGGGCGCAATTCTTACTCGAATTGGCTGACATTCTACACAGGTCTCCAACATATAATTTAATTGTGGTCTAAACCGGATCATATCTTTATATCGCTCCAATAGCAGAGCAAATCTTTTCTTATATCACTTTTTGCCTAAGAAGAGATGTCGGGAAAAGAACTCGACAACTGCGCTCCATGGTGGAGGGTATATAAGATTCGGCCCGGCCGAACTTAGCACGCTTTTACTTGTTTTTTGTTATTTCAAATTTATTTGAATGATCCAATGGACAAGCGTATGATTTTCCATCCCTTTTCTGCATATGATATTTCTTACGTCTTATTAAACCCACATGTCCTGTCAAACAAAACAGATTCTTACTGCCTGTAGAGATGGTGGAGGACATTGGTTGTAGTTTTTTTAAGTAATGAAAAGGAAACGCCTACGACATGTAAAACCAGTTTGTGCTAAAAAAGAAAGCCATAAACATCCATTTCTGTGAGCATTCATAAACGAACACCTGCTGATAGGCCTTGAGTTTTGAGAAGAGCAAGTAATTTAAAGAAAGAAGCTGCAAAAAGCCTTGAGGAGTTTTTAAATGCCATTTAATATCAAAGTAAACCCAAATGACTTTAAATCGAAGAAAAGTTTGGCTATGTGAATTGGGTAGAAAATTTTGCTCTTTACAAAAATCCTATTAGTTGGGAGACAGGGTTGTTCTAAAAACCCTTGTTGGCTTAAAAAGTGAATATGTATTATGGCAAGATGGGTATTTTTATACCCACCCCCTAAGGTTGGGGGTATATTCATTTTGACATTCCGTTTGCAACACATCGAAATATCCATTTCCGACCCTATAAAGTAAATATATTCTTGATCAGCGTACAAATCTAAGACCATCTAGCCATGTCCGTCCGTCCGTCTGTCCGTTTGTCTGTTGAAATAACGCTATAGTCTTCAAAAATAGAGATATTGAGCTGAAACTTTGCACAGATTCTTTTTTTGTCCATAAGCAGGTTAAGTTCGAAGATGGGCTATATCGGACTATATCTTGATATAGCCCCCATATAGACCGATCCGCCGATTTAGGGTCTTAGGCCCATAAAAGCCACATTTATTATCCGATTTTGTTGAAATTTGGGACAATGAGTTGTGTTAGGCCCATCGACATCCTTTGTCAATTTGGCTCAGATCGGTAAAGATTTGGACATAGCTGCCATATAGACCGATCCTTCGATTTAGGGTCTAAGGCCCATAAAAGCCACATTTATTATCCGATTTTGCTGAAATTTGAGACAGTGAGTTGTGTTAGGCCCTTCGACATCCTTCGTTAATTTAGCCCGGATCAGTCCAGATTTGGTTATTGCTGCCATATAGACCGATCCTCCGATTTAGGGTGTTAGGCCCGTAAAAGCCCCGGCCGATACGGGATGACTATGAGCACCACACAGGCTGGAACTTTGAGCTTCGACTTGTGTGGTGCCCATCGTTATAACGGGAAGCTTAGCTGAAAGCTACCGGGCGCGTCCACAGGTGGCGGATGGTGGAAATCTCCGTTTTTATGCGGAGTAGCTGCAAATGCGGCCGCGGGCAGCCAGCGATTTTCGAGAGGAGAGTCTCAGTGAGGAGTCAGGTGGGACTGGCTCATAATTAAATACTGAGTGCCAATGATACTCGAGATGACTCGCCTTTTATTGGCACCTTCAAAAAACCAATGGCCAACATCAGCGTCTGTTTCCAGGATAGGGGCGGCTGGCGGCGAGCGTCGGATCTTGGAGCAAACGGCTCGCCACAACGAGGCATACATGCAATCTCACAAACCCATGCGGTTGGGGCGCTGGGCCAGTAACCCGCCCCCGGAAAACATAGAACTACTATGAAAAACAAAGGAATAGTAAAAACGGACCCCCCCAACGTTGACGACCCACGCAAACGAAAAAATAGCTATGATTTGCGGATCTGCACCTGGAATATTCCCACTCTACAGATAAGGTGCAGTATATGGGCTGGCGGACGTATTGGAGAAGCACAGGGCAGATATTACCGCCCTACAGGAAGTGCGATGGACTGGGAATGGCGTCACTACAACACCAAACGGTGACGAATTATACTTTAGCTGCCATAACACGAGGCATGAATTTGGCTGTGGATTTGTGGTTAGTCGGAGACTGAAACACCTTGTCTCCAGCTTTACTCCGGTGGATGAGAGGCTAGCCACAATCCGCATAAAAGCCAAATTCTTCAACATCAGCCTTATTTGTCCCCATGCCCCGACGGAAGACAAAGACGAGCAGACCAAGCATATTTTCTACGAGCGCCTAGAGAGAGAATATGACCGCTGCCCCGCCCATGATATTAAAATCGTTCTGGGAGATTTTAATGCGAAAATAGGGAAGGAAGACAGTTTTGGTCCAACAATCGGAAAGTTTAGCCTCCACGAGATAACGTCCAGTAATGGGTTGAGGCCGATAGATTTCGCCGCGACAAAAATCATGGTAGTTAGTAGCATCAGATTTTAACATAAAAATATCCACAACGCCATATGGCTGTCACCCGATCAAAACACGAGAAACCAAATAAAAGCCACATTTGTTAACCGATTTTGCTGAAATTTGGGACAGTGAGTTGTCTTAGGCCCTTCAACATCTTTCTTCAATTTGGCCCTGATCGGAACTGATTTGGATATAGCTGTCATATAGACCGATGTTTTGGTTTCAGGTTTTGGGGCCATAAAAAGCCCATTTATTTTATTTTTCACCTGATTTTGATGAAAGGTGGTTGACATATATACCCGAATTAGTGGGTATCCAAAGTTCGTCCTGGCCGATTTTAACGCCTTTTTACTTGTTATACCCTCCACCATAAGATGGGGTGTATACTAATTTCGTCATTCTGTTTGTAACTACTCGAAATATTCGTCTGAGACCCCATAAAGTATATATATTCTTGATCGTCGTGACATTTTATGTCTATCTAGCCATGTCCGTCCGTCCGTCTGTCTGTCGAAAGCACGCTAACTTTCGAAGGAGTAAAGCTAGCCGCTTGAAATTTTGCACAAATACTTCTTATTAGTGTAGGTCGGTTGGTATTATAAATGGGCCATATCGGTCCATGTTTTGATATAGCTGTCATATAAACCGATCTTGGGTCTTGACTTCTTGAGCGTCTAGAGGGCGCAATTCTTATCCGATTTGAGTGAATTTTTGAACGACGTGTTTCGTTACGATATCCAACAACTGTGCCAAGTATGGTTCAAATCGGTCCATAACCTGATATAGCTGTCATATAAACCGATCTTGGGTCTTGACTTCTTGAGCCTCTAGAGTGTGCAATTCTTTTCCGATTGGAATGAAATTTTGCACGACGTGTTTTGTTATGAAATCCTACAACTGTGCCAAGTATGGTTGAAATCGGTCCATAACCTGATATAGCTGCCATATAAACCGATCTTGGTACTTGACTTCTGGAGCCTCTAGAGTGCGCAATTCTTATCCGATTGGAGTGAAATTTTGCACGGCGTGTTTTGTCATGATATCCAACAACTGTGCCAAGAATGGTTCAAATCGGTCTATAACCTGATATAGCTGTCATATAAACCGATCTTGGGTCTTGACTTCTTGAGCCTCTAGAGTGCGCAATTCTTATCCGATTTGAATGAATTTTGACACGACGTGTTTTATTATAATATCCAACAACCAACAACAACAAGTATGGTTCAAATCGGTTCATATCCTGATATAGCTGTCATAAACCGATCTGGGATATTAACTTCTTGAGTCTGTAGAGGTCGCAATTATTATCCGACATGCCTGAAATTTTGTACGACGGATCCTCTCATGACCATCAACATACGTGTTTATTATGGCCTGAATCGGTCTATAGCCCGATACAGCTTCCATATAAATCGATCTATATATTTTACTTCTTGAGCCCCCAAAGGGCGCAATTCTTATTCGAATTGGCTGACATTTTACACAGGTCCCCAACATATAATTTAATTGTGGTCCACACCGGACCATATCTTGATATCGCTCTAATAGCAGAGCAAATCTTTTTTTATATCCTGTTTTGCCTAAGAAAAGATGCCGCGAAAAGAACTCGACAAATGCGATCCATGATGGAGGGTATACAAGATTCGGCCCGGCCGAACTTAGCACGCTTTTACTTGTTTTTTCTAACCACGCTCTAGTAGAGCCAATGAACTATCCTCGAATTCAGGCCTCATTTCTAGCCTACGACCCCTCTACATAGTGCCCAACATCAGTGAGTCTTCTCAGTACGCTCCTGAATGTGACACATCCAATTAAGTAATGGGTTGCCCAAAAAGTAATTGCGGATTTTTTAAAAGAAAGTAAATGCATTTTTAATAAAACTTAGAATGAACTTTAATCAAATATACTTTTTTACACTTTTTTTCTAAAGCAAGCTAAAAGTAACAGCTGATAACTGACAGAAGAAAGAATGCAATTACAGAGTCACAAGCAGTGAAAAAATTTGTCACCGCCGAATATATGACAAATCCGCAATTACTTTTTGGGCAACCCAATAGTTTCCTATCCAAGATAACTCCTAGATATTTTAACATTTCAGATATCGAAATCGATCTATACAGGAAACGTGTGAAACCTTTCTCTACCCTGGGTTAACATTGAGACCTCTGGGTTTAGCCCATTCATATGCCTTCTGCTAGACCCTTTCGGCCCTTCTGCCCAGCTGGTTCGGATTCTTACGCCTTAGAAGTATTATAACGTCGTCTGCATAGCAGACGGGTTAAAATCGTTCATAAGTCAGCCTCCATGAAAGGTTGTTTATGGTGGTCACCCATAAGAGTGGCGATTAAATTTCCAACAGTGTTGTGCTCAGTGGCACTTTCTCCCTTATAGTTATGTCATGGGACCCGCAATTTATCTACCAGTTTCTTAGCATATGTTTTATCCACTCTCTGAGGACCCGGTCTACTCGGTACTGGTCTAGGGATTGGATCAATGGGTCGGTCCGCCCATTCGATGTCAATGCAAACCACCAATGTGTACGTTTTGGCATCGAAGGATTCTTCCATTCTATGCACAACCTCGTGCAGGGCAGTCTCGACTGACCTTCCCCTGACATAGGCATGCTTTTTGTATTTGAGCAGTTCGCTTGATGTCCTACTTTCTATCATGGTATCCACATTATGTTCCATGATTTTGAGTAGAAAGAAGGTAAACCTTAAAGGTCTGTAGGGCTTTGGCCTGAAAATATTTTTCACCCTTGCCTCCGGCCAGAATTTTATGACTGGGAGTTTATGAAACTTCTAGGCACTATGTGACAATAGTGGCCAGATGGGGCGCCAGATAGTCCGCCTCCTTCTGTAGTAACGCCGAAAATATTTCATCAGGTTCGGGTGGTTTTTATGGTAAGAAGCTCCTCAAGGCTTCCTTTACCATAATTTCTGCTATGATAAGCCTTCGATCATCCTCATTATTCCGTGATTCCGGTGTCTCCTTGAGTAGCGTCGTAACTTTTGGCAGCTGCGTTTTCTTCAAAAGCCTCAATATATAGTCCGATGCGGACCATAATCGAATTGAATTTTGAAGACCATATTAGAGGTCATTGTGTACAATTTCAGCCAATTCGAAACAGAATTGCGTCCTTAAGGGGCTCAAGAAGTAAAATAGGGAGATCGGTTTATATGGGAGCTGTATAAAGCTATAGACCGAAGACCATATTTGACACCTATGTGAAAGGTCATGGGAGAAGCCATTGTACAAAATTTCATCCTAATCGGATAATAATTGCGCCCTCTATAGGCTCAAGAATTCAAGATCCCAGATCGGTTTATATGGCAGCTAAATCAGGTTATGGACCGATTTCAACCATATTTGGCACAGTTGTTGGAAGTTAAAACAAAATACGTCATGCAAAATTTCAGCCAAATCGGATAAGAATTGCGCCTTCTAGAGGCTCAAGAAATCAAGATTCAAGAACGGTTTATATGAATGCCTGGGTTCGAATCTCGGCGAGACCATCAGAAAAAATTTTCAGCAGTGGTTTTCCCCTCCTAATGCTGACAACATTTGTGAGGTACTATGCCATGTAAAACTTCTCTCTAAAGAGGTGTCGCACGTCGTTCGGACGGGACTATAAAAAGGAGGCCCCCTTATCATTGAGCTTAAGCTTGAATCGGACTGCACTCATTGATATGTGAGAAGTTTATCCCAGTTCCTTAATGGAATGTTCATGGGCAAATTTGCAATTACAAACAAAATGACGAAATTTGTATACCCCCATCCTATGGAGGAGGGTATAAAAAATCTTCTGCGACGGTTTTCTCCTCCTAATGCTGGCAACATTTTCAAGGTAGTATGCCAAGCATAGAGGCCATGTAAAAACTTCTCCTCAAAAAGTTGTCTTACTGTGACACGGCATTCGGATCGGCTATTAAAAGGAGACCCCTTTACAGCTTAAATTTAAATCGGACATCAGGCATTAATATGTAAGAAGCTAATCCCTGTTCCTTTATTGCTCAGTGGTGCCAGGATTCGAGAATTAAAAAACATTTCTCTGATACTTTCGCCTTTATTTAATTTTTATAACTTTTGAATTTAAATAATTTTCCAATTCGATTCACTTGCATAGGCGCCTAAGCTTTAAGACTTTTCTCAATAAAGTCACGCATTTCATAGACGTTGGTATAAACGCCAGAGAATTTCTCATTTTTACAAGCGGAGCCACCGACAACTATACCACAAACCTCTCGCATAGCACACATGGCAGCACCGCCAGCAACGATACTACATGCGGTGCGGTCACGGGGATCATTGCAAACCATGCTGTTTGTAATCTCCACTTCAATGGCTTCCGTTTTAGCGTCCTCAATACACTCGTCTTGAAGCATAACGGGCATCTTGGAAGTAATACTCAAATGCTCCTGCTTTGTGGGCAGCCAACCGACAACTGCCTGAAATTCATCTTTTGCTGCAATTGGTGCCGAACAAACCTTAATAACTTCAACGGTTTCGGATAACTCCAAGGGACTATCCAACTTTAGGACGGCAACATCATTGTGGAATGTTGAGGGGTTATACTCGTCATGTTTAAACAGCTGTGAAATTTCCCTTTGAACTCCAGCCTCGATATTGGAGGTAGCACCAGCTACCACCTTCAGATCAGAGGTCTTGCATTCATCGAAGCAATGGGCTGCGGTCAGCACATGTTGTGGGGAAATTAGAGTTCCAGCACACACAATATAATCGGAGTGATTTCTTAACTGAACGGAGAAGGGGGCATTCTTAATTTTCCCCAAGTGTTGAAAGAATTGATCACGCGATGCGATATCGTGGCGTCTGGCTATATCGGCAGAAGCAAGAGCCACCACCAAACATACGAAAACCAGAACAGATTTTTGCCTTACACACATTTTGGAGAATACTCTGGGACTTCTGTCGAATGTTTGCTGAAATTTGGCGAATGTTTAGTGTTTATATAAGAATTTTAAGAAATGTTTATCGCTTAGTATGTTAAACAAACTCAATTTTTGCAAAAAGTTCCACTCGGTTTTTACCTTCCCCCCCTTCTCTAAATGCCTAATTTTCACTACTTTCTCCCATACGAAAGTCATTCAATCGTTTACCTATGCAAATTGAGTTTATTTTTACCCTACTTCCATGGCCACAACCATGCCCATACACTAAGGTAGTCAAATTAGCTCTGCTATGAGGCTCATTTGCATATATTATTTAAACACCACAGCTACCCAAAAAAAAAAACCTGATGAACTAATTAGCCATGCGTGTGCTTATATTTAGACAACTTATAAATAAATCTAATGAAAATACAAATGTGATTACAGAATACCTAATGATGCTAATGCTTGCGGCGTTATAGGGAAATAATTCAAATTGTGCCAGAATAAAATGCGAAACAGAGCTATTATAAGAAGCAAGTAAACGCGTCCTAAGTTCGGCCGGGCCGAATCTTATATACCCTCCACCATGGATCGCATTTGTTGAGCTCTTTTCCCGGCATCTCTTCTTTGGCAAAATAAGGATAAAATAAAAGAATTTCTCTGCTATAAGAGCGACATGCTCAAGAAGTAAATTAGAGAGATCGATTTATATGGGAGCTGTATCAGGCTATACAACGATTCAGACCATACTTAAAACTCATGTTAATGGTAATGAGAGTATCTGTCGTATAAAATTTCAGCCAAATTGGACAATAATTGCGTCCTCTAGTTTCTCAAAAAGTCAAGGCCCCAGATTGGTTTATATGGCAGCTATATCAGGTTATGGACCGATTTGAACCATTCTTAACACAATTGTTGAAAGTCATAACAAAACACCTCATGCAAAATTTCAGCCAACTCGGAGTGGAATTGCTCCCTGTAGAGGCTCAAGAAATCAAGATCCCAGATCGGTGTATATGGCAGCTATATTAAAAAAATAGACCGATTCGAACCATTCTTAATACAGTTGTTGGAAGTCATAACAGAACGCGATGAGTAAAATTTCAGCCTAATCGGATAATAATTGCGCCCTCTGGAGGCTCAAGAAGTCAAAATCCCAGATCGGTTTATATGGCAGCAATGTCAAAACATGGACCGATTTCAACCATTCTTAGCACAGTTGTTGGAAGTCATAACAAAACACCTCATGCAAAATTTCAGCCAAATCGGATAGGAATTGGGCCCTCTAGAGGCTTAAGAAATCAAGACCCCAGATCGGTTTATATGACAGCTATATCAGGTTATGGACCGATTTCACCTATACTCAGCACAGTTGTTTCTTTGTTTAACTGGCTATGACAGAATGTTGTTCCACTAGCCGAACGTAGAATAGCGTTCCAAGCGCCTCGATCTTCTGCGCTCATTCTAAAATTTCTGACACCAAGTTTCGAGTTGTCTCCCACCATTTGATCTTTTCATCGGGCTTTTGGAATTCCCGGTTTGCCTGTACCACCGTGTTTGCCTTCAAAAGACCTGTTTGCTGGAACTTCTTCATCCATTCTGACAACATGACCTAGCCAACGCAGCCGTTGTATTTTGATGCGTGTTACTATGCTATCGTCGTCATACAGCTCATACAGCTCGTGGTTGAAACGTCGCCTATATTCTCCGTTAACGCAAACTGGTCCATATATTTAACGAAGAATCTTTCTCTCAAATACTCCAAGCACTGCCTCATCTGTTTTCACAAGTACCCATGCTTCAGAACCATATAACAGCACGGGTAATATCAGTGTCTTGTATAGCGTAATCTTCGTCTGCCGAGAGGTGACCTTGTTTCTAAACTGCTTGCTTAGTCCATAATAGCATCTGTTTGCCAGTATTATTCTTAGCTTAATTTGAAAACTGGTGTCATTCGTTTCGGTTACGGCGGTGCCGAGGTAGATAAAGTTACTTACGGTCTCAAACTTGTGATTCCCAACTTTCTCCAGTTACTTTATCTGCTCGGTTGTGCAAGGCTTTTTGGTAGTTGAAACCATCCATTTCGTCTTATCTCCATTGACTGCCAGACCCATTTTCACTGACTCTCTTTCGATTCTTTCAAAAGCTGCAGTTACTACTTCCGGTGACCGGAAGTAGTAACTGCATGTGTTGTCTTGTGAGTAGTGTGCCATATCTATTCACATCCGCATCTCGTATAATCTTCTAGAGCACGATATTAAAGAGATCACACGATAGGCTGTATTCTTCTCTGAAACCTCGTTTGTTATTAAATGGTTCGGAGAGATTCTTTCCTATTCTTACTGAGGAACGCGTATCAGTAAGTGTCATCCTGCAGAGGCTTATTAATTGTGCAGGGATATAAAACTCAGATGTGGCATAAAATACCTTTGAACATGAAGGAGTATCGAATGCGTCTTTGTAGTCAACAAAGTGATGGTAGGTGTTGATTTGTCCTTCTCGGATCTTTTCCAGGATTTGGCGCTGTATGAATATCTGGTCCAGGGTGGATTTACCAGGTCTAAAGCCGCATTGATAGGGACCAATTATCTCATTGACTTTAGGTTTTTAATATTTCACATAGTACGCTCGAGAGTATCTTGTATGCGATGGGGAGGAGACTTATTCCTCTGTAGATGGCACATTCCGTTTTGTCTCCTTTCTTGTGTACGGGACATAGTATGCTGAGGTTCCAACCATCGAGTGTGCGTTCTTCTATACAGATTGCGCAGATAAGCTGATGCATACGCCTTATCAGCGTGTCGCCTCCGGTCTTAAATAGTTCAGCGGGTAACCCCTCGGCTCCTCCTGCCTTGTTGTTCTTTAGTCGTGTCACTGCTACTTGGACCTCATATTGACTAGAGGTTGTTGGAAGTTATAACAAAACACGTCGAACAAAATTTCAGCCAAATCGGATAAGAATTGTGCCCTCTAGCGGTTCATAAGGTCAAGTTCCCAGGTCGGTTTATTTGGCAGCCATATCGAAACGTGGACCGATATAGCCCATTTACAATCCCAACCGACCCACACTAATAAGAAGTATTTTTGCAAAATTTCAAGCGGATTTACTCCTTCGAAAGATAGGCTGATTTCGACAGACTGACAGATGGACGGACTGACAGACGGACGGACATGGCTAGATCGACTTAAAATGTCATGACGATCCAGAATATATATACTTTATAGGGTCTCAGACGCATATATCGAGGTGTAACAAACAGAATGACGGAATAAGTATACCCCCATCCTGTGGTGGAGGGTATAAAAAAAGCATTATGCGTCAAATAAAAAGTACAAACTGATAAGTTTGGCAGAGGGGAATCATGCGAACCCACCAACATGGATTGTGGTGAAAATTTGTGCTCAACAAGCTGAACCGGGCCCGCTCCGCTTTTGTTACTTTATATGGAACAAAATTGTCCTTTGAATAATTATTTTCGACAAAAAAGAGGTTTTAGTGAAATGCCATTCTACGGAAAAGTATATGCATATCGCTTGATTAACAGTATAAGTGCCTTTATCTGAATTCCATATGATCTTTATTGGACCACGAATTCGTTCGGAGGGTTTAATGCCATTCTAAAAAGAGTTTATTTCCGCCTGATATTCTCATGATGTCTGATTTAGGGGTGTTTCCGGGTGTGAGGTGGTCTCCCAGACACTTGACCCTGAAAAAATATCAGCATCGTGCTCTTCTCTCAAATACCATTTATTTAAACCCCATTTTGCCATTGGCTTAAGAGGAGTTTACAGGATGAGGCGTCCCCCAAACACTTGGCACCAGAATTCGTTATCGAATTAGTTTTCCAATCTCAAATACGTTTCATTTGAGCCACACATTGGCATGGTCGATAAATGTTTATACTTTGGGGGTTTTTGGGGAAAGATCGGTGCCCCAAATATATGGTCCCACAGTTGGATATTCGTATTCAACTCCCAAATACCTTTATTTGAGCCCCATATTGCGATGGTGAGTAAATAATTGCTGTATGTGGTATGTTTTGGGAAAGGTGAAGACTCCCAGAAAATTTGTCCCGAAAGTGGGTATCAATTTCATACGAACGCCACATTGATATGGTCGATAGGGTGGTCCCCCAAACACTAAGCCTTGAAAAAATATCAGCTACGTGCTCTATTTTCATGTATCTATCAATTATTTGAACCCCATATTGGTATTGGGCTCGAAATTAGATATCAAATTCGTTTTCTATTCTCTAATACCATTAATTTAAGCCTCTCATTGCAAAATTCAGCAAATATGTCCAGTTTGGTGTATGGGCCCCAAAAACTATGAGTATCGAGCTCCACTGTCTTGAAGACCCTAATTGTCTTTGTGAGCAATTACGTCATATTTGGGGATTTTTATGGTGTTGGGACGTCCTCAAGACAGTTGATCCCAAATGTTGATATCAGATTCGTGGTCTACTCCCAAATAACTTTCATTTGAGCCCCATATTGATATGGTTGTAAATTTGTCCCCTTTCATTTGAGTCCCATATTGCCATGGTGAGTAAATATGTCCGATTTAGCGGTGTTTCGGGGGTTGGGGTAGTCCCCCAAACACTTAGTCCGGCAATTGGATAGCAGATACGTTTTCTACTCTTAAATACCTTTCATTTGAGTCCCATCTTGTCATGAGTGGTCTATATATATATTTGAGAGGTTTTTGGGGTGGGGCTGCCCCCCCCCCCCCTCCTAGGTATCCCATCCGAAATTTGGATACCAAATTTTTATTTTTAAGTTACTTTAAGAGAGCACACAAAATTTCGCCTAAATCGCACCACCCTTCCTTGAGATCTGGCATTTCTGAAAATTAGGGTAAGGGGGAGGGTCCGCCCCCTTCAGATAGAAAAAAATTAAGTACCCTATTTTCACCACGGGATCATTATGCACTGTCTGTGAAAATTTCAAGAATATCAATTCAGCTGTTTCTTAGTGTTTAAGGAACACACAATCAAACAAATAAACCTACAAACAAGCACAAATTGACTTTTATACCCACCGCCGCAGGATGGGGGTATATTCATTTTGTCATTCCATTTGCAACACATCGAAACATCCATTTCCGACCTTATAAAGTATATATATTCTTGATCAGCGCAAAATCTAGCCATGTCCGTCCGTTGAAATCACGCTACAGTCTTTAAAAATAGAGATATTGAGCTGAAACTTTGCACAGATTCTTTTTTGTCCATCAGCAGGTAAGTTCGAAGATGGGCTATATCGGACTATATCTTGATATAGCCCCCATATAGACGGTCGGCCGATTTAGGGTCTTAGGCCCATAAAAGCCACATTTATTATCCGATTTTGTTGAAATTTGGGACAGTGAGTTGTGTTAGGCCTTTCGACATCCTTTGTCAATTTGGCTGAGATCGGTTCAGATTTGGATATAGCTGCCATATAGACCGATCCTCCGATTTAGGGTCTAAGGCCCATAAAAGCCACATTTATAATCCGATTTCGCTGAAATTTGGGACAGTGAGTTGTCTTAGGCCCTTTGACATGTTTCTTTAATTTGGTTCAGATCGGTTCAGATTTGGATATAGCTGCCATATAGACCGATCCTCCGGTTTAGGGTCTTAGGCCCACAAAAGCCACAGTTATTATCCGATTTTGATGAAATTCAGGACAGTAAATTGTGTAAGGCCCATCGACATCCTTCGTTAATTTGGCTCAGATCGGTCTAGATTTGGATATAGCTGCCATATAGATCGATCCTCCGATTTATGGTGTAAGGCCCATAATAGCCACATTCATTATCCGATTTTGCTGAAATTTGGGACAGTGAGATGTGTTAGGCCCTTTGACATATTTCTTTAATTTGGTCCAGATCGGTTCAAATTTGGATATAGGTGCCATATAGGCAGATTTCTTGATTTATGGTTTTGGGCCCATAAAATGCTCATTTATTGCCCGATGTCACCGAAATTTGGAACAGTGAGTTAAGATAAACCCCTTGACATACTTCTGCATTATCGCACATATCGGTCCAGATTTGGATATAGCTGCCATATAGACCGATATCTAGGTTTTAGGTTTTGGGGCCATAAAAGACGCATTTATTGTCCGAAGTCGCTGAAATTTGAGACAGTGAGTTTGGTTAGGCTCTTCGACGTCCTTCTTCAATTTTGCCCAGATCTGACCAGATTTGAATATAGCTGCCATATAGACCGATCTCTGGATTTAAGGTTTAGGGCCCATAAAAAGCGCATTTATAATGCGATTTCACTGAAATTTGACATAGTGACATGTTGTATATGGTTCACATCGGTTTAATTTTAGATATAGCTACTAAATAGACCAATATTTTGTTATACACAATTGAACAATGACTTGTACTTATAAGTATTTGGTCCAAATCGGAACATATTTCGATATAGCTGCTATGGGGCATAAGGTATGCATTTGCACCGGATTTTGACGAAAGTTGGTTTACATATATGCCCGAGGTGGTGGGTATCCAAAGTTCGGCCCGGCCGAACTTAACGCCTTTTTACTTGTTTTATGTGATAAAAGCCCTAAAGAAATTACTTACTCTGCAACAAATCTATTTCTTGAATATTTACATCAGCAATATTCATAACAACATGAAAGTAGTAGCAGTAGTAGCAGCAGTAGTTGTAAAAAAATCTATGAAACTTTAGTATGTAGTACATCACTTGCTATCGACTAACTATCCATCACCAGCGCACACAAGTCACGTTCTGGAAAATCTTCTAAAATATGGTTTCGCCAGTGAAAAATTGCCATTCGTCATCGTTTGATTGACACATAAAACTTGTACCTAAATCTGCGCAATTTGTCATCCAAACTCTAAGCCTCTGTCTGGAGGCGAATTTCGAAATAGCCCGAATATATGTTGGCATCTAAAAAACAGAAGTTTTTGATTTGAAAATATCCATTTAACTCACATAATATGAATAGAAAAATTCTCTAACAACAAGCAGACATAAAAAGTGACTTAAGTTTTTATAACGCTGCTGGTGGGTAGCATGACAGTAAGAAAGAGTGTGGGCAACACAACTCTTTCTCGGTAGGGAGCAGTAAAAGTAATTTTATGATTGAGTCATAAAAAAAAAGATGAAAGTGCTTTAATAGCATTGAGCAGAACAACAACAAGTGCACACTGTTAACTACTCGTGCTCTAAAAGGGTTTGAACTTGGGTATGGTGAATGTAATCGAGTTAGTTGCAAAACACACATTTTAGCACTTTGTACCAGCATATTGGTCATTGATCGAACTTCTAGCATGCTCTAAGTAAAATTCTATTTTCAATTTTAATCGTATTAAAATTACTCGTCTGAAGAAAACTACTTGGAATATGAATTGTAGCAATAGTTTCCTTGGCCTTTAAGCCTTTTGCAATGAAGGCGTAGGAAAGGGTCTAACACATGTTATATGGAGCTTTTGGAAAAATTCAAACAAGTTCAAGCGAGGAATAACTTGGCTTTGGGTTTTGTATAGCAAGCCAATAAAGAAATTTGCTCAAGACTTCAATAGTGTTGAAGTCATATTTGAATGAGGTTAGGTAAAAGGGACAGTTTTCTATCAGATTCGCTTTGATGCTTTCGTCCATTAAAATACGGAGAAAGATATAGGAGAAATAAAATACCTTCTATGGGTTGCCCAAAAACTAATTGCGGATTTTTCATATAGTCGGCGTTGACAAATTTTTTCACAGCTTGTGACTCTGTAATTGCATTCTTTCTTCTGTCAGTTATCAGCTGTTACTTTTAGCTTGCTTTAGAAAAAAGTGTAAAAAAGTATATTTGATTAAAGTTCATTCTAAGTTTTATTAAAAATGCATTTACTTTCCTTTAAAAAATCCGCAATTACTTTTTGGGCAACCCAATATTAGTTCCAACCGTTGAACTAACCAGACCGCTTTAAAAAGCCCTACAACTCGCGAATGTTCACATCCGCTAAAACAGACAACTTCTCAAAAAAATGAGAACCTAAGATGGAAATCCTTTTGGCTGCCAGTGCGGAACGCACACCAGCGAATAGTTTGTAGTCTATTCTTCCTCGACGTTCTCACAGTTTCTGCAAAATTAGTTGCTTCCAACTTTCAGTCCATAAGCAGTGACAGTGACAAGTCCTAATAGTGTTTTATGGAGGCACCTGCCGCATTGGCTCAATCCTGCAGGGCTCTTAACCCTGGGTGAATACAATGCGTCTACCAACGCCCCCATACATAGCCGAAGCTAGCATGAATACCAATTCGAGTTCACGTTGTTTGGGCGTGTTCTCACCCTTGGTTAGGTGCAGAGCACTATCCAAAACTCTTTCCGTTCTATGGGTCACGGCACCCGGTTGAATACATGCAGCTTCACACCGAGCATCGAATTTTTAGGTGTTAAACTACAGCCACCACGTTGCTCCCAACTGGGCCTCACCAATAGTCAGGCTGGAACCGAAGCTCCTGGGGCTCCTAACTCCCATGGTACCAGATTAAGGACTCTGGTTTAGACCACATAGTCCAACTACTACCAGCTTAACTCCAGACAGTTTCACACTGATTACCTTATGGGATGATCCCGTAGCAACACGTCATTCAGAAACAGTCAGAAAACAGTTGACATAACCAGCACAAGTCTGAGTCAAAACAGGAGTGCCACCGGTATACAATTTGTTAGTCACGAGGAATAACATCGACACCATGTTAAAACTTCAGAAATTCACACATCACCCATTCGACCAGCTCCAAGACTTCATGGTCCAGCCATCTTCAGCTCACCGACTCAGCTCGATGCAGCCTACTAATAACTCATCCATACATCGTCATTTCGCTTCAACCGTCTATCACCACCTCCATCCCCTCAAGATCAGCTCCGAAACTTCATGGTCCAACCATCTTCAGCTAAACGAATCAGCTCGATGCAGTCTACTGACAGCTCATCCATCCATAGTCCCTTCGCTTCACCCGTCCTCCCCGCCTTTCCTGCTGCCATCAACTTCCTAATCCACATCACTACGTTTATCAGCATTTTTCCAACGTAGTGTCGTACCCTGGGAAATCAATTGCTAAGGAAATACCAAAACAACACTATTCCTGGGTAGCTATAAAATTCCACTTCAGACCGTGGTGAAGAGCTATTATATACTTTTCACCTAAATGCTCCCCCGAGGGGCAGTGACAGTGACGTGCCATGACGAACACAAGACTGAGACATCTATTCTAGCCATCGAAAGCAAATCGTTAGATTTTCTTTAGTCTTTCAGGTCTGCGGAGTCTGAGTTAAGTTCGTAATCTACTCCTGACCAGCTTTTATTTGAGTCTCATATGCCCACTTGGAACAGATTAGGTTTTAGGGCGGTCCCCAAAACCATATTCGTACTCTACACTCGAATACCTTTCATTGGAGGGCCATATTATCCCGATCGGTACACTTTTGATTTAGGCCGTTACTTTTGGTGCGATTTTGGATTGGAGGGGCGCCCTAGGTACTTGGATTAAATTTTCGTATTTATTTTATACCCTCCACCATAGGATGGGGGGTACACTAATTTCGTCATTATGTTTGTAACTACTCGAAATATTGGTCTACGACCCCATAAAGTATATATATTCCCGATCGTCGTGCCATTTTATGTCAATCTAGCCATGTCCGTCCGTTCGTCCGTCTGTCTGTCGAAAGCACGCTTACTTCCGAAGGTGTAAAGCTAGCCGCTTGAAATTTTGCACATATACTTCTTATTAGTGTAGGTCGGTTGATATTGTAAATGGGCCACATCGGTCCATGTTTTGATATAGCTGCCATATAAACCGATCTTGGGTCTTGATTTCTTGAGCCTCTAGAATGCGCAATTCTTATCCGACTTGAACGAGTTTTTGCACGAAGTATTTTGTTATGATATCCAATAACTGTGCCAAGTATGGTTCAAATCGGTTCATAACCTGATATAGCTGTCATATAAACCGATCTTGGGTCTTGACTTCTTAAGCCTCTAGAGTGCGCAATTCTTATCCGATGAATGAAATTTTGCACGACGTGTTTTATTATAATATCCAACAATGGTGCCAAGTATGGTTCATATCGGTTCATAACCTGATATAGCTGTGATATAAATAGATCTGGGGACTTGATTTCTAAAGCTTCTAGAGGGCGCAGTTCCTATCCGATTTGGCTGAAATTTTGCATGTCGTATTTTATTCTTACTTTCGACAACTGTGTCTAATAAGCTTCAAATCGGTTCATACCCTGATGTAGCTGCCATATAAACCAATCTGGGATCTTGATTTCTTGAGCCTCTATAGGTCGCAATTATTATCCGCTTTGCCTGAAATTTTGTGCGACGGATTCTCTCATGACCATCAACATACGTTTTTATTATGGTCTGAATCGGTCTATAGCCCGATACAGCTCCCATATAAATCGATCTCTCTATTTTATTTTTTGAGCCCCGAATTATTCGAATTGGCTGACATTTTACACAGGTCTCCAACATATAATTTAATTGTGGTCCAAACCAAACCATATCTTGATATCGATTTAATAGCAGAGGAAATCTTTTTTTATATCCTTTTTTTTGCCAAAGAATAGACGCCGGGAAAAGAACTTGACAAATGCGATCCATGGTGGAGGGTATATAAGATTCGGCCCGGCCGAACTTAGCACGCTTTTACTTGTTAGATATCGGATGGTAGCGGACCCTTCCACAATGCACTGTCCCAAATTTCGGCGAAATCGGACAATAAATGCGCCTTTTAAGGACCCTAAACCTTAAATCGAGAGATCAGTCTATATGGCAGCTATATTCAAATCTGGACCAATCAAAGCCAAATTGATGATGGGCCTAACACAACTTACTGTCCCAAATTTCAGCAAAATCGGTTGATAAATGTGGCTAGTATGGGCCTAAGACCCTAAATCTGAGGATCGGTCTATATGGCAGCTTTAGCCAAATCTTGACTGATCTGGGCCAAATTGAAGGAGGATTTTCAAGGGCCCAACACAACTCACTGTCCGAAATTTTAGCAAAATCGTATAATAAAGGTGGCTTTTATGGGCCTAAGACCCTAAATCGGAGGATGGGTCTATATGGCAGCTATATCGAAATCTTGACCGATCTGGGCTAAATTGAAGGAGGATGTTCAAGGGCCCAACACAAATCACTGTCCTAAATTTTGGCGACATTGGAAAATAAATATGCCTTTTATGGGCCCAAGACCACAAATCGAGAGATCGGTCTATATTGCAGCTATATCCAAATCTGAAACGATCTAAGCCAAATTGCAGGAGGATTTTGAAGGGCCTTACACAACATTCTGTCCTTAATTTCAGCAAAATCGAATGTTAAATGTGGCTTTTATGGGCCTAAGACCCTAAATCGGCAGATGGGTCTATATCAAGATATAGTCCGATATAGCCCATCTTCGAACATAACCTGCTTATGAATGAAAAAAGTATCTGTGCAAAGTTTCAGCTCAATATCTCTATTTTTGAAGGCTGAAGCGTGATTTCAACAGACAGACGGAAAGACGGACGGACATGTCTAAGTTTAAACGAACAACTAATTTGAAGCGCTTCAGAAAGTCAAATCGCAAGACCATTTTGTATTGAACCGATATGGCCTATTATAAATCCGTTAGGTTATACATCAATAAGAAATATCAGATCAAAGTTCTAAGCGAATTGCTTTAATCCTGAAGACGCTCTCGTGACTTCCACAGATGGACGGACAGACGGACCTGGATAGATCTACTCAAAAACCCATGACGATCAAGAATATACTTTATAGCGTCGCAGATCAATATTTCGAGATGTTAGAAACGGAATGATTACATTATTATACTCCAACTTGTGGGGGGGATGGATATCAAACTAATGAATGATTATATACTATTTTTTGGAAAAGTTGACTCTTACCTTTTCTTAAAATGGCTGTAACGCCTTTTTGGGCACCATCTCGTTTCTGAAATGAAAATTTAAGATGTAATCATTTAACAACATCACCATAAAGCAAACCAAAGAAACTGGTCATTTTAAGAAAAAAATGTCTACAAATCCTCATCCCACATTTAAATCATCAGTTAATTGTTTAAAATATCTTAAAAATTATGGCAATTATTTGAGTATTTCGCAAATAACTTTTCCTTATATTTTTTATGGTCTTTTAGTAATTCGGAAGCAAAATATTATCTACCACAACAATTTATGTATTCATTACAAGTCATTAAATGTGTTTTATAGGTCGTTAAAAGTGTCTCCTATACAGAGCGTCTCGTTGTATAAATCAGTCACTCTAAACATTGCCTGCGAAATTCTGCGGTTCATGCAATCGAAAACCGGAAGCAAAAGAATTCCTTGTGAAGGAAATTCCTTTTCAGATAATGCAGATTTTAGTATCACAAGGTAATTGCGTCAGGTGCGAAGGGTAATTAATGACTTGAGGGGCTATTATTTACTACTAAAAACGAGAATGCGGTATGTTTCAATTACACAGTTAACTGAGCCAAATTATCATTTTTTCTTCCAAGGTAAATGTTACGCTTAGTTTTAAGTGCTGTGTGCTACAAAAGAAGACCTCAATGGAAAAGCAAAGAATTTTCATGTAATCTTTAAATGGCAATTATTTTTATACCCTCCATCATAGGATGGGGGTATAGTAATTTCGTCATTCTGTTTGTAACTCCTCGAAATATGCGTCTGAGACCCCATAAAGTATATATATTCCCGAACGTCGTGTCATTTTAAGTCGAACTAGCCATGTCCGTCAGTCTTTTTGTCGAAAGCATGCTAACTCTCGAAGGAGTTAAGCTAGCCGCTTGAAATTTTGCACACTTCTTATTAGTGTAGGTCATTTGAGATTGTAAATGGGCCATATCGGTCCATGTTTTGATATAGCTGCCATATAAACCGATCTTGGGTCTTGACTTCTTGAGCCTCTCCCAATTCTTATCCGATTTGGCTGAAATTTTGCACAATGTGCATATCCAACAACTGTGCCAAGTATGGTTCAAATCGGTCCATAACCTGATAAAGCTGTCATATAAACCGATCTTGAATCTTGACTTCTTGAGCTTCTAGAGGGCGCAATTCCTATCCGATTGGCGATAGGAATTCTTATTCGAATTGGCTGACATTTTGCACAGGTCCGACATTTTGTTGTTCGAACCGGACCATATTATGATATCGCTCTAACAGAAGAGCAAATGTTTTCTTTTACCCTTTTTATACCCACCACCGAGGGATGGGGGTATATTCATTTTGTAATTCTGTTTGCAATACATCGAAATATCCATTTCCGACCCTATTAAGCATATATATTCTTGATCAGATCTAAGACGATCTAGACATGTCCGTCCGTCTGTCCGTATGTCTGTTGAAATCACGCTACAGTCTTTAAAACTAAATATATTGAGCTGAAACTTTGCACAGATTCCTTTTTCATCCATAAGCAGGTCAAGTTCGAAGATGGGCTAAATCAGACTATATCTTGATATAGCCCCTATATAGACCCATCAGCCGATTTAGGGTCTTAGACCCATAAAAGCCACATTTATCATCCGATTTTGCTGAAATTTAGGACAATAAGTTGTGTTAAGCCCTTCGACATTCTTAGTCAATTTGGCCCACATCGGTCTAGATTTGGATATAGCTGCCATATAGACCGATCCTCCGATTTAGGGTCTTAGGCCCATAAAAATCACATTTATTATCCGATTTTGCTGAAATTTGAAACAGTGAGTTGTGTTAAGCCCTTCGACATTCTTCGTCAATTTGGCCCACATCGGTCCAGATTTGGAGATAGCTGCCATATAGACCGATCTTCCGATTTAGGGTTTTAGGCCCATAAAAGCCGTATTTACTATCCGATTTTGCTGAAATTTGGGACAGTGAGTTGCGTTAGACCCTCCAAAACCCTACTTTAATTTGGCTCAGATCGGATCAGATTTTGATATAGCTGCCATATAGACCGATCTCTCGATTTATGGTTTTGGGCCCATAAAAGGCGCATTCGATGTCCCATGTCGCCAATATTTGGGACAGTGTGTTGTGTTAGACCCTTCGACACCCTTCTTCAATTTGGCTCAGATCGGTCTAGATTTGGATATAGCTGTCATATAGACCGATCTCTCGATTTAAGGTTTTGGGCCCATAAAAGCTACAGTTATTATCCGATTTTGCTGAAATTTAGGACAGTGAGTTGTGTTACGCCAGTCGACATTATTCGTCAATTTGGCTCAGATCGGTTCAGATTTGGATATAGCTGCCATATAGACCGATCCTCCGATTAAGGGTCTTAGGCCCATAAAAGCCGTATTTATTATCCAATTTTGCTGAAATTTGGGACAGTGAGTTCCAAAACCCTTCTTCAATTTGGCTCCGATCGGTCCCGATTTGGATATAGCTGCCATATAGACCGATCCTCCGATTTAGGGTCTAAGGCCCGTAAAAGCCACATTTATTACCCGATTTTGCTGAAATTTAGGACACTGAGTTGTGTTAGACCCTCCAAACCCTTCTACAATTTGGCTCGGATCGGTCCAGATTTGGATATATCTGCCATATAGACCGATCTCTCGATTTAACGTTTAGGGCTATAGAAGCCACATTTATTATCCGATTTTAATGAAATTTCGGACAGTGAGTTGTGTTATGGGCTTCGATACCCTTCTTCAATTTGGCTCAGATCGGTTCAGATTTGGATATAGCTGCCATATAGACCGATTCTCCGATTTAGGGTCTGAGGCCTATAAAACCCACATTTATTATCCGATTTTGCTGAAATTTGAAACAGTGAGTTGCGTTAAGCCCCTCGACACCCTCCTTCAATTTGGTCCAGATCGGTTCAGATTTGGATATAGCTGCCATATAGACCGATCTCTTGATTTAAGGTTTTGGGCTACTAAAAGTGCATTTCTTGTCCGATGTCTCTGAAATTTGGGACTGTGAGTTGTGTAAGGCCCTTCGACATCCTCCTTCAATTTGGCATAGATCGGTTCAGATTTGGATATAGCTGGTATATAGACCGATTCCCCAATTAATGGTCTTAGGCCCATAAAAGCTACATTTATTATCAGACTTTGCTGAAATTTGGGACAGTGAGTTGTGTTAGTCCCTTCGACATCCTTCCTCCATTTGTCCCAGATTGGTCCAGATTTGGATATAGCTGCCATATAGACCGATCTCTCGATTTAGGGTCTTAGGCCATAAAAGCCACATTTATTAGCCGATTTTGCTGGTATTTGGTAATGTGAGTTGTGTTAGGCCCTTCGACACCCTTCTTCAATTTGGCTCCGATCGGTCCAGATTTGGATATAGCTGTCATATAGACCGATCTCTCGGTTTTAGGTTTTGCGGTCATAAAAGGCGGTGGGTATGCAAAGTTCGGCCCGGCCGAACTTAACGCCTTTTTGCTTGTTTGTCTACTTTTTTGGTAGAATCCATGGTGGTGGGTTCCCAAAAATCTGCTCGTCCGAACTAAGACTTCTGTTGATCAGTGCAATTCTGAGATCTTTGACTGTCATCATCATGGCGGATGGCCATATTCTATGTACCACTATGGACCTCTTTTATGAGGCTTTGGGGAAACTATCTGGATAGGTGAGGACCACATCCAAGAAAGGCTGAGCTGTTACATATCACCAGGTGGAAAAAGCTGGGTGTTTTTAGGTGACCTTCCCTGAATGGGGTGATCTTTTGGGTAGGCCAAGTACTTGGTGGTATTTCTTGACCAGAAATTGAGTTGTAGAAGGAATGTCGAGGTTGGGATTTAAAGGGGACTGAATGCGCTCTACTTCTGTCGCAACTCAACAGGAAGAAGTTGGGGTCTTACGCTGTACACTTCATGTTAAGGCGATTGCTCGGTCTATTCTCATTTAGTTTCGGGCTACTCTGTCCTTCGTAGGACAATCGAGAAGGTACAAGGTGTTCCCGCTGTCATGATCTCTGGGAGTAGTAGTGAAGTAGTGCCCAGAGAGAGGCGCCAATTGTCATTCTTGATCTTAGGCTTTTTTTACCTATATGTTGGGTGTTTGACTAAGTAGGACGCCTTAAAACTGAGAGAGTTTATTACCTGGTTTTCCTAAAACTTTCTTCTGTTCTCCTGGGGGACCCATTGACAATTTAATAGAGTTGCTAAAGTTTAAGCCCTCAATAATATTAACCATCATAAGATAATCCAAGCAACTGGTCCTAAACTTGTCCTTGAATTCAAATATTTCCATATCGTCTTGTTGATTGTATTAAGAACATTTTAAATCCTATTGCGTAGCATAAGCGTTTTTGTTAAACTTACATTAATACAGTCTTAAAATTGGCCTAATTAATCCCATTAAAGAATATGTTAACTCGAAGTTATCAAGAACAAAATTTTGCTGTGGCGCAGAGTCTAAGTACCAGAGAAAATTATTGAGTTGTTGTCTTGATGTTGGAGAACAAAAAAACTTTCTTTTGACAGCCAGCCGCTCTAAGCCAATGGGGAATTTGAAATGAAAAATTACTTAAAGGAATGCTTTCATCATTATAAAGAACAAGAAAAACAAAAGTTTTTGAGACATACCATGGGCCTAGAGAGAAGAATTATTTGTTTGACTTTACCATTTTTGTAAATTTAATTTCGTTATTCCCAAACCTCCCAAATAATCTCTAATTGGCATAATTCCCAAAAGTATTTCAACAGAATTATGAAATTTCGTTCAAGATGCTTAAACATTTGGTGGTTATCAGCAGCTACGCTTGAGAATTAAACTCGCATGCTGCTGCTGAGGCAGCGTGTCAAATTTAAAAATTCGCTTTACGTACAAGAGTTGGTAATTAGCTGCTAAATTAGTCAAAAAGAGTTCATCGTTGCCTAGTACTCTAAATTATAGGATATAATTAATTTTGCTCTCAGCATCAATGCCATATCATTAGGACTTTGACAGGATGGATGATATACAGGATGATGATGATGATGGGCAGGCAAGCCAACAGGCGAGCAAGCAAGCAATTTAGGCCTGCAGCCTATAATTTTGCCATCGTTAAAAGCAGTCATTTCTCTTTGTATTTTTTATTCAGTTTTCAATCGACAGCTGCTCAGCTGCTTAGCTGCTGTGCCATGTTATTTGCGTTTTATCTTCCTTTTGTACATTTATTTGCAACATTCTGCAGCGCAATTTACTCTTTGCACTACGAAAAATTGAGAAAACTTTTGTTTGCACAGGAAGCACTAAATTGTTTAACTGATGTCCAACTTCATAGACGAAACTTTTTCGAGTACACAAATATTTTGCCGAGTTCAAATGTAGCATAGCAAACTGTAATTCTTCCTAGTCCTTTTGATTTGTAAATAACAGGGTATTCCCTGTGAATAATAGTTTGAATACAAAAGTTTTGTAAATGAAATTAGGGTACAGTTCTTAGAAAGGGTGGATCCATAACGAGTTGTTATGATCTGTCTGGTGTAGGGTATATATCTCAAAAACAATTTCGCCATTCATTGAGGAACAGGGGGGAAACTTCTCAAATATCAATAAGTGCTGTTCGATTCAAGTTTAAGCTCAATGATAAGACAACTTCTTCTTATAGTCAAGTTAGAACGGCATGCCACAGTATAACAAATTTATAGAAAGAAGTTTTTATATGGCATAGTACATCAAAAAAGTTGCTAGAATTACGAGGGTATACCCAACGCTAACAATTTTTGTACCCACCACCATAGAATGGGGGTATACTAATTTCGTCATTCTGCTTGTAACTCCTCGAAATAGGCATCGGAGACTCTATGAAGTATATATTGGGTTGCCCAAAAAGTAATTGCGGATTTTTTAAAAGAAAGTAAATTCATTTTTAATAAAACTTAGAATGAACTTCAATCAAATATACTTTTTTTACACTTTTTTTCTAAAGCAAGCTAAAAGTATGATAACTGATAGAAGAAAGAATGCAATTACAGAGTCACAAGCTGTGAAAGAATTTGTCAACGCCGACTATATGAAAAATCCGCAATTACTTTTTGGACAACCCAATATATTCTTGATCATGATGACATTTTATATCGATCTAGCCATGTCCGTCCGTCTGTCTGTCCGTCTGTTGTCCATCTGTACGTTGTCCGTTGTCCGTCCGTCCATTGTCCGTTGCCCGTCCGTCCATTGTCCGTCCGTCCGTTGTTCAACCGTCCATTGTCCGTCCGTCCGTTGTCCGTCCGTCCATTGTCCGTCAGTCCGTTGTCCGTCCGTCCGTTGTCCGTCCGTCCGTTGTCCGTCCGTCCGTTGTCCGTCCGTCCGTTGTCCGTCCGTCCGTTGTCCGTCCGTCCGTTGTCCGTCCGTCCGTTGTCCGTCCGTCCATTGTCCGTTGCCCGTCCGTCCATTGTCCGTCCGTCCGTTGTTCAACCGTCCATTGTCCGTCCGTCCGTTGTCCGTCCGTCCGTTGTCCGTCCGTCCGTTGTCCGTCCGTCCGTTGTCCGTCCGTCCGTTGTCCGTCCGTCCGTTGTCCGTCCGTCCGTTGTCCGTCCGTCCGTTGTCCGTCCGTCCGTTGTCCGTCCGTCCGTTGTCCGTCCGTCCGTTGTCCGTCCGTCCGTTGTCCGTCCGTCCGTTGTCCGTCCGTCCGTTGTCCGTCCGTCCGTTGTCCGTCCGTCCGTTGTCCGTCCGTCCGTTGTCCGTCCGTCCGTTGTCCGTCCGTCCGTTGTCCGTCCGTCCGTTGTCCGTCCGTCCGTTGTCCGTCCGTCCGTTGTCCGTCCGTCCGTTGTCCGTCCGTCCGTTGTCCGTCCGTCCGTTGTCCGTCCGTCCGTCTGTCTGTTGAAAGCACGCTAACTTTCGACGCAATAAATCTAGCCGCTTGAAATTTTGCATAAAAACTTTTTATTAGTGTAGGTCGGTTGGGATTGTAAATGGGCTAAATCGGTCCTTGTTTTGATAAAGCTGACATTTGAAACAATGTGGGTTTTGAATTCTTGAGCCGCTAGAGGGCGCAGTTCTCATCCAATTCGGCTGAAATTTTTCACGACGTGTTTTGTTATGATATCCAACAACTGTGTTAAGAATAGCTCAAATCGGTCCGTAACCTAATATAGCTGCCATATAAACCGATCTTGGGTCTTGACTTCTTGAGCCGCTAGAGGGCGCAATTCTTATCCGATTTAGCTGAAATTTTGCACGAGGTGTTTTGTTATGACTTTTAACAACTGTGATTAGTATGCTTCAAATCAGTAAATAACCTAATATAGCTGCCATATAAACCGATCTAGGATCTTGAGTTCTTGAGCCGCTAGAGGGCGCAATTATCATCCGATTTGGCTGAAACTCTGCACGAGGTGTTTTGTTATGACTTTTAACAACTGTGCTTAGTATGCTTCAAATCAGTAAATAACCTAATATAGCTGCCATATAAACCGATCTGGGATCTTCAGTTCTTGAGCCGATAGAGGGCGCATTTCTCATCCGATTTGGCTGAAACTCTGCACGAGGTGTTTTGTTATGACTTTTAACAACTGTGCTAAGTATGGTTTAAATCGGTTTAAAACCTGATATAGCTGCCATATAAACCGATCTTGGATCTTGAGTTCTTGAGCCGCTAGAGGGCGCAGTTGTCATCTGATTAGAATGAAATGTTGCATGAGTTGTTTTGTTATGACTTTTAACATCTGTGCTGAGTATGGTTTAAATCGGTCTATAACCTGATATAGCTGCCATATAAACCGATCTTGGATATTGTGTTCTTGAGCCGCTAGAGGGCGAGATTCTAATCTGATTTGGCAGAAATTTTTTACAATGGCTTCTCCCATGACCTCCAACATTAGTGTTCAATATGGTCTGAATCAATCTATAGCTCCCATATAAACCGATCTCCCGATTTTTCTTCTTGAGCCACTGAAAGGCGAAATTCTTATCCGAATGCGCCGAAATATTACACAATGACTTCTACATTGTTCAACATTCAAATCATTTATGGTTCGAATCGGACTATAACTTGATAAAGCCTCAAATAGCATAACAGTTCGAATTCATTATTCTATGTTTGTCTAAAAAGAAATGTTCATGGGCAAATTTTAATTCTTATGATCTTCTTATGATCTAATCTAGACCATAGTCAGCGCGAGAATTGGAAGTCTTTGCGAAGGTAAAATTCCAACAAAATTTCAGAAATGCGTTCTCCAGAGATTTAATGGAGAGAAGATGAGAAGGTATTTATGCCAATCGTCGTAATGACATTATATCATAGCCATTCCACCATTTCCTTAAATGGAATGATCTCCGCTTGATACACACTGTAGTGGTCAGGTAACCTTCTCGACATGACCAGTTCTGGTTTTTAGAGTACATACCAAAGCCCATCTGTTCTTCTAGTTTGGAATCATCCTTATAGAAGTCCATGTAACTTCTATTACCAGGGATACCGTAGTTCCAATTGCTTTTATCAGAAATAGCGGTACAGTAGTTTTTATCAAAAAGCGGCTCAGCTAGTGCGGATTACACACTGCCTTGAACATCGGACATTGTATCAAGGATAACATAGTGTCCCAAGCCGCCACAAGAAAAAAGAGAAAACTCCCTCAGCTTCACAGCAGTGGTCGCAGCAATTTGTATCGCCACAATGTCCAGAGGCATTAGATGTAGTATGAAATTCAGTGCATCAGATGGTGTCGTACTTTGTGCGGCAGTGATGTAAAAACATGCCACTTTGCATCCTGTTGAGTATTGAACTGTAGTAGATGGAGTTTTGAAGCTCTGTCCACCAGACCACAACACCATATAGCATTATAGGTATGACAACTGCAGTATATACCCAATGCATGACACGTGGTCTTAGCCCCCAACTTTTTCCAATGGCTCTCTTGCAGGTGTGTCGGACAAGAGCTGCCTTTCTTTTCCTTTTCAAAATATTGGTTTCTAAATTTAATTTGTTATCCGGCTAAACACGCCACAGGGGAGCATTTTATCGCCACTCCTATGGGTGATCTATAAATGACCTATTACGAATGCTGACTGAGGAGGGATTTGAACCAGTCTGCTACGCAGACGATGTTATAATACTACTATGGGGCTAAGGGTCCGAACGAGCTTTGCAGAAGGGCCGAAAGGGTCTTGCATATTGCATATGCCTGGGCTAGACCCAGGACAGGACTGCTATGGAGAAAAAGTGCAACATAAGGACCATACAACAGGTTCAGAGAACATGTTGTCTTGGCATAGGCGGAGCGATGAGGACCACGCCCACTAGGTTACAGGAGGTTATTGTAGATATGCGACCCATTGGCATACAGATTAAGTATGAAGCAGCCACTGCGGCTATGAGACTCAAGGCGATGGAAAAATGGATTGGAATGTGAGCAGCTCATACCATTGCGGTATAATCGAGGCAACAACAGGAAACCTGGAAGGAAGGGAAGAGGTTTCCGATCGGATACCGGAGATGAACCTTGAGGTCAAGTGCGAGGCACTGCTGCCAGCGGCACAGTCTTGGATTGACGGAACCTTAGTATTGCCATCTGGAAGATCATGTTACACGGATGGATCAAAGCTGGAGGACAGAATGGGCCTGGGGTTTACATTGAGAACCCAAGGACTGAGATCTGTTTTTGACTGCCTGACCATAATATGGTCATGCAGGCGGAGATCCGGACAATCACGGAATACATGAAGTGGTGTGGTGCTAAAGCGAGGAGGTCGAGTCTGAACATCTTTACCGGCAGTAAAATTGCCATAAGGGCAATAACAACCAGGACGGTAAGGTCACAAACAGTCTTGCAGTGTAAGAGGAAGATTAACGCCCTCTCTGAGGATGGAAAAATCTGCATTGTTTGGGTGCCGGGCCATAACGGAGTAAAGGGAAATGAAAGGGCAGACGATTTGGCGGAAAAGGCCAGAGGACTGCCGTCAATAAACTTGGTTAACCCGAAGCCTTTTGGGTCGACGCAGTCCGAGTTAAGGGAGTGGGCGACGAAAGCGTATGCAACATTGTGGAACAGCGAAACGGTCGGTAGGACGGCGAAAATCCTATGGGGGGATTCAGATCGTGAGAAGACGAGGCTATTACTGAAAGGAAGCAAGCAGGAGGTCAGTATGGCTATGGGTACCATTACGAGACACTTAGGACTACGAGCTCACTTATGTAAAATCGGTACGGTTAGTGATAGCATGTGTAGGGCATGCGGGGAAGATGATGAGACGTTGGAGCATTTCCTTTGTCATTGCCGGGCTTTCGCGTCCAACAAATACCGGTTCTTAGGTGGAGAGACAATATCGGGTCGGAAATGCATATTTCGATGTGTTTCAAACGGAATGACTACATTAGTATACCTCCATCCTATGGTGGTGGGTATAAAAAGAGACCGCCCCTAAGATGCTATTACTGCGGATATTGCTTCATCTTGCAAGTACATTTATGTCATTATTTGTCCCGAAATCAGTTAAATTAATTTCCGGCCCAAAGTTTAACGAATTCACAGAATCAAACCAAATTTTTATGCTTTTAAATTGGCAAAATGTTTGTTCTATGTATTTCATCTATTCATGTCAATTACGCCATGGAGCATATTGGAATTGGATTAACATAGCAAAATATTTTCCTAAGAGCAAACAACGATGGCCAAGAAGTGGTTGTGCCCAAAGACAAACATCCAATCCAACTTTTCCATTCTGGGAAAGTTGAATTTTGTTTCCAGTTCGTTTTTGTTTTTTTTTTTGTGTTTCTTCATTCTTGTTATTGTTTGCTCTTCACTTGACGAAAACTTTGAAATTTCTGTCTCCTTTATGCCATGCCTTACCAAGCTTTGAAAAAGGAAGTCAAACAAAACCTGCAAATATGGCAAACAGACATTATTGTCCTCCGGCAGCTTGGTTCATTGAAGCGGCGGCGGCAAACATCTGCCAGTTGATTGAAAGGAAGTGACAATGTGAAGTTATTTAGAGAATGAATTTGTTCATGTCTTTGTTATCATCATATTCGTACACAAGTGCCGCATTCACAGGGCCCATGGTAGATTCAATGCAATATCTGTTAACAGATCCCACAAGTGGGAATCACTTGTTTTTCTTTTTTGACAGAATCATGGAAGATGGTGACAGGTTTTTCATGATTGCGCTGGTGATCAACAATTGATGAGGATTTTAGGCAATTAAAATAAACATTGGCAAGTAAGGCAAGATATTTGGGAGAAAGAAGAAAAATTTTGAAAACAACAAGTAAAAAGGATACCCACCACCTCGGGTATATATGTAAACCACCTTTCGTCAAAATCCGGTGAAAAATGCATCCTTATGCCCCATAGCAGCTAATAAGTACAAGTCATTGTTCAATTGTGTATAACAAAATATTGGCCTTTTTAGTAGCTTTATCTAAAAAAAACGATCTGAACCACATACGACACGGATGTCGAAAAGCCTAACAAAATCGGATTATAAATGCGCCTTTTATAGGACCAAGACTTTAAATCAAGATATCGGTATATATGGCAGCTATATCCAAATCTGCACCGATCTGGGCCAATTTGCAGGAAAATGTCGAAGAGCCAAACACAACCCACTGCTCCAAATTTCGACGAAATCGGACAATAAATGCGCCAATTATGGACCCAAAACCTTAGGTCGAGAGATCAGAATATATGGCAGCTATATCCAAATCTGGACCGATCTGAGCCAAATTGAAGGAAGATGTCGAATGACCTAACCCAACTCACTGTCCCAAATTTTAGCAAAATCGGATAATAAATGTGGCCTTTATGGGCCTAAGACCCTAAATCGGCTGATGGGTCTATATGGCAGCTGTATCCAAATCTGAACCGATCTGGGTTAAACTGAAGAATGGTGTCGAAGGGCCAAACACAACTCACTGTCCAAAATTTCAGCACAATCGGATACCAAATTTGGCTTTTATGGGCCAAAGACCCTAAATCGGCGGATCGGTCTATATGACAGCTATATCCAAATCTGAACCGATCTGAGCCAAATTGAAGAAGGGTGGCGAATGACCTAACACAACTTACTAACCCAAATTTTAAAAAAATCAGATAATAAATGTGGCTCTTTTGGGCCTAAGACCCTTAATCTTTGGATCGGTCTATATGACAGCTATATCAAAATCAGGACGGACCTGGGCCAAATTGACGAAGGCTGCCGAAGGGCCTAACACAATTCACAGTCCCAAATTTCAGCAAAATCGGATACCAAATGTGGCTTTTACGGGCCTAAGACCCTTAATCGGCGGATGGGTCTATATTGGGGCTATATCAAGATATTCTCCGATTTAGCCCATCTTCGAACTTAACCTGCATATGGACAAAAACAGAATCTGTGAATAATTTTAGCTCAATATCTCTTTTTATACCCTGCACCACCACTGTGGTACAGGGTATTATAGATTTGTGCATTTGTTTGCAACGGTAAGAAGGAGAAGAGCTAGACCCACTGATAAGTATACCGATCGACTCAGAATCACTTTCTGATTCGATTTAGCCATGTCCGTCTGTCCGTCTGTGAGTCCATGTATTCTTGTAATCAAAGTGCAGGCCGTATTTGTTGCTCGATTGTCACGAAATTTAGCACATGACACTTTTTTGCTCCAAGGACAAACGCTGTTAGTTTTGGAAAAAATCGGTTCAGATTTAGATATAGTTCCCATATATATCTTTCATCCGATATGAATTTTTAAGGCTGTAGAAGTCACAATTTTCGTCCGATCTTCACAAAATTTGAAGTTTGGTATTTTATTTGAGGTCTACATATGTGTTCAAAATTTCATCAAAATCGATCCATATTTAGATATAGCTCCCATATATATCTTTCATCCGATATGGCTTTTTAAGGCTGTAGAAGCCACAGTTTTAGTCCGATTTTTAAAATATGTTGCACGAGGTGTTTTATTTGACGTCCTAATATGTGTGGAAAATTTCATGAAAATCGGTCCATATTTAGATATAGCCCCCATATATATCTTTCATCCGATATGGCCGTTTAAGGCTGTAGAAGCCACAATTTTTCACCGATCTTTACAAAATTTGGCATGGCATGTTTTATTTAACGTCTCCATATGTGTGCAAAATTTCATAAAAATCGGTTCAGATTTAGATATGGCTTCCATATATATCTTTCATCCGATTTGAACTATTATAGCTATAGAAGCCACAATTTTGGTCCGATCTCCAACAAATTTGGGAGTTGAGACCAGCATATCCCTTTAACTGTGACTTAAAGCAGACCAGATGGAGAATGTCCATTATCCACACGCAACACTCCCTTGTGTGCTAGGCACCCACTTTTCGGGCTGCACATCTACTGTACAGGTAGGAAAGCGGCTGGGGAACTCCAACACAAACACATTGGCAAAAGAGCTAGTGAGTTGAGAGAGCTTTCACTGGGCACTACATCTACCTTAAAGCCTTACAAGTCTTCGGGGTCCGATGGCATTTATCCTTAGAGGCTGCAGGCGTCGTTTGATTCTTCATTAGACTGGTATGTATGTCAGTCTCGGGCACGTCTAATACCACCCCCTATCTTGAAGGGTGGTTAAGGTGTTTCTCATACCCAAGGCCAAGGCATCAGGGACTTCAGACCAATTAATCTTCAATCATTACGTGGCTCCACATTGGCTACATGGGCACAGTGACATACAAGGAAACAAAAGGGCACATATGCTTTCAAGACTGGGAGTTAATCTTCACCAAGGTGTCGGTGACAGATGTAAAGAGTCTTCCAATAGGAACTTAATAACATTGAATTTAATTTGTTAACGCACTCTTACACTAATCATCGAACTGTCAAATGCATATTTGCCCATAAACATTCCATTAAGGAACAGAGGCAAACTTCTCATATTAAATGATGTCCGATTCAAGTTTAAGTTCAATGATAAGGGGTGTCCTTTTTATAGCCGAATCCAAACGGCGTGCTGCAGTGCGACACCTCTTTGTGGAGAAGCTTTAAAATGGTTGCCAGATGGTATAGTACCGCACAAATGTGGTCAACATTAGGAGGGGATAACGACCACTGAAGAAATTTTTATGATGTTTTCGACAGGATTCGAACGCTGGCTTTAAGCGTCATAGGCGAACCTGCTAACCTCTGAGCTACGGGAGCTTTCATTATCGAACTATCACTGTTAACTTATACAGTAAACTCAACATTTACATCATGGTAAAGTAAACGAACGAACAATGTCTGCAAATCATAAAAATTTACTACCGAAATACGGAGTCGGTGACCACTACTTTAAGCGTGAACTCAAAATTTTTATACCCTCCACCATAAGATGGGGGTATACTAACTACTCGAAATATTCGTCTGAGACCCCATAAAGTATATATATTCTTGATCGTCGTGAAATTTTATGGCGATCTAGTTATGTCCGTCCGTCTGTCTGTCGAAAGCACGCTAACTTCCGAAGGAGTAAAGCTAGCCGCTTGAAATTTTGCACAAATACTTCCTATTAGTGTAGGTCAGTTGGTATTGTAAATGGGCCATATCGGTCCATAACCTGATATAGCTGCCATATAAACCGATCTTGGGTCTTGACTTCTTGAGCCTCTAGAGTGCGCAATTCTTATCCGATTGGAATGAAATCTTGCACGACGAGTTTCGTTATTATATCCAACAATTGTGCCAAGTATGGTTCAAATCGGTTCATAACCTGATATAGCTGTCATATAAACAGATCTGGGGACTTGAGTTCTTGAGCTTCTAGAGGGTTCAATTTCTATCCGATTTGGCTGAAATTTCGCAAGACGTTTTTATACCCTCCACCATAAGATGGGGGGTATACTAATTTCGTCATTCTGTTTGTAACTACTCGAAATATTCGTCTGAGACCCCATAAAGTATATATATTCTTGATCGTCGTGAAATTTTATGTCGATCTAGCCATGTCCGTCCGTCTGTCCGTCCGTCCGTCCGTCTGTCTGTCGAAAGCACGCTAACTTCCGAAGGAGTAAAGCTAGCCGCTTGAAATTTTGCACAAATACTTCTTATTAGTGTAGGTCGGTTGGTATTGTAAATGGGCCATATCGGTCCATGTTTTGATATAGCTGCCATATAAACCGATCTTGGGTCTTGACTTCTTGAGCCTCTAGAGTGCGCAATTCTTATCCGATTGGAATGAATTTTTGCACGACGTGTTTTGTTATGATATCCAACAACTGCGCCAAGTATAGTTCAAATCGGTCCATAACCTGATATAGCTGCCATATAAACCGATCTTGGGTCTTGACTTCTTGAGCCTCTAGAGTGCGCAATTCTTACCCGATCAGAATGAAATTTTGCACGTCGTGTTTTGTTATTATATCCAACAACTGTGCCAAGTATGGTTCAAATCGGTCCATAACCTGATATAGCTGCCATATAAACCGATCTTGGGTCTTGACTTCTTGAGCCTCTAGAGTGCGCAATTCTTATCCGATAGGAATGAAATTGTGCACGACGTGTTTTGTTATGATATCCAACAACTGTGCCAAGTATGATTCAAATCGGCCCATAACCTGATATAGCTGCCATATAAACCGATCTTGGGTCTTGACTTCTTGAGCCTCTAGAGGGCACAATTCTTATCCGATTTGAATGAATTTTTGCACGAAGTATTTCGTTATAATATCCAACAACTGTGCCAAGTATGGTTGAAATCGGTCCATAACCTGATATAGCTGTCATATAAACTGATCTGGGGATTTGACTTCTTGAGCTTTTAGATGGCGCAATTCCTATCCGATTTGGCTGAAATTTTGCATGACGTATTTTATTTTTACTTTCAACAACTGTGTCAAATAAGGTTCAAATCGGTTCATAACCTGATATAGCTGCCATATAAACCGATCTGGGATCTTGACTTCTTGACCCCTAGAGGTCGCAATTATTATCCGATATGTCAGAAATTTTGTACGACGGATCCTCTCATGACCATCAACAAACGTGTTTATAATGGTCTGAATCGTTCTATAGCCCGATACAGATCCCATATAAATCGTTCTCTCTATTTTACTTCGTGAGCCCCAATGGACGCAATTCTTATACGAATTGGCTGAAATTTTACACAGGTCTCCAACATATAATTTAATTGTGGTCCGAACCGGACCATATCTTGATATCGTTTTAATAGCAGAGCAACTCTTTTCTTATATCCTTTTTTGCCTAAGAAGAGATGCCAGGAAAGAACTCGACAAATGCGATCCATGGTGGAGGGTATATAAGATTCGGCCCGGCCGAACTTAGCACGTTTTTACTTGTTTATTGTTACTTTCAACAACTATGTCAAATAAAGAACAAGTCGGTTCATAACCTGATATAGCTGCCATATAAACCGATCTGGGATCTTGACTTCTTGAGCCTCTAGAGGTCGCAATTATTATCCGATTTGCCTGAAATTTTGTACGACGGATTCTCTCATGATCATTAACATACGTGTTTATTATGGTCTGAATCGGTCTATAGGCCGATACAGCTCCCATTTAAATCGATCTCTCTATTTTACTTCTTGAGCCCACAAAGGGCGCAATTCTTATTCGAATTGGCTGAAATTTTACACAGGTCTCCAACATATAATTTAATTGTGGTCCAAACCGGACCATATCTTTTCTTATATCCAAAATATGTGTTATAATGACGCAGTAGGCTGTGAACAGACGAAAAGTCGATGGAATGAACGTTCCAAACGAAATGTTTATGTCTGTGACGAAGTTTTTTCAGAGCGGCATAAAATTACTCATTAAAGGGCACAACAAGTTAACTAAACAATTGTCCCGCATGGACATAAGAAATGATGATATCTATCGATAATGTCATAGCGCTAACGTTCATGAAGATAGCTTTCATTTCCCCTACCAATGTCTGGCTTTCTGTCTTAGTATAATTTGGATACAGATCATTCTTATTTCAGGCACTGGAAGAGCTAAGAGATGGTAATCCAGTCAGACTCAGCGATACCATGCTGGTGGTATGAGAAAGAAGGTTGACGGACCGTCCTAAGGTTGAGTTTGTGGAATTCAGTGCGAAACTTGCGGCTGAAGAAGTGAGAAGATTGAGGAATCGGAGGCCGATACTTTGGCGGCTGATCTATTTAAAATTGAAGACGGCTAGCTGATGAGGCGCACTGCATTATATTGTCTGCGCTCTTTGGTTAAAACAACGCATACGCGATGATAGGAAGCTCAGCATACAAAGTCCCAAAGACAAGAAAGGGGACCAGACAGTATGTGCCAGCTACAGAGAGATGAGTTTCCCTTCCATCGAGCGTACTGTGTGATAGATTTAAATCTAAATCAACGAGATAAACAGATTCTATCGGGATCGGCTTTAGACCCAGTAACTCCATAAGTTAGGTTGAAAAGAGTATGCAGATATTAATCCGCCCCATGCCACTATGAACATACAGCTAAGCCAGTAATTGGCTTGTTGTGCGCTCGAAATAGAAAATCTAAATTAGGAATTAAGTGCAACTTACAAAACCCTTATTTGTTTTCCATGCCACTCCCATAAGTTGGTTCATGTCTGGTATTGTGTCTCCACCTAAGTGCCGGTATCTGTTAGACGCGAAAGCCGGACAATGATAAAGGAATTGCTCCAACGTCTCATCATTTTCCAAGCATGCCCTACACATGCCCTACACATGCCATCATATACTGACCTCCTTCTTACTTCCTTTTCCTCTTCCTCCCCATAGGTTTTTGGCCATCTTAGCGACTGTTGGAGTCGATACCTCCATAGTAGACCATATATTTACAATACGTCAAATCCTGGTAAGGACTAAGGGAAATATTGACAACAAAGCCCCTTTCGACAGCCGTATACATTCAAAGGTATTTCGAGCCATATCTGAAGTTAATATACCTGCAAACACGGCACGGTGTTGTCAAATGACGTGACACAAGTTCCTTAGTCAGAGTAGAAAATTACCTCTGCAAACCGCCAAACTAAACAAACAGGTAGGCTTTGGGATGTACTCTTAAGATCTATAACTGGTCATATCGAAAAGGTTTCAATACCACTTCATTTTGTATCAAGCGAAGATCCTTGCAATTAAGGAAGTGGTGCAATGGCTAAGATAAGACGATTGGCATAAATATCTTCTCAGGTAGCCTGGCAGCCATGAAATGCCTTGAGAACGTATTTCTGAACACAAAAACCGCCCTCAACTGTCGCAGATCTCTCAACAAGATGGCTGAACAGCTCAAAATTTACTTGTTCTGGGTGCTGGGCCACAGATATATCCCAGGGAATTCTAAAGCGAAGGAGCTTGCGAGACTAGGGGAACTTCCCTACACATTCCATGGATACTGGAATCTGTGGGTATGCCTCTTGCGATATGTAAGCTAAGTTTTCAGGACCAGACCCGACGGACAACGAATGTTAGTTTTTCACAAAGAGGGGCTGTGGGCATTCCAAAACTATGCGGCCTAGTCTAGACTTGAAGAGGTCTGCCGCTTTGCTGACACTGGCTATAACAGACGTCTCAGTCATTGTAACCGTCATGACAGGTCACTGTCTAATCGGAAAACATGGTGATAGACTGAAGGTTGCCAGCAACGACTTTTGCAGAAGCTGTGGGGACATCGAAGAAGAAGAGACTATAGAATACCTTCTGTGTATGTGTGTGTCCCACTAGCTGTCAGAAGGAATTCCATTTTAGGTTCTTATCTGTTTGAGAACCTAACTGATTAAGCGGATGTGAACATTGCCAAGTTGTTGGACTTTTAAAAGCGATCTGGATGGTTCAATGATAGGAACTAGAAGGCATCTTCCTTTTTCTGTTCCTGGCGTATCACAATGATCGAAAACCGTCCAAGTGAGTCTGATGGCAGACTGTCACTTGAACCTAACCTAATCTAACTAACCTATGGTGAGAATCCAACGATATTTGATAAAGCTGCCGTATAGACCGATCTACCGATAAATGGCGTATTTGTAAAACGATTTTGTTGAACTTGAAAGAGAGAGCTTTCATATGGGCCGATCTTCTGATATGCGTTCATCAAGCTATAACATAGGCATTTATTATACCCACCACCGAAGGATGGGGGTATATTCATTTTGTCATTCCGTTTGCAACACATCGAAACATCCATTTCCGACCCTGAAATTTCGGACAGTGAGTTGTGTTGGGCCTTTTGACATCCTAAGTTAATTTGGTTCAGATCGGTTCAGATTTGCATATAGCTGCCATATAGAGCGATCCTCCGATTTAAGGTCTTAGGCCCATAAAATGCCACATTTATTATCCGATTTTGCTGAAATTTGGAACAGTGAGTTAAGTTAAGCCCTTTGACATACTTCTGCAATATGGCACAGATCGGTCCAGATTTGGATATAGCTGCCATATAGACCGATCTCTCGATTTAATGTTTTGAGCCCATAAAAGGCGCGTTTATTGTCCGAAGTTGCCGAAATTTGGACAGAGAGTTAAGTTAAGCCCCTCCTCATATTTCTGCAATTTGGTCTAGATCGATGAAGATTTGCATAAAGTCTTGGCCCCAAAAAAGGGGCATTTATACTCATAAGACGTAAGGTATGCAATTTTCACCGGATTTTGATGAAAGGTGGTTAACATATATACCCGAGGTGGTGGGTATCCAAAGTTCGGCCCGGCCGAACTTAACGCCTTTTTACTTGTTGTTGTTCTTGTATCGTTGTGTTCTACACTGAGGCGGCAGCTTTTTCCGATGAAGGAATCCGTCGGGCAATCAGGTACTTACAACCGGCTGTCATGTGATTGCTGGGCATTTATCGCCCGATTTCGATGAAATTGTTAAATTGAACCTCCCAATAGCCGTGCAGAATATGGTTAGGATCGGACCATATTTAGAGATAGCTGGCATATTAACCGATCTGCCGATTTAGGGTCTTAAGCCCATGGTTGCTGCATTTTTAAACCGATTTCACTGAAAATGGAAACAGAGAGTTGTATGAAGCCTCCCAACCTAAAAACCGATTATGGTTCATATAGACCGATTTCCTGGTATAGGATCTAAAGTTTATAACTTGATATCGCTGAGTTTTAGAACAGTGAGTTGGACTAGGTTTTACATTGTTTGAACCGGAGATGGTCCACATCGGGCCATATATGAAAGTAACGGTCATATAGAGCGGTCGGACGACATAGAGTATTAGGCCGGTAAAAGTCACTTAATTATCCGATTTCGCTGAAATTTATGAAATTTAGAACAGTGACTCGGTACTTCAACTAAATATTATCGAGATCAACTCATATTTGGATATTAAGATGGATATGATAGAGTTATAATAAAATGGGATAATAAAAAATGTATCCATGGTGGTGGGTATCCAAAGTTCGGCCCAGCAGAACATAATGCGTTGTTATTTGTTTCACTTTGCTTGTATGACATACATCCTCACCAAAAGAAATTATTTACTCAGTATTCCAGATGCAAAATGATCTGCTTCATTATATAATTATAATAATTTTATTTAATGTAAACAACCATACAAATAGGTTCATTAAAGCATCATCAACTACTGAGCGCATTTTACCAATTTGTGAAGTTGATTGGTGTAATTTTCCTATTTGCAAACCAATCAGACTTGCAATCATTGCAATGGATGTGTGACAGTTAGTAGAAATCACAAACGATGCTTCATGGCATTATAGGCGAACTTATACTCATGTGAGATATTTTTATGCATGCACCATGAATAATGTAATCATTGAATTTTAATATTCAGAAATATATATCTTCGGACATACTTATACTTATGGGGGCCATATAGGTTCAGACTAGGATATATGGGGTTGCCCAAAAAGTAATTGCGGATTTTTAAAAAAAAATTAAATGCTTTTTTAATAAAACTTAGAATGAACTTTAATCAAATATATAATTGCCATTTTGTTCGATAACCTTTTGCCATCTTCCTGGCAAATTTAGTATTCCACGCTCATAGAACTTCTGGCCTTTATCTGCAAAAAACTGAACCAAGTGCGATTTTATAGTCTAATCATTGACGAAAGTTTTACCATTTAAGGAGTTCTGCAAAGATCGAAATAAATGGTAGTCTGATGGTGCAAGGTCAGGGCTATATGGTGGATGCATCAAAAGTTCCCAGCCAAGCTCACTCAGTTTTTGGCGAGTGACCAAAGATGTGTGCGGTCTAGCGTTGTCCTGGTGGAATATGACACCTTTACGATTGACCAATTCTGGTCGCTTCTCCTTGATGGCTGTATTCAATTTGTCCAATTGTTGACAGTAAACATGCGAATTAATCGTTTGGTTCCTTGGAAGCAGCTCAAAATATACCACACCCTTCCAATCCCACCAAACAGACAGCATACATTTTTTTTGGTGGATATCAGCCTTTGAAGTGGTTTGAGCTGGTTCACCATGCTTGGACCATGATCGTTTTCGACTAACGTTGTTGTAAACAATCCATTTTTCATCTCTAGTTATGATTCGTTTTAAAAACGGATCGAATTCATTGCGTTTAAGGTGCATATCACAAGCGTTGATTCGGTTTGTTAAATGAATTTCTTTCAATACATGTGGTACCCATATTAAAATTGACGCCAAACAAACAAATGTAAACAAAATTTCGCGCACTTTTTTTCTACAGCAAGCTAAAAGTAACAGCTGATAACTGACAGAAGAAAGAATGCAATTACAGAGTCACAAGCCGTTGAAAAAATTTGTCAACGCCGACTATATTACTACTATATTACCGACAATTACTTTTTTGGCAACCCAATAGTTCCCATATAAATATATCTCCCTATTTGAGTTCTTGAGTTTCTGAAAGTCGCCCTTGTTATCCTAATTGGCGGAAATTTCGTGAGTGGTACTTCCAAATAGTGTTGAAATAGCTCCCGTTAACACCAATCTTCCGATATGACATTTGACGCTGTTGTTATCCGATTTGGGTAGAGTGGGTCTAATCGATGTACAACGTAATAAAGCTCAAATGTAAACCGATCCTCAGTTATGCAGAAGGGTCTTGCATATGGCATATGACTGGGCTAGACCCAGAGGTCTCAAAGTTAACCCAGCGAAGACCGAAATATGCCTGTTCACCAGGAAGACGAAGGTGGGCCAATTTAACGCACCACAATTCCTTAAGAAGATGATTTCGATATCTGACAAGGTCAAATACTTAGGTGTGATCTTGAACAGGAAACTGAATCGGAAGCGATACATTCAACACCGTACTGAGAAAGCTCACGGATGTTGGCTCAAAATGGGGCCTGAATCTTAGGATAGTCCATTGGCTCTACAGGAGCGTGATTAGACCAATACTTATTTACGTCTCAGTAGTTTGGTGGACTGCTATGGAGAAAATGTGCAACATAAAGACCATACAACAGATTCAGAGAACATGTTGTCTTGACATAGGCCTAAGCGATGAGGACCACGCCCATTAGGGCACTGGAGACTATTCTACATATCCGACCCATTGACAAACAGATTAAGAGTGAGGCAGCCACTGCGGCTATGAGACTTAAAGCGATGGGAGAATGGATTGAGAATGGGATCTGCTTATTTAATCGCAGTATAATTGAGGCGACGATAGGAAACCTGGTAGGAGGCGAAGTGGTTTCCGATCGTAGGTTAGGTTAGGCTGAATGGGTTGCCCACCAGTGAGTGAGTTCACACGGAGGCCAGTTTGGGCCATTGTGGTACCCTAGAGAAAGAAAGGGAAGACAAATGTGAGACCTCGTTCTAGAGGTTATACACGAATAAAAGAAAAAGTCAGGAGAAGCGAAGAACCCGGCGGTCGCCAGAGCTTGTGGCACACCCGACCCCCCCCCCCCCCCCCTCAACTATTGGGTTGCCCAAAAAGTAATTGCGGATTTTTGAAAAGAAAGTTAATGCATTTTTAATAAAACTTAGAATGAACTTTAATCAAATATACTTTTTTACAAATTTTTTCTAAAGCTAGCTAAAAGTAACAGCTGATAACTGCAAAAGAAACAATGCAATTACAGAGTTACAAGCTGTGAAAAAATTTGTCAACGCCGACTATATGAAAAATCCGCAATTACTTTTTGGGCAACCCAATAGCATCAGGAGACATACCAGAGGTACGTTTGAAAGTTCACCTAGATCACAGAAGAAACGGCTCCCCTGAGAGGTATGCCTACGTCTGTGCAAACCAGGACAGGAATACAGCAAGTGCTCAATAGTCTCCTCCTCATCCTCATGGAGTCAACTCCTACAGAAGTCGTTGTGAGGTATCCCCACGCGCGTCGCCATGCGCTCTCGTCCGCTCTCTCATTTCCTGGAATCCTCTCATCCCCAGGATCCCATGTCAGCTTTATATCGTGATCCTACCAGGGATACCAGACTGTCCGCAACGCATCTCGACCTCACCATCCTCGACCCCAAGACCTTGAGCGCCGCCATACTGTCCACATAAATTCTGAGTTTCGAGACCTCTGCCTGAAAGACCGTACACTCGTCCGGCAGTTTTAGAGACATGCTGATAATGAGTGCATCAGAGTAGACTCTCAATCCAGTCCCTGACTCCATCTTGGAGCCATCTGTGTAGTTCGTGCGCCCGGAGTCTATCCAGGGATACCAAACAATCCGCAAAGCATCTCGACCTCACCATCCTCGACCCCAAGACCTTGAGCGCCGCCATACTGTCCACATAAATTCTGAGTTTCGAGACCTCTGCCTGAAAGACCGTACATTCGTCCGGCAGTTTCAGAGACATACTGATATTGAGTGCATCAGAGTAGACTCTCAATCCAGTCCCTGACTCCATCTTGGAGCCATGTGTGTAGTTCGAGGTCTCATTCTCCTCAAGTACACCATCCGCCCCCCATTCGTCCCCTTCAGGAAAACGAATCGCCAATGCCCTCACTCCAGTCGGCACTGATGCCAGGTAGTCAGAGATCCTCCTCAGTCTACCCTTCGTATCCATAACACCCAGAATCGAACTTTGGCCGCAACAATCCGCCTTCAGCATGCCGGGCTCCCTCAGCCTGATCACCACCCTGGCGGAGCAGTTTCAAATATAGGCCCCAAAGGGCTCTATATCCAGCATCGCCTCTAGGTCTGCCTGCGGTACAGATCTCCGTGCCCCTGTGATCGCGACCCAAGCCAGTCTCTGGGAAATAAGAATAAGGTCAGTATCGCCATTGGTATCATAATGGGATACATGGGACATGGAAAAGTATAAAGATTTCGGATCGTCGTAAAATTTTAAGACGATTTAACGACGTTCGTTTGTCGGTCCGTCCGTCTGCTGTAATCACTCTACAGCCTTCAAAAATTGAGATATTGAGCTGAATTTTGGCACAGACACGCCTTTTTGATGCACGCTAGTTAGGTTTTTGAACGTGCTAAATCGGACCATATTTGGATATAGCTGCCATACAGACCCATCTGCCGATAAAGGTTCTAATGCCCACAAATGCTTATTTTTTATCCGAGTTCGCTGAAATTTGAAACAGATCATAGTTTAAGGCTTCCCGAATATGGTTCAGATCGGACTTTATTGAGAAATAGCTGCCATATATACCGATCTGCCGATAAAGGGTCTGAAGGCCATAAAAGCTCTATTTATTAAACGATTTCGGTCTCCCGACATCTGACCCAAATATAGTTTAGATCGAACTATATTTGGATATAGCTGCCATACAAACCGATCTCACGATAAAGGGTCTGAAACCCCTAAAAGCTTCTTTTTTTAACCGATTTCGCTGAAATTTAAACATCCGACTCAAGTATGGATCAGATCGGACTGTATTTGGATATAACTGTGATATAGACCGATATGCCAGTTAAGGGTCTGCAGCTGATAAAAGCTTTATTTATTACCCCTTTTTGTTGAAATTTGAAATACAAAATTCAACAGTGACTTATATTTATTAGACCACACCCACACAATGCGAATCTCGTCATCCTCAGAGAAGAGGTTTATCTCCTTCGTACAATTCAGAATCCATTCGTGCGCTTACTGTCCTGGATGTTATTGCCCTGATGGCTAGTTTTTTGTCCGTTACCAAGTTCACACTTGTCGTCTTCACATTAGCACCACCTCACATGTTCCGAGATCGCCCGAGTCTCCACTGGCCGGACCGTGCTGTAGTCAGGCAGTCGAAAACAGATCATTTTCGTGTCTGGTATCCTTTTTGGACACCTCTTCCATTACTTCCAGGTTAACTATGCCCTAGTGGGCGTCGAGGCCATCTTAGCACAGAGGTTAGCTTATCCGCCTATGACGCTGAACGCCCGGATCGAATCCTGGCGAGACTATCAGAAAAATCGTTTTTCAGCGGTGGTTTTCTCCTCCTAATGCTGGCAACATTTGTGAGGTACTATGCCATGTAAAAACTTCTCTCCAAAGAGATGTCGCACTGGAGCACGCCGTTCGGACTCGGCTATAAAAATGAAGCCCCTTATCATAGAGCTTAAACTTGAATCGGACTGCACTCATTGATATATGAGAAGTAAGACCCTGTTCTTTAGTGGAATGTTCACGGACAAAATTTACGTTTTGCCCTAGTGGGCGTGGTCCGCATCGCTCGGCCTTTGCCAAGACAAGATGTTTTCTGAACCTGTTTTTCTCCATCGCTGTCCACTAAGCTACTGAGCCGCAAGTAAATATTGGTCTAATCACGCGCTATCCCCAAATTCAAGCCTCACTTTGAGCCTACATAGCTCCCAACATTCTGCCTTTTTGGTAGGTTCCTGAATAGGACACATCCAATTCAGTTTACTGTCCAAGACCACTCCTAAATATTTGACCTTGTCAGATATCGAAATCGTTCTGTTGAGGAAACGTGTTGCGGCAAATTAACCCACCTTCGTCTTTCTCGTGATTTTAGTCTTCTCTGGGTTAACATTTAGACCCCTAGGTCTAGCCCAGACGTTCGGTACCTACAAGACCCGTTCGCTATTTCGGCATAGCTTATTCGGATCCTTACTCCTTAGAAGTAAAGGGTGACTTTTTAGGTATTATCTTTTTTGCAACACTGGTTTAAACAGCTCACCTACTGTCAAACATCTTCAGTTTGCTCTATAATTTAACCATATTGAATTTTATTATCAAAATGCGTGCTCTGTTAAGAAAGTTCATCACGCGGTCATTTTTCCTAATTTTTATACCCTCCACCATAAGATGGGGGGTATACTAATTTCGTCATTCTGTTTGTAACTACTCGAAATATTCGTCTGAGACCCCATAAAGTATATATATTCTTGATCGTCGTGACATTTTATGTCGATCTAGCCATGTCCGTCCGTCTGTCCGTCCGTCCGTCCGTCTGTCTGTCTGTCGAAAGCACGCTAACTTCCGAAGGAGTAAAGCTAGCCGCTTGAAATTTTGCACAAATACTTCCTATTAGTGTAGGTCGGTTGGTATTGTAAATGGGCCATGTCGGTCCATGTTTTGATATAGCTGCCATATAAACCGATCTTGGGTCTTGACTTCTTGAGCCTCTAGAGGGCGCAATTCTTATCCGATTGGAATGAAATTTTGCACGACGTGTTTTGTTATAATATCCAACAACTGCGCCAAGTATAGTTCAAATCGGTCTATAACCTGATATAGCTGCCATATAAACCGATCTTGGGTCTTGACTTCTTGAGCCTCCAGAGGGCGCAATTCTTATCCGAATGGATTGGAATTTCGCACGACGTGTTTTGTTATGATATCCAACAACTGTGCCAAGTATGGTTGAAATCGGTCCATAACCTGATATAGCTGTCATATAAACAGATCTGGGGATTTGACTTCTTGAGCTTTTAGAGGGCGCAATTCCTATCCGATTTGGCTCAAATTTTGCATGGAGTATTTTATTTTTACTTTCAACAACTGTGTCAAATAAGGTTCAAATCGGTTCATAACCTGATATAGCTGCCATATAAACCGATCTGGGATCTTGACTTCTTGAGCATCTAGAGGTCGCAATTATTATCCGATATGCCTGAAATTTTGTACGACGGATCCTCTCATGACCATCAACAAACGTGTTATAATGGTCTGAATCGGTCTATAGCCCGATACAGATCCCATATAAATCGTTCTCTCTATTTTACTTCGTGGGCCCCAATGGGTGCAATTCTTATACGAATTGGCTGAAATTTTACACAGGTCTCCAACATATAATTTAATTGTGGTCCGAACCGGACCATATCTTGATATCGTTTTAATAGCAGAGCAACTCTTTTCTTATATCCTTTTTTGCCTAAGAAAAGATGCCGGGAAAAGAACTCGACAAATGCGAGACATGGTGGAGGGTATATAAGATTCGGCCCGGCCGAACTTAGCACGCTTTTACTTGTTTTTCATTTTTGGCTCACTAGATACATAAATAAGTAGAATTGTCAATTTTGGTGATTTAGTAAAGATTAGCCAGAAGCAAGAGCTACCAATGCATCCAGAAAAACTCACAGTTTGGTGCGGTTTATGGTCTGGTGGCATCATTGGGCCGTATTTCTTCGACGATAATGCGTATCGTAACGTTACAGCACGCGTATCAATGGACTTATTGAGAGGTGAGTTCGGTGAACATTTTATTTCACCTTCAGGACCGGTCATTGGCGATTTAACGTCTTTAGGCCATTTTTTTTTGTGGGGCTATATTAAAGCTTATGTCCATAAAGACAAGCCCGCTTCAGTTGATGCATTGGAAGATAACATTGAAGCATTTATTCGTAAGATACCGGCCAAAATGTTGAATGGACTAAGTGGATGGACCATTTGAGGCGCAGTCACTGTCAACATTTGCATGAAACTTGCAGTAGCGATAAAATGCCCTTCTGTGGCGTGCCCTATGCCACTTTCTCCATTATTTATGTACAACCTCGTGCAGGTCCCGAATGCACTACTCTTTATCATGTCTTTCATAATACGTTCCCCGATTTTGACTAAAACGGGCGCAAGGCTTATAGGTCTGCAAACCTTTGGTGTCGCATAATTTGACTTTTTTATACCCTCCACCATAGGAGGGGGATATAAAAATATCGTCATTCCGTCATTCCAGAGATACCGGGCGAAGACCTTTACAAATGTGAGCCATGCTGGAGTGTATCTAAGACTCAGCCCAGCCTTAGTTAGCACGCTTTATGTGTTTGGCTTATTTTACCTCTTTTCCAATTTTACGTATCTCCCGGGTCATCCAGAATTTTTCTTGGGCTAATTTCCTTATCCGAAGAGGACAGCCATTTTCGAAAGACCCCATGATTTCAATTTAAGTCCTGTCCTCCATTTTAGTTAATTTCTGTACATTTTGAGCAGAATTCATGGGCTAGATTCAGTCTAGGCAATCTTTGCAAGTTTTTACTTATTCATCTTTGTAAGAGAGTGATTATTGCTCTTTATGGAGATTATATTGGTGAAAAAACACAAAATTCTTGTTTTACGTCCGAATTATTGCTACTTCCGAAACCACATTAGCGGTGGCCAAGCTGCCAATAAAGAAGATAGCCAATTCGTGCTACCACATGTCTTTATTTTGGCTTCAACTACCCCGCTGGCAAGAATTCCCGATGAAAAATTAAACTCTCATAATTTGCAAGGAATAACTAAAAACTGATTATTATGAATAACATTTTTAACAACTTAAGTTGCCATAAATTTCCTTGCAACAAAAAAAAAGCAACATCAAAAATGAAATGTGCTTTCCCCATGACCTACTTACTTGGCTACTCGAGCATCGTTGTATGCCCAACATGTACTTTGTTCTACAAGTTCGTCTAGATATCCTGAAAACTATCCCAGTCTATGGTTGTGGAGCATGTTTCAATGAAACAGAGTTTCGTTCATTTTATTTTCGCCTTACTTGCATTAGTTTTTGCGTCATAGCATTTCCATGCTCAGCATGCTACTCCAGCCATTCATCCTTGCATACTCGAAATGTTTGTTTATCATGTCCTCACACATGAGTTGCAGTCACTATCTGTTGCCAGGATTGGTTTGATAAACATGACATGCTGCCATGCTACCAAGCTGCCCAAGTCAACTACTGCTACTAGTTCGCAACTATGGAGAAGTGGTTGTTGTTCTGGCTTTGCCATTGCTCCCGCATGACCTATTTCGAGTCATTATGGCTCTTGCTATCCCGTTGCTGCTGGAGTGGGTCAATTTGTGAGAACAACCCATGTGGTTTTGAAGAAACTATTGCATGTTGTTATATTAAATTAAAGGCAGTGTTAATTTAAAAGAAAAATCGTTTGAAAATGACTGATGGACAAAGTTAAGAAAATCTGAAATGCCAACAAAATTGGGAAATGAGTAAACAAACAGCAGGATAAATTGGATTAAATAAGTGTTACAGAAGTACTAACCATTGACTCTGTGGTAAGGCTTATGCAACTATAAGGGATATTCTACACCAATCCTGACTAAAATATGTCTTCTGTTATTAAGAAAAATAATGATTCAACTATAGGTTGTAATTCCTTAGGAGACCTTTCTTAATGATCTGGCGATATATACTGGCTTTAACGCTAGAAGCCAGTTTTCATATTTCCTTACCGGACCGCTAATGCTTTGTCTAATGAAGGTTTTTTCAAAAAGGATGCCACAGAAGTAGACCAAGAGAGACAGCAAACGATGCCATATTTCTTGCCTCTCTTTTAATATTTCTCTTCGTTAAGGTTTGCCATTTCATGGTGAAATGATATGCGAACCAACAAAAAGTCGAAATTATTGAAATTTACTACCAAAATTCGGAGTCAGTGGCCTCAACGTTAAGCCCTTCCACCCTTTCTGGTTAAAGGGCTTCATCCATAAGCAAAATATGCGTTATTGGTCATACAGCAATGCACACGTACTCCATGAGTCATCATCGCTTCCTGAAAAAAAATGGGATTTGGAGCGGTTTATGGGCTGGCGGCATCATTGGGCCGCACTTCTTTCATTATGATCAAGATCGGCACGTTAACGTGAATGGGAATCGCTACCGTTCAATGATAAAAGACGTTCTCCATGAGTCATCATCGCTTCCTGAAAAAAATGGGATTTGGAGCGGTTTATGGGTCGGCGTCGTTATTGGGACGTTCTTCTTCCGTGATGATCAAGACCGGCATATTACTGTAAATGGGAATTGCTAGCGTTCAATGATAACAGACGTACTCCATGAGTCATCATCGCTTCCTGAAAAAATTGGGATTTGGAGCGGTTTATGGGTCGGCGTCGTTATTGGGACGACGGCCCACCCACACCGGCAAGCCTTGTGTGGTTGGGTCACAAAGTTGGACTGGGCTCAAAGTGTGCGCCAGCGGGAAGCACGGAACTCAGAAAGTACTTCGACAGCAGCAGATAGTGAAGCATCTTAGGAGAAATCGTCTACACCGCAAGTGTCCAGTGTCCTGAGGAAGAGTGGTTTCACAGCTTTCTCACCGGCCCCTGGATGCGTACGGAAGCCCACCATGACAACGAATCTAACGAATCTTGTGAGGATGAACTCCTGGAGGAATCAGAAGACAAGACTTACACAACATTGGTGGAAGTTCTGCAAAATTTCAGCTCAATATCTCAATTTTTAAAGACTACAGCGTGATTTCTACAGACAGACGGACAGACGAACGGAAATGGCTAGATCGTCTTAGATTTTTTCGCTGATCAAGATTATATGCACTTTGTAGGTTCGGAAATGGTTATTTGGATGTGTTGCAAACGGAATGACAAAATGAATATACCCCCATTCTTCGGTGGTGGGTGTAAAAACAAAACTTTTGTAGCACTCTTATTGAAAAATCCTGTACAGACTAAAACCGTCAGTTAGTGTTCCAAAACGCACCTAAAGACATGCTTTCCACGAATATTTTGCTCATTTACGATTATATCGATGGCATAACCTCATCTATATGACTTTACATTGCCATTTGTATTATTTATTGGATTGAATTCATGTTTTTATGTGCCCTGCAAGTACACAAATCCTAAACCCCATTACAGTCTCCACGTATCATCGCACTTGTCATACTGGCAAACAAATGTCAACCACAGATGAAACCGCATGTTTATGTATTTCAATAAAACTTCGTTTTCTACCATCTAATCGGAGTGAAATATTTTGGATAAAATTCTAATAAATGCCATTGAACCATATTCGTATGGGCATTTGTGCACAGATAAGTGTTGCAGCAATGCCATGCAAGCCATTTAGCAAATATGTTTTTCAAATGTTTTGAGTTTGAATGGTTTCTATGTTGATGTTAGCATAGATGCTGTTTACCCAACACCATAGGCTATATTGATTTGGTCATTCTGAATGCAACATCCCAAAACATTGGGTTGCCCAAAAAGTAATTGCGGATTTTTCATATAGTCGGCGTTGACAAATTTTTTCACAGCTTGTGACTCTGTAATTGCATTCTTTCGTCTGTCAGTTATCAGCTGTTACTTTTAGCTGGCTTTAGAAAAAAAGTGTAAAAAAAGTATATTTGATTAAAGTTCATTCTAAGTTTTATTAAAAATGCATTTACTTTCTTTTAAAAAATCCGCAATTACTTTTTGGGCAACCCAATATTTAGCTTTGACTCTATAAAGAAAATACTCATCGCTGTAATACATTCCAGCACACAGTGGGATGAAAAAAGCAGTAATTAAAGACAAAAGTCGGGCGCAGCTGACTATATAATACCCTACACCACCGTTTCTAGCTACCACTTTGAATACATGGAACAAGATAGTGGCTATCATAGTCTTAAAAGCATATATAGGCTAAAGGATATATATGGGATCTATAAGTAAATCTGAATCGTTTTGATAATATTTTGAACACATATTGGGTCGCGAAATAAGCCACCTAATGGCTAATTTTAGAATGATCAGACCAAAATTTGGCTACTACAGCCTTAAAAGTTCATTTCGGATGAAAGATATATATAGGAGCTATATCTAAATCTGATCCGATTTTGAAGAAAAGTCTCACACGTACTGGTGTGCAAAATAAAACTCATGCTCTACTTTGTAATAATCGGGCAAAAATTGTGACTACTACAGTCTTAAAAGGCTATCGGATTTAGCGGTGGCTATTCCCTCCAGCCGTTGTATTTTGATGCGTGAAACTATGCTATCGTCGTCATACAGCTCATCAACCACGTCGCCTATATTCTCCTTTAACGGAAACTGGTCCATATATTTTACGAAGAATCTTTTTCTGTAATACTCCAATCACTGCCTCATCTGTTTTCACAAGTACCCATGCTTCAGAACCATATAACAGCACGGATAGTATCAGTGTCTTGTAAAGTGTAGTCTTCGTCTCTCGAGAGGTGGCCTTGTTTCTAAACTGCTTACTTAGTCCAAAGTAGCATCAGTTTGCCAATTTTATTCTTCGCTTAATCTCAAAACTGGTGTCATTCATTTTGGTTACGGCGGTGCCATTGTATATAAAGTTACTGACTGTCTCAAAATTGTGGTTCCCAACTTTCTCCATTTTCTTTATCTGCTCGGTTGTGCAAGGCTTTTTGGGAGTTGAAACCATCCATTTCGTCTTATCTCCATTTACTGCCAGACACATTGTCACTGGCTCTCTTTCTATTCTTTCAAAGGCTGCAGTTACTACTTCCCGGTGACCGACCATTGATATCGATGTCGTCGGCACCTATTCTTACTGAGGAACGCGTATCGGCAAGTGTCACCCTGCAGAGTCTTATTAATTTTGCAGGGATACCAAACTCAGACATGGCTTGAAATACCTTTGAACGTAAAGGAGTAACGAAGGCGGCTTTATAGTCAACAAACAGATGGTAGGTGTTGATTTGTCCTTCTCGGGTCTTTTCCAGGATATGGTGCAGTGTGAATATCTGGTCTAGGGTGGATTTACCAGGTCTAAAGCCGCATTGATAGGGACCAATTATCTCATTGCCTCTAAGTTTTAATTTTTCACACAGTACGCTCGAGAGTATCTTGTTTGCGATGGGGAGGAGACGTATTCCTCTGTAGTTGGCACATTCCGTCTTGTCTCCTTTCTTGTGTACGGGACATAGTATGCTGAGGTTCCAATCATCGGGTATGCGTTCTTCAAGCCAGATTGCGCAGATAAGCTGATACATACGCCTTATCAGCGTGTCGCCTCCGGTTTTAAATAGTTCAGCGGGTAACCCGTCGGCTCCTGCTGCCTTGTTGTTCTTTAGTCGGGTCACTGCTACTTGCAGCTCATTCTGACTAGAAGGTAAACATTCTACACCATCATCAGGGATTGATTCTGTGGTATCCTCTTCGCCGCCATCGTCGTACACTAGCAGTTGGGTAAAATGTTCTTTCCATATCCTCAGCATGTTATCTTTGTCAGTTACCAGATTTCCTTCTTTGTCTCTGCAGGAGGATGTGCCTGCACCAAAGCCATCGGTTTGATGCTTAATTCTTTGGTAGAATTTCCGGACTTCATTCTGACTCCTGTATTGGTTTATATGTGAGCTATATAAGGTTATGGACCGATTTGAACCTTATTGAACACAGTTGTTGGAAGTCATAGCGGAATACTTTGTGCAAAATTTCACTCAATTCGGATAAGAATTGCGTCCTCTAGAAGCTTAAGAAGTCAAGTCCCCAGATCGGTTTATATGACAGCTATATCAGATTATAGATCGATTTGAACTAATCTTAGCACAGTTGTTGGATATCATAACGAAATACTTCGTGCAACATTTTATTCGAATCGGATAAGAATTGCGCCCCCTAGAGGCTCAAGAAGTCAAGATTGAAGATCGGTTTATATGGTAGCTATATCCGGTCATCATCCAACTTAAACCATACTTGGAACAGTTGTTGGATATCGTAACGAAATACTTCGTGCAAAATTTCATTCAATTCGGATAAGAATTGCGCCCTTTAGAGGCTTAAGAATTCCAGACCCAAGATCGGTTTTTATGGCAGCTATATCAGGTTATGGATCAATTTAAGCCGTACTTGGCACAGTTATAGGCTATCATAACAAAACACGTCGTTCAAAATTTCATTCCAATCGGATAAGAATTGCGACCTCTAGAGGCTCAAGAAGTCAAGACCCAAGATCGGTTTTTATGGCAGCTATATCAAAACATGGACCGATATTAACCATTTACAATCCCAACCGACTTATAAGAAGTATTTGTGCAAAATTTCAAGCTAGCTAGCTTTACTCCTTCGAAAGTTAGCGTGATTTCGACAGACAGACAGACGGACGGACGGACCGATGGACGGTCATGGCTAGATCGACATATAATGTCACAACGATCAAGGCTATATATACTTTATGTGGTCTCAGATGAAAATTTCGAGATGTTACAAATAGAAGGACGAAATTAGTGTCCCCCATCCTATTGTGTAGGGTATAACAAGTTTGCTATTTTTGAAACGACAACCTCGATTTCTGTGGGTTAATGTTAGGTGGGTGTGAACAGTTAGCCCAGGACGATCTATTGAATGTATGCTGCCCTTATCAGACCCATAATGCGTTGTGGGACTGTGGTAGAAGACTTGCTGCTGGAGATTCAAGAGTCTCGTTATGGGACTGTGATAGAAGACTTGTTGTTGGTGGTTCAAGAATATCCTAAAACTGGCCTGTGACGGGATTACAAGTTCGCTGAAGTCTACACCATAGGCTGGGTTTATGCTAAATATAAGACCTGTGCTGCAAAATACGTTTGTGTTGAGGAAGCTCGGCATGCTGAGAAATGACAGGTACTTTCGTAGACATTTTCGTACATTGTGATATCGCAGGAACCGGGGAAGGAAAATGAATTCTAGTTCCTATCGGTGGAACATCCAGACAGCTTTAAAAAGCCTGCAATTTGCTAATGTTTACATTTATTAATTCAGACAACTCATTAAAGAAATGAGAACCTATAGTGAAACTCCTTCTGAGCTGGGACCTTTTTATACCCACCACCGTAGGAAAGGGGGCATATTCATTTAGTCATTCCGTTTGCAACACATCCAAATATCAATTTCCGACCCTACAAAGTATATATTTTTCGGATTGTCGTAAAATTGTAAGACGATTTAACGATGTCCGTGTGTCTGCCCGTCTGTCCGTCAGTCTGTTGTATTCACTCTAAAGCCTTAAAAAATTGAGATATTGAGCTGAATTTTGGCACAAAAACGTCTTTTTGACGCACGCTGGTTAATTTCTTGAACGGGCCAAATCGGACCATATTTGGATATAGCTTCTATATACTCCGATTTTCCGACAAAAGGTCTAATGTCTACTTTGGTACAGGGTATTATAAAGGGTGATTTTTTTGAGGTTAGGATTTTCATGCATTAGTATTTGACAGATTACGTGGGATTTCAGACATGGTGTCAAAGAGAAAGATGCTCAGTATGCTTTGACATTTCATCATGAATAGACTTACTAACGAGCAACGCTTGCAAATCATTGAATTTTATTACCAAAATCAGTGTTCGGTTCGAAATGTGTTCATTCACCGTAACGTTGCGTCCAACAGCATTGATAAGTATACCGATCGCCTCAGAATCACTTTCTGACTCGATTTAGCTATGTCCGTCTGTCTGTCCGTCTGTCTGTCCGTCTATCTGTCCGTCTGCCCATGTTAATTTGTATACACACTACAGGTAGCAATATTAATCCCATTGTCTTGAAATTCGGTATGGGCATGTCTTTCGGCCTAGAGACGAATCCCATTGAAATTGGAAAAAATCGGTTCAGATTTTGATATAGTTTCCATTTTTATGTTCGTCCGATTTGCAGTAATACTGCAATAATATGGTCATTTGTAAACCGATTTTCTCGAAATTTGGCAGGAACGATTTTCTTGTGACTCCCGACAGTAAAGGTGAATTTCATAAAAATCGGTTCAGATTTGGATATAGCTCCCATATATATGTTCGTCCGATTTGCCGTAATAATGCAATAAAATGGTCATTTGTTACCCGATTCTCTCGAAGTTTTACAGGAAGTATTTTCTAATGACTCTCGACATTACTGGTTAATTTCATGGATATCGGTTCAGTATTAGTTGTAGCTCCCATATATATGTTTTTCAGATTTTGGGTTATTTGCAATTGTCATTTGTTATTTCAATTTGAACATATTTTTGCTCGCCGAGGTCCATCAAAGATGGCTCAGAATTGGATACAGCTCCCACATTGTACTTATAGGGTAGGTGTAGGGTATTATACAGTCGGCACCGCCCCGACTTTTGCCCTTCCTTACTTGTTTTTCATGCGATTTCGTGGAATTGGAAACAATGGGTAGTTTAAGGCTTTCTGACAACTGACCCAAATATGGTTCAGATCGGACTATATTTATAGCTACCATATAGACCGATCTCCCAATAAAGGGTCTGAAGTCCATTTAAGCTTTATTTATTACCCAATTTCGCTAAAATTTGATTCAGTGAGTTATTTTTAGACTCCTGACACCCGACCTGAGCATGGTTAAGATAGGGCTATATTTAGATAAAGCTGCCATATAGACCGATCTGCCGATAAAACCAATAGAGTTCATACTTGGGCTAAAACAGTGACTTGTTGAAAAATTTTCGACAATCAGATCAAAAATGCTATCAGAACCCTGGTTTTAGGAATACTTGGATAGACGGACAAACCTGGCTATTTTGACTCAGAATGTGATTCCGGCTCGATAGATATTCTTAACAATGGGCCAAACTCGTCTGCTACTTAGCGAAGCAAACAAATTCCCATCATTACAATACCCTGTTGCCCAGTAGTGTGGTAAGTTATAGTAAACATATAAAAGTTACTAAAATTAAGTTTAAACGAAATACTTACAATTGATGCCACACTGAAGCTACTTTTCTAACACAATATTGTTAATTTTAATTTTAAGAGGTAAGTTTCCTAAAATCATAAATTGAAATATTTTCAAACTTTAAAAGCAAACCTGAGTTTTCCCCCAAAACACCATGAATATACTGCATCATAAACTTTTCCTTTATATAACAAAAAAAAAACCAAGTCGTTGTCAACATTGTGCGACTTCATAGCTGGACAAAATTTGTTTACTTTTCTATCCACATCCAGCTACACGACTTCCCATTTCAGATGAACGACAAATTTCCCGAGCAAAACCAATGTCAACAAAATCGATTTTATTTTCCCATAGCCGTCACCTATTGGAGTGCAAATATTTGCTATGTTCGTAAGGTATACACTTTTACCGCTGTCGATGGAAGATTGAATTGCAGCTTTGATTCACAAACTTTTCTCTTGAAAGTTATAAAATACCAAAAAAAAAAAAAACAACGCGAAAATGTCAAATGGTTGTTAAAAGTTAAGCGGTGACAGTATTTTTTTGCTGTTCAAGTGGAAGAAATGACATTGCAACCAAATAATGTTAAGTTTGGGGTAAATATTTACACGCCTAAATAAATGGAATTCATAACAACATGGACAAAAGTTGTAGAGAGAAAAAGTAGGAAAAACTGGGTTAGGAAAAGTAACTAACTAGGCACAAGGCTTTCGAAATGTTTGATTTGTGTTACTTCACGAATAGAACATCAAAACAAAAGCTTTGATGTTGTAGACAAACCAAAATGTTGTATATACGATCACAAGGCATTGGGCATATATTAAAGCAGCCCAAAAATGAGTTTCACTTAAATAGGGATCTACTTTATTTGCCTACTTAACGTCTTAACAGCTTTTTGGTCCGTTTATAGCTATCGATATCAGCTAATAATTTGCTCTTGTACTATAAATTGCAACAGCATTGAGCATTAGGACTAAAGGCAAAACACCGTATCGTATACGTATTATACATTCGTTTTTCAATGATCATACGCCCCAATGGTCAATAGTTGGAAAATGCTTTAATGGATTGGATTTAAATTTTTTGTTTTTTTATACCCACCACCATAGGAAGGGGGTGTATACTAATCGAGCCATGACGTTTTTATGCCCTACACCACCACTGTGGTACAGGGTATTAAAGAAGAAGAAGAGCTAGACCCATTGATAAGTATACCGATCGACTCATAATCACTTTCTGATTCGATTTAGCCATGTCCGTCTGTCCGTCTGTGAGTCCATGTATTCTTGTAATCAAAGTGCAGGTCGTATTTGTTGCTCGATTGTCACGAAATTTTGCAAATATCACTATTTTGGCCCAAGGACAAACGCTATTAATTTTGAAAAAAAAATCGGTTCAGATTTAGATATAGCTCCCATATATATCTTTCATCCGATTTGGTTTTTTAAGGCTGTAGAAGCCACAATTTTCGTCCGATCTTCACAAACTTTGGCGTTGGGTATTTCATTTTAGGTCTACATATGTGTACAAAATTTCATAAAAATCGGTTCAGATTTAGATATAGCTCCCATATATATCTTTCATCCGATATGGACTTTTAAGGCTGTAGATGCCACAGTTTTAGTCCGATTTTTGAAATATTTTGCACGAGGTGTTTTATTTGACGTCCTAATATGTGTGGAAAATTTTATGAAAATCGGTCCAGATTTAGATATAGCTCCCATATATATCTTTCATCCGATATGGCCATATAAGGCTGTAGAAGCCACAATTTTTTACCGATTTTTACAAAATTTTGCACAGGGTGTTTTAATTGACGTCCCAATATGTGGGGACAATTTCATAAAAATCGATCCAGATTTAGATATAGCTCCCATATATATCTTTCATCCGATATGGCCGTATAAGGCTGTAGAAGCCACAATTTTTTACCGATCTTTACAAAATTTTGCACGGGGTGTTCCAATTGACGTCCCAATATGTGTGGAAAATTTCATGAAAATCGGTCTAGATTTAGATATAGCTCCCATATATATGTATCGCCCGATTTGGACTTAAATGGCCGTAGTAGCTACAATTTGCAACCGATCTGCACAAAATTTGGCACGGACTGTTTTGTTACTACACCTAATATACCTAAAAAAATTTCAGCAAAATCGGTTTAGATTTGGATATAGCTCCCATATATATCTCTCATCCGATTTGAACTATTAAAGCTGTAGAAGCCACAATTTTGGTCCGATCTTTACCAAATTTGGCATGGGGTCGTTTTTGTGAAGTCTCAATATATGTGCAAAATTTCATAAAAATCGGTTCAGATTTAGATATAGCTCCCATATATATCTTTTATCCAATATGGCCGTTTAAGGCTGTAGAAGCCACAATTTTTTACCGATCTTTACAAAATTTGGCGTGGAGTCGTTTTTGTGAAGTCTTAATGTATGTGCAAAATTTCATAAAAATCGGTTCAGATTTCGATATCGCTCTCATATATATCTTTCATCCGATTTGAACTATTAAGGCTGTAGAAGCCACAGTTATATGGACGTTTAAGGCTGTAGAAGCCACAATTTTGGTCCGATCTTTACAAAATTTTGCGTGAGATTCTTTATTTGACGTCTTCATATGTGTGAAAAATTCCATAAAAATCGGTTAAGATTTAGATATAGCTCCCTTATATATCTTTCATCCGATTTAGCCTCTTAAGGCTGTAGAAACCACAATTTTGGTCCGATCTTTACAAAATTTGGCATGGTTTGTTTTATTCGACGTCCTAATATGTGTGGGAAATTTCATAGAAATCGGTTCAGATTAAGATATAGCTCTCATAAGTATATATCTCCCGATTTTCATTCTTAGAGCCACTGCAAGCAGATTGATTGACCAATCTTGCCAAAATATTGCACAACGATTTTCCCGATAACTACCACAATTTACATAGAGTTTGATCAAAATCGGTTCAGATTTAGATATAGCTCCCATATATATGTTCGTCCGATTTCCGGTAATATTGCAATAAAATGGTCTTTTGTTAACTGATTTTCTCGAAATTCAGCAGGAGGGATTTTCTCTTGACTCTCAATATTACTGGTGAATTTCATGAAAATCGGTTCAGATTTAGATATAGCTCTCATTTATATATATATCGCCCGATTTTATTGGGTTGCTCAAAGAGTAGTTGGGGATTTTTCATATAGTCCTCGTTGACAAATTTTTTCACAGCTTGTGACCCTGTAATTGCATTCTTTGTTCTGTCAGTTATCAGCTGCTACTTTTAGCTTGCTTTAGAAAGAAAGTGTAAAAAAAGTATATTTGATTAAAGTTCATTCTAAGTACTATTAAAAATGCATTTACTTTCTTTTAAAAAATCCGCAATTACTTTTTGGGCAACCCAATAACTTCTCGAGTCACAGCAAGCGCATTTGTTGTTCCATCTCGCCAAAATTTTGCAAAACCCTTTATTCGACAACTGCCACAGTATCTGATGTATTTGTTCGAAATCGGTTCAGATTTAGATATAGCTCTCATAAATATGTTCGTCCGATTCTGTCGAAACTTTGCAGGTAGAATTTCCGTATGACTTTCGATACTACTGGTGAATTTCGTAGAAATCGGCCCAGACTTAGATATAGCTGTCATATATGTATATCGACCAATTTTCACTTTAAGAGCCACTGTAAGCGCATTTATTGAGCAATCTTGCCAAAATTTTGCACAATGCTTTCCTCGAAAACTACTACATTAACCGTTAGGTTCGGCCCGGCCGAACTTAACCCCTTTTTACTTGTTAAGAATTAAGATATGTTCCCTTGTTACACCCCAAATCTGTACGTTTTTCCATTACTAGCCGCTTGGACTTTCAAACTATGCTTACTACTAGACCAACCAAAGTTTCCCTTCATACATCCGTTTGTCATAAAACACCAGTTTTAATTTCACAAATGAAATGTTTACTAATTTGCTTTTGTTTCAATTAAATATGTACAATTATGGGACATTGTTCGTAGATGTTGAAAGCTTAATTAGCACTAATTTCGAAAAATGCTTTGATCTACGCCAACACACATAGCTGTGCTTGCCGTTCATGCCACATTTTTGTTCAAAACATGGTGGTAGAAATTCATATTTCATTTAAACTCATGCTCACCGCAAAAACTATTTCAAAATATTCCCAAAACACTGATGTCAAGCCCCAAAGACATAGAGCAACAAACATTTCCATGGCATATGTATAACAAAATTAAAAATTTAGTTGTTGTTGTGCACTTTGATCTAGGCAAAGTCAAATGAAAGCCAATAGAGCCACTGAGTGGTTGACAAATTTTGTTTTATGTGCAAAGCAAACAAACACTAATGAAAGTACCCCCAAGGAATGCAGGATATATTAAACAATTACTCGAATATGTCACCCACAAAAAAAAAAAAAAAAAAAAAAAAACAAGGAAACAAAACAAAAACCGCCGGCTAATGCAGGTGTTTCGAATTCTTTGGCATTGGCTTTATTTGAAGTTGTCAGAATGCAAATATTTTTATGCATCAGGTAAGGCAGATCTACTAAACCAGAGTCAACTACAATGTCAACATTTGTATACCCTCCACCACAGGATGCGGTATACTAATTCCGTCATTTCGTTTGTATCTCATCGAAGTATTAATATAAGACACAACATAGTATAAACTTGATCGTCTTGACCTTCCAAGTCGATTTTGGCATGTCCGTCCCTTTGGTCGTCGTAATCTTCGTCTGTTTTTATACCCACCACCAAAGGATGGGTTTGCAGCACATTCTTGATCAGAATAAAATCTAAGACCATCTAAACATGTCCGTCCGTCTGTACGTCTGTCTGTTGAAATCACGCTACAGCCTTTAACAATAAAGATATTGAGCTGAAATTTAGCACAGATTATTTTTTCGTCCATAAGCAGGTCAAGTTCGAAGTTGGGCTTTATCGGACAATATCTTGACATAGCCCCCATATAACCTGATACGTCGATTTAGGGTCTTAGGCCCATAAAAGCCACATTTACTATCCGATTTTGCTGAAATTTGGGACAGTGAGTTGTCTGAGGCCCGTCGACATTTTTCTTCAATTTGGCCCTGATCGGATCATATTTGGATATAGCTGCCATATAGACCGATCCTCCGATTTAGGGTCTTACGCCCATAAAAGCCACATATATTATCCGATTTTGCTGAAATTTGCAACAGGGAGTTGTCTTAGGCCCTTCGACATCTTTCTTCAATTTGGCCCTGATCGGATCAGATTTTGATATAGCTGCCATATAGACCGATCCTCCGATTTAGGGACTTACGCCCATAAAAGCCACATCTATTATCCGATTTTGCTGAAATTTGGGACAATGAGATGCCTTAGGCCCTTCGACATCTCTCTTCAATTTGGCCTTGATCGAATCACATTTGGATATAGCTGCCATATAGACCGATCCCTCGATTAAAGGTTGTGGGCCCATAAAAGGCGCATTTAATATACGATTTTGCTGAAATTTGGGACAGTGAGTTAAGTTAAGACCCTCGATATGCTTCTGCATTATTGTACAGATCGGATGAGATTTGGATATAGCTGCCATATAGACCGATCCTCCGATTTAGAGTCTTAGGACCATAAAAGCCACATTTATTATCCGATTTTGCTCAAATTTGCGACAGGGAGTTGCGGTATGCCCTTCGATATCCTCCGTCAATTTAGCCTTGATCGAATCAGATTTGAATATAGCTGCCATATAGACCGATCCTCCGATTTAGGGTCTTAGGCCCATAAAAGCCACATATATTATCCGATTTTGCAAACATTTGGGAAAGTGAGTTGTCTTAGACCCTTCGACATCTCTTTTCAATTTGGTCCTGATCGGATCAGATTTTGGATATAGCTGCCATATAGACCGATCCCTCGATTTAAGGCTGTTGGCCCATAAAACGCACACTTATTGTCCGATGTAGCCGAAATTTGGGGCAGTGAGTGAGGGTTAGGCCCTTTAAAATCCTTCTTCAATTTGGCCTAAATCGCTCCAGATTTGGATATAGCTGCCATTTAGACCGATCCTCCGTTTTAGGGTCTTAGGTCCATAAAGGCCACATTTATCAGCCGATTTTGCTGAAATCTGGGACAATGAGTTGTATTAAGCCCTTCGTTGTGTTAAGTCCCTAGCCGAGGCGGTGGGTATCCAAAGTTCGGCCCGGCCGAACTCAACGCCTTTTTACATGTTTTTATATTCCATGCATATTTACCCAAGTGTTTTGACAAAAAATTTAAGTGGCATTAAAATAAAGGAACAAAAGTATACGAGTTAATAAATTTGCTGTAGTTGATTCATTTTATTCATTACCAAAGTAGATGCTGCGTCCAAAACGTTTATGGTCATAAAATTGTTAACTAATTTTTTTATTCCCTTTTAAAGTAGCTGTTCGGGTTTTTATTAAAGCTGTGAAAAATATTCCATTTTCACACAAATCAAAAGTTTTCACACCATCGGTGGCTGTCAAAAAGTTCTAATGTTCATAAATTTGAACCCAAATCTAATAAAACTTTTATGAGCATAATGTTGTCGTTATTGTTTGTCGCTCTCTCTCCCTCTCTCTCGTTCGTCTTGCATATGTATGCGTGTATTTTGCTGTATTTACTTCTGCCATTCACATAAACCCACAGACTTCTATCATGGTGAATTTATCTCTGGCTGCAGCCAGGATAAGGCCAAAGAAGTTGAATGCCAAAGTACACAACATAAGGGTGCTTGTCCCAGCAAAAATTGATGAACCAAAGGATGGTAGACCAAGACAAGTAAGAATCGGATTTTTGTTTTGTCCTGTCACAACTTCAATATTTGCAAATGTATCAAGGGTCAAATAAATCGACTGACCAGAAAGACTACCATTGATGGAAAAGCAAAATGTTTATACAGCATTCTCACTGTATTCTATTATTAGATATGAACATAAACACGTCCAGGGAAAAGACGTCTGTTACTTTAAAAATGTTAAAGATCTTTTATTCAAAAATAAAACTGAAAATTTTTTCAGGTGTAATACGGATGTCATATTTTTTGTTGCTTCATATGAAGTTGTAATCCCAAATCAGGCTTTGGAGCGGATAAGTATGTGGAAGTGAGCAGCACTAGACTGTGATACCTTGATATTTGCAAGGCAATATGGTCAACAAATAAAATACCAATTTTGCCCATGAACATTCCACTAAGGAAGAGGGGGAAACTTCTCACATATCAATGAGTGCAGTGCAGTTCAAGTCTAAGCTCAATGATAAGGGGCCTTCTTTTTACAGCCGTGTCCGAACTGTGTGCCGCAGTGCGACACCTCTTTGGAGAGAAGTTTACATGGCATAGTACCTCACAAATGTTGCCAGCATTAAGAGGGGAAAACCACTGCCGAAAATTTTTCCTGATGGTCTCACCAGGATTCGAGCCCAGGCGTTCAGCGTCATAGGCGGACATGCTAACCTCTGCGCTACTGTGGCCTCCGGTCAGAAAATAAAACATAGAGGAATTTATGATCCCAAAAATTAAACAAGTAAAATGGGATTAAGTTCGGCCGGGCCGAACTTTGGATACCCACCACCTCGGGTTTATATGTAAACCACCTTTCATCAAAATCCGTTAAAAATTGCTTACCTTATACCGAGATATCGGTCTATATGGCAGCTATATGCAAATCTTGATCGATTTCGACCAACTTGCAGAAATATGTGGAGGGACCTAACCCTCTGTCCCAAATTTCGGGAACATCGGTCTTTATGGCAGCTATATCCAAATCTGGATCGAGCTGGGCCAAATTGAACAAGGATGTCGAAAGGCCTAACACAACTCACTGTCCCAAATTTCAGCAAAATCGAATAATAAATGTTGGTTTTATGGGAATAAGAACCTAATTCGAGGGATCGGTCTATATGGCAGCTATATCCAAATCTGGACCGATGTGGGCCAAATTGAAGAAGGATATAGAGGGGCCTAACACAACTCACTGTTCTAAATTTTAGCAAAATCGAATAATAAATGTGGCTTTTGTGGGCATAAGATCCTAAATCGGAGGATCGATCAATATGGCAGTTATATCCAAATCTGGACACAGCTGGGCCAAATTGAACAAATATGTCGAAAGGCCTAACACAACTCATTGTTTTAAATTTCAGCAAAATCGGATAATAAATGTGGCTTTTCTTGGCCTAAGACCCAAAATCGGCGAATCGGTCTATATGTCAGCTATATCCAAATATGGACCGATGTGAGTCAAATTGAAGAAAGATGTGGAAGGGCCTAACATAACTCACTGTCCCAAATTTCATCAAAATCGGATAACAAATGTGGCTTTTATGGGCCCAAGACCCTAAATTGGGGTATCGGTCTATATGCCAGCTATAACCAAATCTGTACCGATCTGAGCCAAATTGACAAAGGATGTCGAAGGGCCTAACACAACCCACTGTCCCAAATTTCAGAAAAATCGAATAAAAAATGTGGCTTTTATAGGCCCAAAACCTTAAATCGGAGGATCGGTCTATATGGCAGCTATATCCAAATCTGGACCGATGTGAGCCAAATTAAAGAAATATGTCGAAGGGCCTAACACAACTCTCTGTCTCAAATTCCAACAAAATAGGATAATAAATGTGGCTTTTATGGGCCTAAGACCCCAAATCAGAGGATCGATCTATATGACAGCTATAACCAAATTTGGACCGATCCGGACTACATTCACGAAGAATGTTGAAGGAACTAACACACAACTCACGGCCTCAAATTTTATCAAAATCAGATAATAAATGTTGCTTTTATGGGCCCAAGTCTCTAAATCGGAGGATCAGTCTATATAGCATCTATATTCAAATCTAGACCGAGCTGGGCCAAATTGACGAAGGATGTCGAAGGGCCTAACGCAACTCTCCTTCCCAAATTTCAGCAAAATCGGCTAATAAATGTGGCTTTTATGGGCCTAAGACCCTAAATCGGAGAAACGGTTTATATGGCAGCTATATCCAAATCTGGACCCATGTGAGCCAAATTAATGAAGGATATGGAAGGGCCTAACACAAGTCGCTGTCCCAAAATTTCAGCAAAATCGGATAATAAATTTGGCTTTTATTGGCCTAGGACTCTAAATCGGCGGATCGGTCTATACTGGGGGGCTTTATCTAGATATAGTCCGATATTGCCCATCTTCGAACTTAACCTGCTAATGGACAAAGAAAGAACCTCTGCGCAATATTCCTATTTTTAAAGACTGTAGCGTGATTTCAACGTCTTGGATTTTTACGCTGATCAAGAATATCTATACTTTATGGGGTCTTAGACGAATATTTCGAGGTGTTATAAACAGAAAGACAAAATTTGTATACCCCCATCCTATGGTGGAGGGTATAAATATAACATAACATCAAACATTTTTTCACCATCCAATAGCAAAAACCGCTATGAGTTGCAACAGTTATTATGAATATGGAATATTCTCCTCAAACTTCCTGGTGATGTAGTCAAATTCAACCACAAACTAAAAGTTTTGTAACAGGAAATAGTTTAGGGACAACACTTTTACTTTACTCCTCGGAAAAGCCTCGGGATATTCGAACTGTATGAAAATCACAGATAAAAACACACAAGCCATTTGTATGTGCGTTAAAAAGCCATAAATGGAAGTTGCTATGACATGGTTTTTTACCGTAGCGTTCGCTTTTAAAATCCTTTTTTTTTTGGGGAATATATGCAAACTGCCAACAAGGATGTCCCTCTCTTTTGCCTACTCGCCTCCTTCCACGCTATCTCATCAGGATGGCCATTACATATCCAAGATGTAAATTATGCAGGAAAATATTACTATGCGGTAAATGCTGCCTCTAACAAGACTCTACCCATTCTCCTTTTGTGGGATTTAAATGTGAGAAACACAGTGGAATGACAAAAAAATAAAATTTGAATGTGAGCACGACCACAAACATATCCCCTTTTTCTGCCAAGGAAAATCTTGAGCCTACGATTGCTTTGAGGATACTTTTATTGCTTCGCCTGTATGCCTCAACTTGATATTTGTTTGGCAATAAAAGGCCTGTCACACATCTTGCAAGAGTGGGCTGTAAATAACGTGCATTTAAATGGAAATTGTGCGAATGTGAGGTTGTGATTTTGCAGCCCGGCCAAAGAGAAGCGACACTTTGAGGTTTACATTTTGCGGTTAAAATACGATCTTGTGACTTTCAGGTATTAAATTTATAGCATGTGGGGACAATGCATGCTCTTAGTATGCAAATTTTATATGGAAAACTCCTTTTATGTTTACATGTTTATTATTTGATATCATTTTAAAATCGTTTGTATGGCTTAAGAGGAGGAGAGGAGGAGGAAGAGAAGAGGAGTACAAAAGTGTTGTGTTAGGTTAGAAAAAACAAGTTCTTTTGGGCGGTATCTCTGTTGTGCTGTTTCAGGCTATAGACCGATGCCGTTTTGAGGCTACAGACCGACTCAGACCATATTTGACACGTATGTTGAAGGCCATGGGAGAAACCGTTGTAATTTAAGCCAAATCGGATAATAATTGCGACCTCTAGAGACTCAAGAAGTCAAGATCCCAAATCCGTTTTTATGACAGCTATATCAGGTTATGGACCGAATTGAACCATACTTAGTACAGTTTTTGGATGTCATAACAAAACACGTCATGCCAAACGTCAGCTAAATCAGATGGGAATTACGCCCTCTAGAGGCTGAAGAAGTAAAGTAGGGAGATCGGTTTATATGGAAGCTGTATCAGGCTATAGACCTATTCGGACCACATTTGATACGTAAGTTGAAGGTTATGGGAAAAGCCGTTATTCCAAACTTCAGCCAAATTGGATAATAGTTACGCCCTCTAGAGGCTCAAGAAGTCAAGATCCGAAATCCGTTTTTATGACAGCTATATCAGGTTATGAACCGATATCACCATACTTAGTGAAGTTGATGGATGTCATAACAAAACACGTCATGCCAAATGTCAGCTAAATCAGATGGGAATTACGCCCTCTAGTGGCTCAAGAAGTAAAGTAGGGAGAGCGGTTTATATTAGGAGCTGTATCAGGCTATAGACCTATTCGGACCACATTTGATACGTAAGTTGAAGGTTATGGGAAAAGCCGTTATTCCAAATTTTAGCCAAATTGGATAATTATTACGCCCTCTAGAGGCTCAAGAAGTCAAGATCCCAGATCGGTTTATATGGCAGCTATATCAGGTTGTGGAGCGATTTGAACCATACTTTTCATAGTTGTTGCATATCACACCAAAACACTTCGTGCAAAATTTCATCCAAATCTGATAAGAATTGCGACCTCTAGGGGCTCAAGAAGTCAAAACCCAAGATCGGTTTATATGACAGCTATATCAGGTTAAGGACCGATTTGAACCATATATGGCACAGTTGTTGCATATCATAACAAAACACGTCGTGCAAAATTTCATTCAAATCGGATAAGAATTGCGCCCTCTAGTGGCTCAAGAAGTCAAAGCACAAGATCGGTTTATATGACAGCTATATCAGATTATGGACCGATTTGCGCCATACTTGACACAGTTGTTGCATATCATAACAAAACACGTCGTGCAAAATTTCATTCAAATCGGATAAGAATTGCGCCCTCTAGTGGCTCAAAAAGTCTGGATAAACCATATACCAAGGAACAGGTGGACAAATTGTGTCTCCCATGGCATAAATGCAAGGGAGAAAGTGGCACAAGGCACACCACAGGGGGACATTTTATTGCCACTCCTATGGGTGACCAACATAAATGACCTATTACGGATGCTGACTGAGGAAGGATTTGAACCTGTCTGCTATGCAGACGATGTTATAACACTTCTGAGGGGTATGGATTCGAACGAGCTATGCAGAAGGGCCGAAATGGTCTTGCATATGGCAAATGATTGGGCTAGACATAGTGGTCTCAATGTTAACCCAGAAAAGACTGAAATCTGCCTGTTCACGAGGAAGGCGAAGGTGGGCCAATTTGACGCACCACGTTTTCTCAACAGAACAATTTCGATATCTGACAAGGTCAAACACTTAGGTGTGATCTTGGACAAGAAACTTAGTTAGAAGTGTCACATTCAGAAGCGTACTGAGAAGACTCACAGATGTTGGGTACTATATAAACGGGCCGTAGGTTCGAAATGCCAGAATCCGAGGATACTTCTCTAGCTCTACACGATCATGATTAGACCAACACTTACATACGCCTCAGTAGTTTGGTGGACTGCTATGGAGAAAAAGTGCAGCACAAGGACCATACAAAAGGTTTAGAAAACATTTTGTCTTGGCATAGACGGAGCGACGAGGACCAAGCCCGCCAGGACAATGGAGGCTATTCTAGATATCTGACCCATAGATATACATATTGAGTGTTAGGCAGCCACTGCGCCTATGAGACTTAAGGCGATGGGAGAATGGATTGAGGATGGTAGCAGCTCATACCATCGCGGTATAATCGAGGCGACGAAAGGAAACTTGGAAATAAGGGAAGAGGTTTCCGATAGGATACCTGAGATAAGCCTTGAAGTCGAGTGCGAGGCACTGCTGCCATCGGCACAGTCTTGGATTGACGGAACCCTAGTTTTGCCATCTGGAAGATCATGTTACACGGATGGATCAAAGCTAGAGGACAGAATGGGCCTGAGGGATTACATTGAAAACCCAGGGCAATAACAACCAGGACGGTAAGGTTACGAACAGTCTTGCAGTGTTAGAAGGAGATTAACGCCTTCTCTGAGGATGGCAAAATCCGCATCGTTTGGGTGCCGGGCCATAACGGAGTAGGGAGAAGTGAAAAGGCAGACGATTTGGCGGTAAAGGCCTGAGGACTACCGTCACTAAACTTGGTTAACCCGAAGCCTTTCGGGTCGACGCAGTCCGAGTTAAGGGAGTGGACGACGAATGTGCATTCAACATTGTGGAATAGCGAAACGGTCGGTAGGATGGCGAAAATTGTATGAGGGAATCCAGATCGTGAGAAGACGAGGCTATTACTGGAAGGAAGTAAGAAGGAGGTCAGTATAGCTATTGTTATCATAACGGGACACATAGGACTACGAGCTCACTTATGTAAAATCGATGCGGCAAGTGATGGCATGTGTAGGGCATGCGGGGAAGGTGGTGAGATGTTGGATCAATTCCTTTGCCATATCCCGGCTTTCGCGTCTAACAGATACCGACACTTAGGTGGGGACACTATACTCGACACGAACCAACTAAGGATAGTGGCATGGAAAACAATTAAGGATTTTGTAAGTAGCACGGAATTCCTAACTTAGATTCTCTTTTTCTAGGTTACTTTCTTTGTGTATTTATAGCGCACAACAAGCCAATTACTGGCTTAGGTGTATGTCTTTAGGGGCATGGGGGGATTAATATCTGCACCCCGTTTTCAACCTAACCCAATCTAACCTTTATCTAAATGTAGTCCGATCTGAACCATAATTGAATCGGATATCGGAAGGCTTAAAAAACTCACTCTTTCATATTTTATCGAAATGGGATAATAATTGCAGATTTATTTCTTCAGCGAAATGGGATAACAAATTCGCCTGTTATGGGCTTAAAACCCCAAACCGGCATATCCGTCTTATATCGGGTCATATTGGGTTGCCCAAAAAGTAATTGCGGATTTTTCAAAAGAAAGTAAATGCCTTTTTAATAAAACTTAGAATGAACTTTAATCAAATATACTTTTTTTACACTTTTTTTCTAAAGCAAGCTAAAAGTTACAGCTGATAACTGACAGAAGAGAGAATGCAATTACAAAGTCACAAGCTGTGAAAAAATTTGTCAACACCGATTATATGAAAAATCCGCAATTACTTTTTGGGCAACCCAATATTTACATATACCTGCCATATGTAAATATGATCAAATATTAGTCATTTCTTGTCTGAATATTCGGGCCCCTAGTACAACTTCTTGAACCAAATTTCAGCTAAATCGGATAATAAATGCGGATTTTACGGGATTAAGACCCTAAATCGCCAGATCGGCCAATATGGCAGCTATATCCAAATATAGTCCGATTGAGCCCATTTAAAACTTAACCTGCGTATGGAAGGAATACTGGTCTGTGTTAAATTTGCTACTCAATATCTCAATTTTAAAATACTGTAGCTTTTTTATACCCTCCACCATAGGATTGGGGTATACCAATTTCGTCATTCTGTTTGTATCACTTCGAAGTCGAACAAGCCATGTCCTTCCGTCCGTCTGTCTGTCGAAAGCACGCAAACTTTTGAATTTGTAAAGCTAGCCGCTTGAAATTTTGCATAAATACTTTTTATTAGTGTAGGTCAGTTGGGATAGTAAATGGGCTATATCGGTCCACATTTTGATATAGCTGCTATATAAACCGATTTGGGATCTTGTCTTCTTGAGCCTCTAGAGTACGCAATTCTTATCCGATTAGAATGAAATTTTGCACGACGAGTTTTGTTATGATATCCAACAACTGTGCCAAGTATGATTCGAATTGGTCCATAACCTGATATAGCTGTCATATAAACCGATCTTGGGTCTTGACTTCTTGAGCCACTAGAGGGCGCAATTCTTAACAGATTTGGCTGTAATTTTGCATGAGATGTTTAATTATAACTTCCAACAACTGTGCTAAGTATGGTCGCAATCGGTTCATAACCTGATATAGCTGTCATACAAGCCTATGTGGGGTCTTGACTTCTTGAGCCTCAAGAGGGCACAATTCTTATCAGATTTGGCTGAAATTTTGCATGAGGTGTTTTATTATGACTCCCAACAACTGTGCTGAGTATGGTTCAAATCGGTGCATAACCTGATATAGCTGCCATATAAACCGATCTGGGGTCTTGACATCTTGAACCTCTACAGGGAGCAATTCCTATCCGATTTTGCGGAAATATTGCATGATGTGTTTTGTTATGACTTTTAACATTTGTGCTAAGAATAGTTCAAATCGGTCCATAACCTGATATAGCTGCCATATAAACCGATCTTGGGATTTGATTTCTTGAGCCTCTAGAGGGCGCAATTATTATCCGATTTAGGTGAAATTTTGTACAACGGCTTCTCTCATGACCTTTAAAATACGTGTCGAAAAAGGCATGAATCAGTTTACAGCCTAATGCAGCTCCCCTATAAACCGATCTCCCTAGTTTACTTCTTCAGCCCCTAAAGAGCGTAATTCTTACTAGATTTGGCTGAAATTTTACACAATGACTCCAATATTCAATTCAATTGTGGTCCGAGATGAACCATAACTTAATACTGTTGCAATAACATCGCAATTATTTTCTTTTATTCTTGTTTGCCTACAAAGAGATACCGTAGCAATTGCACGACAATTGCGATCCATGGTGGAGGGTATATAAGATTCGGCCCGGCCGAACTTTGCCCGCTTTTACTTGTTATACCCTAAACCACTACTGTGGTACAGGGTATTATAACTTTGTGAATTAGTTTGTTGGGTGTTACAAATAAAGGAAGAGAGATTGACCCATTGATAAGTATCGACTCAGAATCACTTTCTGATTCGATTTAGCTATGTCCGTATGTCTGTCTGTCTGTCCGTCCGTCTGTCCTTGTTAATTTGTGTACAAACTACAGGTCACAATTTTCATCCGATCGTCTTCAAATTTGGTACAGGCATGTTTTTCAGCCTAGAGACGAAGCCTATTGAAATTGGATCAGATTTGGATATAGCTCCCATATATATGTTCGTCCGATTTTCAGTAATAATGCAATAAAATGGTCATTTGTTAACCGAGGCTCGCGAAATTAGGCAGAAAGCATTTTATTACGACTCTCGATATTATTGGTGAATTTCATGGAAATCGGTTTAGGTTTAGATATAGCTCTCATATATATATATATCGCCCAATTTTCACTCCTAGAGCCACTGCAAGTACATTTATTGACCAATCTTGCCAATATATTGCACAACGATTTCCTCGAAGACTACCGCAATATACATAGAGTTTGGTCAAAATCGGTTCAGATTTAGATATAGCTCCCATATATATATTCGTCCGATTGGCAGTAATATTACAATAAAATAGTCTTTTGTTAACTGATTTTCTAGAAATTTTGCAGGAAGGATTTTCTTATGACTCTCAATGTTACTGGTGAATTTCATAGAAATCGGCCAAGATTAAGATATAGCTGCCATATATGTATATCGGAGGCCACCGTAGCGCAGAGGTTAGCATGTCCGCCTATGACGCTGAACGCCGGGGTTCGAATTCTGGCGAGATCATTCGAAAAAATTTTCCCCTCCTAATGCTGGCAACATTTGTGAGGTACTGTGCCATTTAAAACTTCTCTCCAAAGAGGTGTCGCTTTTCGGCACGCCGTTCGGACTTGGCTATAAAGAGGAGGCCCCTTATCATTGAGCTTAAACTTGAATCGGACTGATCTTATTGATATGTGAGAAGTTTGCCTCTGTTCCTTAGTGGAATGTTCATGGACAAAATTTGCAATTTGCATATGAATGCGCCAGATTTTCACCCCATAAGCCACTGCTAGCGCATTGTTTAACCAATCTTGCCAAAATTTTGCACAACGCTTTCCTCGACGACTGCCACATTATCGGAGAAGTTTGGTCGTTACCATTTGAAAACAGCAGAAAATGTTTCCTGAGAGTTGTTCAGGACGTCTTGCTCAGCTCCCAGTTCGTATGCAGCTTGGTTTGATAAGCCATGTTGCTGCCTCTCAAAACTTTTTTATTCCTCGTTCTACCCAACAGATTATGACCTCGTTCCCGGATGGATTAGATAGCCTTTTTCCTCTTAATTACTCATCATTTGAACAATACTTGGCATAGGTAACAGATAATTGAATAGATTTGCCCATATTCCATGGTGGAGAGCAAAAACCCAAATAAAATCCAAATTGTGTTGTACATCCACTCTTCTATAGTTGCTCACTAAAAGATGAACAAAACAATTTAGAGAAAATCGAGTCCATTAAGACCACTGAAACTTTGTTTTTTTGTGCTGTAACTAACAACACTCACTTTCATTGATGCTCGGAATACTCGGGGACAATTTGAAGAAGGTTTTGAAATAAATAGCAAAATCTGTTTCTCTATGGTAAAGAGAAAAAGAGAACAATGCTTGTTGGCCAGAAAAGAAAAACACAAACTTATAAATATGGCTTTAAACTTTCCTAGACCTTTGTCAAAGAAGAACATGGGAAAGCATCAAAATGGTCTTTTGAAAAATCCCCTTTTCTGAATCTAAAGAGAAAGGAGAAAAAACAAAAGCTTTTACATAAATGGCCCTTGAAATTGCAACACAACATGAGATTTGCGAATGTAATATGGTAATAAATAACAATACATTTTGAAAGGATTTACCATTTCCAATTCACATATTCTCACATCCTGTCAAACCTTTGTGGCACACATAGAGCTCTTTCCTATCTTTAGTTTTCTTTTCATTTTTTTGTTGTTGTTGCTTTAAAAAAACAAATTGTTTGCCTTATTAACACATTTGTATATCCTCCAAGGATAACAATGCCACTAAGTATTACAAACAGCCACACATTTGACTTTGTTGCAAAAGGAATTTCCAAATGTTTTGTCAGACCGGAAACAGTTTTGCAACTGTCATTGTACGGGTGTGTGTGTGTGCGTTCGTGCGTGCAGTAGTTTTCCATTTATACCAATAATTTATGGAGTAAAATGGTCTGGTTTCTTTTATAAACTTTTACAGTTTGCTTACATGTTCCTTCTTTCCCACATAGTTTGCATTTCTTTTGTTTATCTCCCCCCTTACTATGGTCCTTTTTGACAAGATGTTACGCTTGATATAGGGGCAGTGATCACAACTAGGAAAACTAGGTTTCATGGCACAACAAGGCCTACATTATGAATGTGTCAAAGAATGAAGTCATATGTCAAAATTTCCTTTCGAAATGGAAAATGAAGATTAAGCGATTTCAAACGAAGATAAAATTTGAAGTTTACAACGTCAAGACCTTCCGGTTTATATGCTTGAAATGATAAACCTTCAAACATTTTAGGTTAGGTTAGGTTAAATATATGTGACACAATGGGCATACACCTAACCCAGTAATCGGCTTGTTGTGCGCTCTTAACTAAAACAAGAAGTCAACATCCCAGATCGTGCCAAAATTCATTCAAATCGGATAAGAATTGGGCCCTCTAGAGGCTCAAGAAGTCAAGACCCAAGATCGGTTTATATGACAGCTATATCAGGTTATGAACCGATTTGAACCATACTGGGCACAGTTGTTGGATATCATGACAAAACACCTCGTGCGAAATTTCATTCCAATCGGATAAGAATTGCGCACTCTAGAGGCTCAAGAAGTCAAGACCCAAGATCGGTTTATATGGCAGCTATATCAGATTATGGACCGATTTGAACTATACTTAACACAGTTGTTGGATATCACAACAAAACACGTCGTGCCAAAACTCATTCAAATCGGATAAGAATTACGCCTTCTAGAGGCTCAAGAATTCAATACCAAAGATCGGTTTATATGACAGCTATATCAGGTTATGGACCGATTTGAACCATACTTGACACAGTTGTTGGATATCACAACAAAACACGTCGTGCAAAATTTGATTCCAATCGGATAAAAATTGCGCACTCTAGAGGCTGTAGAAGTCAAGACCCAAGATCGGTTTATATGGCAGCTATATCAGGTTATGAACCGATTTGAACCATACTTGACACAGTTGTTGGATATCATGACAAAACACCTCGTGCGAAATTTCATTCCAAACGGATAAGAATTGCGCACTCTAGAGGCTCAAGAAGTCAAGACCCAAGATCGGTTTATATGGCAGCTATATCAGATTATGGACCGATTTGAACTATACTTAACACAGTTGTTGGATATTACAACAAAACACGTTGTGCAAAATTTCATTCCAATCGGATAAAAATTGCGCACACCAAAGGCTCAAGAAGTCAAGACCCAAGATCGGTTTATATGGCAGCTATATCAGGTTATGAACCGATTTGAACCATACTTGGCACTGTTGTTGGATATCATAACAAAACACTTCGAGCGAAATTTCATTCCAATCGGATAAGAATGGCGCACTCTAGAGGCTCAATAAGTCTAGACCCAAGATCGGTTTATATGGCAGCTATATCAGATTATGGGCCGATTTGAACTATACTTGACAAAGTTGTTGGATATCACAACAAAACACGTCGTGCCAAAACTCATTCAAATCGGATAAGAATTACGCCTTCTAGAGGCTCAAGAATTCAATACCAAAGATCGGTTTATATGACAGCTATATCAGGTTATGGACCGATTTGTACCATACTTGACACAGTTGTTGGATATCACAACAAAACACGTCGTGCAAAATTTGATTCCAATCGGATAAAAATTGCGCACTCTAGAGGCTCTAGAAGTCAAGACCCAAGATCGGTTTATATGGCAGCTATATCAGGTTATGAACCGATTTGAACCATACTTGACACAGTTGTTTGATATCACAATAAAACACGTCTTGCTAAAATTCATTCAAATCGGATAAGAATTACGCCTTCTAGAGGCTCAAGAAGTCAATACCAAAGATCGGTTTATATGGCAGCTATATCAGGTTATGAACCGATTTGAACCATACTTGGCACACTTGTTCGATATTATAACAAAACACGTCGTGCAAAATTTTATTCCAATCGGATAAGAATTGCGCACTCTAGAGGCTCAAGAAGTCAAGACCCAAGATCGTTTTATATGGCAGCTATATTAAAACATGGACCGATATGGCCCATTTACAATACCAACCGACCTACACTAATAAGAAGTATTTGTGCAAAATTTCAAGCGGCTAGCCTTACTCCTTCGGAAGTTAGCGTGCTTTCGACAGACAGACGAACGGACGGATCTAAGTAGGTTATACGGACGGATCTAAGTAGGTTATACCGTGCTACAAACAAAATCCCTCATAGTTCTCCATGCCATGCCCCCATGTCCCTGTCTTCTGTTCATGTGTAGTATTGTGTACCCACCTGATGGGTTCACAGCCTCTCATAATCCCTTACTCCCCTATGGCCCAGCGACCAAACATACGGATCGTGTCATGCAGGACTGTTTGCGACCTTACCGTCCGTGGGACAACCTGACATTGGCGAAGAAACGCGCCAGACTGATCTTTTTTCAATGACGTCCTTGAGCTTGTCTTTCCGGGCTGAGGTTTTTGTGATACTCAGGGCCTTGCATGTGATCCTGAATCAGTAACGGTGACCCTTTCTGACTGTTATATTAAATGAGAATAGTCAGGCGGAGCTAAAGGCCCTGGCTGCGAATCACGAGAGGTCGAGTCTTGTGGGAAGATACTAGGAACGTCTCGGACGTTTGGGGGTAGCGGTTAGATTGAGCTGGGTTCCGGGCCTTCAAGAGGTGTGTGTGTGTCGTCCCGCCATTCTTGGGTAGCTCTACCTACACGAATGGGTCCAATCTTAATGGGGGTAAGGGGCTGGGGGTTTTGTTGAATTCCTAAGAATTAGGGAGCCACATAAACTTCTGGACGGTTGCAGTGTCTTTCATGCTGAGTTGCTTGCGACACTCAGGGCCTTAGATTTGATCCTGAGTCAGGAGCGGCGGCCCTCTCAGACCTTCACCATTTATATAGACAGTCATGATCACGTGAGGTCGTGGCAGGTCGGGAGATGCAAAGAGCGTCTCGGACGTTTGAGGGTTGCGGTAAGATTGGGATGTGTTCTGGGCCATCAAGAGGTGGCGTGAAACGGAGCAGCTGACGAGCAACCTGGAGTTTGGGTTCTCTGGGAGCGAGCTTTGGTCTGGAAGCGTCCCGCCATTGTTGGGCCGCTCTACCTTCATGAATAGTTCCAAGCTAGATGGGGGCACCGGGGCCGAGGGTTTTTTTTTATTTCTAAGAAATCGGGTGTCACATAAACTTCTGAACGGTTGCAGTGTCTTTCAGGCTGAGGTGCTTGCGACACTCAGGGCCTTAGATTTGATCCTGAGTCCGTAGCGGCAGCCCCCTCAGACCTGTACCATTTAAATGGACAGTCAATGTTACGTGAGGTCGAGGCTTGTCGGGAGATGCAAGGAGCATCTCAGACGTTTGAGGGTTGCGGTAATATTGTAAAGGGTTCCGTGCCATCAAGAGGTGGGGTTGAACAAAGCAGCTGACAAGCGACCTGGAGCTTGTCCTCCCGGGGGAAGCTTTGGTCTAGAAGCGTTCCGCCATTCTTGGGTCCCTCTGCCTAGACAGATGGGTCCAAGTTAGATGAGGGCAACAGGGTTGGGGGTTTTGGTTGAATTCTTAAAAATTAGGGAGTATCATAAACGTCTGGATGGGTACAGTGTCTTTAAGGCTGAGGTTTTTGCGATACTCAGGGTCTTGGATGTGATCCAGACCATCAAGAAGTGGCGGTTTGGGTCGCGTATGGACCCTAGGAATGCGACGTCAATGTTTAACACCCGCTTTGCGGTGGGTGGATTGTGGATTCCTACTATAGCGAATGTGCTGACTCGGCGCAGTTTGGCGTGGTGGGCTGAAGCGTTGCCAAGACCCCGTTGCCATGGTTCTCCAGAACGAGGACGTCAGTTGATCTCGAGCTGGGGAAGCATCACCATGGATTAATGCTGGAAGTTCTGACCGGCCACTACAATAACAAATAGCTAAAATGGCAATAGGCTCAGGAAGATACAAATTTCTGGAGAGTTTATGGGGATGAGGAGGAGTTGATGTCGGCTGTTCGAATGCCCCGCGATGACAGCTCTTCAATGAGCTCTCTACAGTATTTCGACCCACCAGTCATACTGAAATTCTGCGAAGACCTGGATTGGCTGATGGGGCAGACTTCTAGTCGGTGAGACTCTTTCGGTCTCTATGCAGGCTTTTATATTCGCCACCAAAAGGATGGGGATTATTGTAACACCTCGAAATATTGACCTGACCATAGTTTATACATTCTTGACATTCTGAGTCGATCTAACCATGTCCGTCAGTCTGTCGAAATCCCAATAATGTTCGAAAGAAAATGATCGGAGATTTCTTTTTTGCAAGTGGTAAAGGAAAGCCCAGGATTTCAACACACACCAACCACTATGGGACACGTTTCGTAATTGGGTTACAATTACTTATCAGCCATATTAGGTCTGAAGGCTTCAAGGGCAGTACGAGTTTGGGCCATTTTCGTGTTTGGGAAAAACAAATTGTTATTCTAAAAGAGAACGTGGCGAAGTCTAGGATGTGTGTAAAAGGGAGTCACAACGAATACTCTAGACAGTGAACGTAGGAGCCAGAATCCGTGCAGGCGTGGTGAGTAGAGTGAACTAAGAGCGCCTTACTGCTTCAAACATATTGGGGTGGTCGCGCAGTGTCTAGTGTTAACAGAGTTCCCTCTTGCCTCTTAGCTCTGTGTTCGAGTGCTAACAGTCTCGTCCATTAGGGAGTGCCTGCTTGGCACCACGCCGGAAATCCCACCTATATCAACGGAGTGTCCTCTCTCGCCTCCTCGTGCCGTCAGCTAGTAAACCCGAACAGTGCCGTATATTAGGGTGTGCCTGCTAGCCACCAACCCGCGTATAGCGCCGTATAATAGGGTGTGCCTTCTTGCCACTAGCTTGCCACAGCGCCCAAAATCCCACTTTTATTAACGGAGTGCCCTCTCTCGCCTCCTCGTGCCGTTCCCCTGTGGACCCGAACAGTGTCGTGTATTTCGGTGTGCCCGTTACCCACCAACCCGCGTATAGTGCCGTATAATAGGGTGTGCCTTCTTGCCACTCTATTGCCACCGCACGTAAAACCCTACTTTTTATCAACGGAATGTCCTCTCTCGCCTCCTCGTGTTGTCAGCTAGTAAACCCGAACAGTGCCGGGTACTAGGGTGTGCCTGCTAGCCTCCAACCCGCGTATAGTGCCGTATAATAGGGTGTGCCTCCTTGCCACTAGCTTGCCATAGTGCCCGAAATCCCGCTTTTATCAATGGAGTGCCCTCTCTCGCCTCCTCGTGCTCTTTCCCCTGTGGCCTTAACAGTGTCGTGTATTTCGGTGTGCCCGCTACCCACCGACCCGCGTATAGTGCCGTATAATAGGGTGTGCCTTCTTGCCACTCGATTGCCACCGCACGTAAAACCCTACTTTTTATCACCGGAATGTCCTCTCTCGCCTCCTCGTGATGTCAGCTAGTAAACCCGAACAGTGCCTGGTACTAGGGTGTGCCTGCTAGCCTCCAACCCGCGTATAGTGCCGTATAATAGGGTGTGCCTCCTTGCCACTAGCTTGCCATAGTGCCCGAAATCCCGCTTTTATCAATGGAGTGCCCTCTCTCGCCTCCTCGTGCTCTTTCCCCTATGGACCTGACCACCAACCCGCGTATAGTGCCGTATAATAGGGTGTGCCTCCTTGCTACAGCCCCCGAAATCCCACTTTTATCAACGGAGTGCCCTCGCTCGCCTCCCCGTACCGTTCCCCTGTTGACACCAACAGTGCCGTGTGATAGGGCATGCCCCCTGACACCAAACCCCGTATCGTACTGCATATTAGGGCGTGACTTCCTTCGTTTACCGAGCCCAAATAGGGTGTGCCTCCTAGCCATCCATCAGCGCCTAACCGAGTACTGGTGTGTGCCTCGTGTCACCTACCGGCTGTCGAACCCCAGTACTCTACCGTATATTAGGGTAAGTCCGATTCCAAACTGACTCACCGAGCACTTTAGCGATCGTGCTTCCGAAACACACCCTCAGCCTTTTAGCTTTAATACTACATGCAGAAAATAAAACTTCCAGTGTTCCAGATCAAATAAGCATCTGTGACGAACCTTGCCCCCGGTGCGCTGAATCCCAGCACCCAGAGGAAACTTGCTGTTACACAATCTATAAACTCATATATCCCCCATACACACGATCCTCGCTTTTGAATTCTTGAGCCCCTAGAAGCCCTAGTTGTGAAACGTTTTGGCTGATATTTGGCACAAAAACTTTTGTTCTGACTTCTAACATCATTGTCGAATATGATCCGAATCGCTTAAGAAAATGGTATAGCCCCACATATACCGATTCCTGGATTTGACTTCATGAGCCCTAGAGGCTTCAATTATCATCTAATTAGGGAATCCTGGATCCATGAAACCTTTGAAAGATAATAGACTTCTGAATTCTACAGCATTGAAGGATTCTTCGATTTTGTGTCCAACATCGTGCAAGGCTGTCACCAACGAACTTCCCTTGCCATAGGCATAATGTTTGTATTTGAACGATTTGCTAGATATCCTACTCTTTATCATGGTATCCCCTACACGTGTCATAGCCGACGGATAAAAGCAATGGCTTACACCTTACTTCCTCGATTAGCTTTTCTCATTCTCTTCCCCCACTTTCGTTGTAGTTTCCTTCATACAATACCAAGAAGTACTAATTAGACATAATTCTAGGAGTGTGATTGACTTTTAGGTGATGGCTTTGTGCAATTTCTAGCACGTGATTGTGCCAGAGCATTTTTACTCCGCTATCCCTAAGGCCAAATAGCTATTTATGTATGTCTCTAAAAGCCATTTCGCTTACAACTCTTTAACATATGGCTCGTTAAATCTCATTAAGAATCAGTTTTTCCCCTTTAAAGCATTTTCAAAGCTAGATTGTTGTTCGCAACAAGACATTGTTTTCACAGTTCCTGCTGACTCCTTTGGAGCCTTGTAATATTCAATGAGTTGTTTTCAGTTGCGACTTTCACTACTTCACTGAGGCTTAAGTATGTGTCGCACTTTGCATACAAATTAGACACATTAAGTAGAAGTAAAACAAGTAAGAGCATGTTAAGTTCAGCCGGGCTGAATCTTATATACCCTCCACCATGGATCGCATTTGTCGAGTTCTATGCGCGGTATCTCTTTTTAGGCAAACAAAGAATAATGAATAAGAACTGCTATGCTATTCGAGCTATATCAAATTATAGTCTGATTCGGACCTTAAATGAATTCAATGCTGAACATTGAAGAAGTCATTGGGTAACATTTCAGTTCATTCGGATAAGAATTTCGCCTTGTAGGGGCTCAAGAAACAAAATCGGGAGATCGGTTTATATGGGAGCTGTATCAAGCTATAGATTGATTCAGACCGTATTAGACACGTATGTTGAAGGTCTTGAGAGAAGCCGTTGTACAAAATTTCTGCCAAATCGGAACAGAAGTGCGCCCTCTAGAGGCTCAAGAAATCAATATCCCAGATGCGTTTATATGGCAGCCTTATTAGGTTATGTACCGATGTACGCCATACTTAACACCGTTATTGGAAGCCATAACAAAACACCTGGCGCAAAATGTCAGCCAAATCATATGACAACTGCGCCCTCTAGCGGCTCAGGAACTCAAGATCCAAGATCGGTTTATATGGCAGCTATACCAGGTTATGATCCAATTTGAACCATACTTAGCACAGTTGTTGGAAGACATAACGAAAAAACACCTCGTGCAAAATTTCACTCAAATCGGATGAGAACTGCGCCCTCTAGCGGCTCAAGAACTCAAGATACCAGATAGGTATAAATGGCATTATACCAGGTTATGAACCGATTTGAACCATACTTAGCACAGTTGTTGGAAGTCATAACAAAACACCACCTCTAAAATTTCAGCCAAATCAGATAGGAATTGCGCCCTCTAGCGGCTGAAGAACTCAAGATCCAAGATCGGTATATATGGCAGCTATATAAGTTTATGTACCGTCATACTTAACACAGTTGTTGGAAGTCATAACAAAACACCTCGTGCAAAATTTCAGCAAAATTGGAAGAGAATTGCGATCTCTAGAGGCTTAAGAAGTCAAGACCCCAGATCGGATTATATGACAGCTATACCAGGCTGTGAACCAATTTGAACCATACTTAGCACAGTGGTTGGAAGTCATAACAAAATACCACGTGCAAAATTTCAGCCAAATTGGAAGAGAATTGCGCCCTCTAGAGGCTCAAGAAGTCAAGACCCAAGATCGGTTCATATGGCAGCTATACCAGGTTATGAACCGATTTGAACCATACTTAGCACAGCTGTTGGAAGTCATAAAAAAACTCCACGTGCAAAATTTCAATCAAGTCGGACGAGAACTGCGCCCTTTAGCGGCTCAAGAACTCAAGATCCCAGATCGGTTTAAATGACAGCTATACCTGGTTATGATCCGATTTGGACCATACTTAGCATAGTTCTTGGAAGTAATACCAAAACACCTCGTGCAAAATTTCTGCCGAATCGGAAAAGAAGTGCGCCCTCTAGAGGCTCGAGAAGTCAATATCCCAGATCGGTTTATATGGCAGCTATATCAAAACATGGATCGATTTGGCCCATTAACAATCCCAACCGACCTACACTAACTAGAAGTATTTATGCAAAATTTCAAGCGGCTAGCTTTACTCCTTCGAAAGTTAGCGTGCTTTCGACAGACGGACGGACGGACAGACGGACGGACATGGCTAAATCGACTTAGAATGTCATGACGATCAAGAATATACATACTTTATAGAGTCTTAGACGCCTATTTCGAGGTGTTACAAACAGAATGACGAAATTAGTATACCCCCATCCTATGGTGGAGGGTATAAAAAGAATTCCACGATTTTCATTGCTCTCTTGCTGATATGTGCCGCATGGCTGTTGTCTTTAAAGTTGCGCAACTCTGGCTTCAAGAAATCATAGAGACATAAATGTGGATTTTTTTATGCGCTCATTTATGGGCGTGAAAATAACGCATCTCCTTCATTGCTTTACCCTTGACACAAACACACACACACACTACCCATCAAAGGGGGAATTTCTGGGTGGAATAGCAGCACATTAGCGTGTATCTTAGAGACCAAATCATTGCCACCAAACACGTACCTGGCATTATACACAGCCCTAATGCAAGAAGGATGAGAATATGAATTGTGCTGGTGTACTTTTGAAGCAATGACACAACCATTAGAAGAAGGAGATGCGGAAATATGCTAATTGTGGTAATTACAAAGGGCTGCACGTATTGAATACAACTTCTTTCCTGCTATGAGCTACTAAACATAAAAGTGAAGAGCCACAGTATTGCCCAGTTTAAATGTCATTTCCTGAGAAATGCCTCAACGTTCTTAATAACTATTTCATGGATGTCTATGTAACTTCTCTGTCCATTTCTCTGTGTAACTTAGATAAGGTACAACTAGTTAAAAAAATCATTTGAGAGCTTAATAGTGTTGAGGTAGTAAAGGGAAATGGTAAAACAATAATGCAGAGCATTAAACCAAATTTTGTAATCTATCTTTATGTAGTCATTTTTATACCCTCCACCTTAGGATGGGGGTATACTAATTTCGTCATTCTGTTTGTAACTCCTCGAAATATTCGTCTAAGACCCTATAAAGTATATATGCTCTTGTTCATCATGAGATTTTAAGTCGAATTAGCCATGTCTGTCCGTCTGTCCGTCCGTCCGTCTGTCGAAAGCACGCCAACTTTCAAAGGAATAAAGCTTGCCGCTTGAAATTTTGCACAAATACTTCTAATAAGTGTAGGTTGGTTGAGATTGTAAGTGGCTTATATCGGTCCACGTTTTGATATAGCTGCCATATAAGCCGATCTGGGATCTTGACTTCTTGAGGCGCTATAGGGCACAATTATTATCCGATTTGGCTGAAATTTTTGAAATTTTGCACGACGTGTTATTTTATGACTTTTAACAACCGTGCTAAGAATAGTTCAAATCGGTCCTTAACCTGATATAGCTGCCGTTTAAACCGATCTGGGACATTGACTTCTTGAGCCTCTATAGGTAGCAATTCCCATCCGATATAGCTAAAATTTTGCATGACGTGTTTTGTTATGACTTTCAACAACTGTGCTGAGTATGGTTAAAATCGGTCCATAACCTGATATAGCTGCCATATAAACCGACCTGGGGTCTTGATTTCTGGAGCCGCTAAAGGGCGCAAATATTATCCGATTTTGCTGAAATTTCCTACAACGGCTTCTCCCATGACCTACACCACTACTGTGGTACAGGGTATTATAACTTAGTGAATTCGTTTGTAACACCCAAAAGGAAGAGATATAGACCTATTGATAAGTATACCGATCGACTAAGAATCACTTTCTTATTATGTCTGTCGTCTGTCTGTCTGTCCGTCTGTCTGTCCATTTTAATTTGTATACAAACTACAGATCGCAATTTTCATCCGATCGTCTTAAAATTTGGTATGGGCATGTTTTTTGGCCTAGAGACAAAGCCTATTGAAATTGGAAAAAATCGGTTCAGATTTCGATATAGCTCCCATACATATGTTCGTCCGATTTGCAGTAATACTGCAATAAAATGGTCATTTGGTAACCGATTGTCTCGAATTTCTGCAGGAAGGATTTTCTTATGACTCCCGATATTACATGTAAATTTCATAAGGATCGGTTCAGATTTCGATATAGCTCCCATATATATGTTCGTCCGATATGCAGTAATAATGCAATAAAATGGTGATTTGGTAATCGATTATCTCCAAATTTGGCAGAAAAAGCTTTCCTATGACTCTCGATATTACAGGTGAATTTCATAGAAATCGGTTCAGTTTTGGATATAGCTCCCATATATATGTTCGTCCGATTTGCAGTAATACTGCAATAAAATGATCATTTGTTAACCGATTCTCTCGAATTTCAGCAGGAAGGATTTTCTTATGACCCCCGGCACCACAGGTGAATTTTACAAAAATCGATTCAGATTTAGATATAGCTCCCATATATATGTTCGTCCGATTTGCAGTAATAAAGCAATAAAATGGTCATATGTGAACCGATTCCTTTGAAATTTGTTAGGAAGGATTTTCCTTATGACTTCCAACATTACAGGTGAATTTTATAGAAATCGGTTCAGATTTGGATATAGCTCCCATATATATGTTTATCCGATTGGAGTAATAAAACATTAAAATGGTCATTAGTTAACCGATTCTCTCGTAATTTGGCAGGAGGAATTTTGTTATGACTCTCGATATTACAGGTAAATTTCATAGAATTCGGTTCAGATTTGGACATAGCTCCCATATATATGTTCGTCCGATTTGCAGTAATACTGCAATAAAATGGTCATTTGTTAACCGATTCTCTCGAAATTAGGCAGGAAGAATTTTCGTATGACTCCGGACATTTTTGGTGAATTTCATAGAAATCGGTTCAGATTTGGATATAGCTCCCATATATATGTTCGTCCGATTTACACTAATACTCCAATAAAATAGTCATTTGTTGACCGATTCCCTTGAAATTTTGTAGGAAGGATTTCCTCTTGACTCTTGATATTACTTGTGAATTTCGTGGAAATCGGTTTAGATTTGGATATAGCTCCCATATATGTGGTCGTCCGATTTACAGTAATAATGCGATAAAAAGGTCATTTGTTAAACAATTATCTCGAAATTTGGCGGGACTTCCGACATTATAGGCGATTTTCATTGAAATCGGTTCTGATTTGGATATACCACATATATGTTAGTCCGATTTGCAGTAATAATGCAATAAAGTGGTCATTTGTTAATCGATTATCTTGAAATTTGTTTAGGAAGGATTTATTTTTATTATCTGAGAAGTTTACCCGAAATCGGTTTAGAAAAAGATATAGCTCCCATCTATATGTTGGTCAAATTTTGGGTAATTTGCAATAATGTTGTCATTTGTGAACCATAGTTATTACAGTTTGAACATATTTACTCGAAATGTGATACGGTTTGTTTAACAACCTATCGGAAAACATCCGGCGAGGTCCAACTAAATTGTTTCAGAATTAGACATAGCTCCCACTTTGTACCTATAGGGTAGGTGTAGGGTATTATAAAGTCGGCACCCGGCCCGACTTTTGACTTAACTAACTGGTTCTGTTTAATTTCTTGAAAAAAAACTCAAAGCAGGACAATATTTGGTTACAACTACAATTACTTAAATATTATTTCAGAACTTAGTTGGTTTAGGCACTATGCTCCACTATGCTTTATTTATTTTATCCTCTATCATGGTATGAAGGGAATACCAAACAACTCATTTTGTTTGTTATACTACAACAACATATACAACATTATATGATAAATTTGTCCAACCAAGTTTGGTGATGACAAAATTCCGATAAATGCAATTATTACTGCTATCGATAAACGGCATTGCCATATATGAAAATTTGCAGGGTTAGGAAATATGCAAAGCAACATCCAAACACCCAAAAGAAGATACACTGAGATAAAATCCCCTGAAAATACCAGTATAACGTCAAACATGGATCCAAATGATCCAATAAAAATAATAAAAGAAACTATTAACTCAAACTTGGATGAAAAACTTAAAACACTCCCCACAAAATCGGACATTGAAGATTTAAAAGTCGAAATAGTTGGTATCGGTGCTGATGTAAGTGCGTTGAAAAGGGAAAATCAAGAACTAAAAGATGAATTAAATAAAGTGCAGCAAGAAAATAATCAATTTAAAAAAGATATTAATTGGCTGCAGAACCAAATAAAGCCTAATAAACTATTTATTAAAGGAATAACAAGCTCCAAGAACCCGATGGAAGAGGCGAAAAATCTATTCAGAGACAAGTTAAATATATCAACCACTATTAAATATGTAAATAAGGTGTTTGATCGCAATGGGAAAATGGCAATAATAATTGAGCTTGAAAACGAACAAGCAATACAGGAAGTATTCCGAAATACCAAAAAACTGGCGGGGTCAAATATAACTATTGAACGAGATATGATTCCAACAAAGCAATTACATAAAAGAATCTTCCTCATTTTAAAGAAAAAAATCTTATCTCTCAGTAAGCAGCATAAAATTGTTGTAAGAGAAGATAAAATGAAAATAAAAGATCAATGGTTTAAATGGAATTCTAAAAATAAACTTGTCTCTGGTAATGATGATGGTGAGCAAGAATTTGAAAAGCTATATGGGGATGTTAAAAAGAACATCTGCTTGAATTATGATCAATTTTTTGAAGAACTCTACCCAAAAAACCAATAAATGCCATCAATGAACCGAAGCCACATAACCTCTCCATTTTATCCTACAATATAAATGGTCTTGAAAACAAATATCTGTTCCCAGCCTTCTTTCAATATGTTAAACAATTTCAAATAATAATATTAATAGAAACACATTTAGAATCTGATAAGGAGAAGAGAGCAATACCATACTTTAGCGGATTTGATCTTTTTTTTGAGCCGGCAGTACGCATTCATAGATTCGGTAGAGCTATTGGTGGGAAATTGATTGGAGTAAGCAAACAGTTGCCTGAAATAGGCGTTAAACCGGAAATAATCGATTCGAACAAAAAATTATTTATAAAACTGCGCACCAAAGAATATACATGCTCTATAATACCGCAATATTTAAGACCTGCCACTTGGGATAATGATTTACGAAATCTAAAACAATATTTTCAAGAGGAAGAAATGCAAAATCCTATTTTAATCGGAGATTTTAATGTTAGAATTGGGGAAATTAGTCAACACATGGGTGAAATATACAGAGAAAGCTTTTTCTCCGGATACGATTTAAGAAAATCAAAAGATAAAACCGTCAATCAAAAGGGGATCCAATTTCTACAACTTTGTGACGACTACAACTTGTATATTTTAAATGGCATAACAAAAGGTGATGAGGAAGGGAATTTAACATATGTTACAACAGTTGGAGATTCAGTTAATGATATATGTGCTGTGTCTAAGGAACTACTACGATATACCTATGAATTTAAAGTTGAAGATAAGATATGGTCGGATCATTTTCCCATACTGTTGCAAATTAATGTTGGAACTGACAACAGAATAGAAGAAAAGATGGCGCTCCTACCAAAGTTAATATGGAAGGATAAATATAAGAGTAATTATCAACAAATGATGAGCGCAAATCTTAACAAAATCGCAGCTATAAATGAAATCAGCCTTAACGAAATCTGTGAAATTATTAAGGAATCTTATCCAAAACAAAACAGCCGTAAACCATCTTTTAATTCAAAGCATAAATGGCATAATAATAATTGCAATTTAGCAAGAATTAATACCTTCAAGCTGCTGAAAATCTACAGAAAAACGGGTATTTTAGAAGACAAACGCCGGTATATATCAGCTCAGAAGCATTATAGAGCCATATGTAATAGCAGTAAAGAGGTGTACTACAACAACATGGCTAATAACCTCAATTGTATAAGGAACTCCAAGGAATGGTGGAAAACGGCTAGAGAAATGCGCAACCAACACAATCTTGTATCCTCTAACATAACCCCCGAAGTATTTAGATCCTATTACGAAGGTTTATTAAATAACTCTGAAGAAATCACCCTTATCTATTATGCCCCTTTTTATAAAGAAGATTCTGATTTAGATGGACCGTTTACTATGATCGAACTGAAGAAAATTTTGGCAAGTGTAAAAACTAATAAAGCTCCAGGGGAAGATAGAATCCCTTATGAATTCTTCATGAATGCCACTGATCAATTTCATAACCTGCTTCTAAATACATACAATAGATTGTATACGAATGGAAAAATCGATCCTATATTTTCGAAGACCATTATTTTCCCAATACACAAAAAAGGAGATCTGAATGAAGCATCAAATTATAGAGGCATTTCGTTCATGAACTGTGCAGCTAAGATTTTTATGGGATTAATGAACGAAAAGCTATACAACTGGGTTGAACAGAACAAAATCCTAACCGAATTTCAATCTGGTTTCCGCAAAAATTATGCAACAACCGATAATATATACAATCTAGCATCTATCGTTAACCTAAAATTGAGCGAAAAGAAAAAAGTATATGCTTTCTTTGTAGATTTCAAGGCAGCATTTGATAATATATCGAGACAAGCCCTTATTTATAAGCTTTTTCAAATGGGTATATCATATAAATTCGTTAGATTGGTAGAACAAATGTACAACAATACCCAATCAGCTGTGTGGAACGGAAAAGAAATATCCGAATATTTTGAAACAACGAAGGGTGTTAAACAGGGTTGCCTTTTATCACCATTATTATTCACACTCTACATAAATGATTTGCATGATTATATTGAAGGCGGATTATGTGTGGAATCTATCAATATAAGATTACTTCTATATGCAGATGATATTGTGCTGCTAGCTGATGATATTAAAATCCTACAGAATATGATAGATAAATTAGAATTATACTGCAAAAGATGGAGCTTAGAAGTGAATATAAGCAAATCGGAAATAATGGTTTTCAGAAATGGAGGAAAGCTAAGCAAGTACGAGAAATGGACATACAAAGGCAGGGAGATAAAAATCTGCAACGAATTTAAATATTTAGGAGTAGTATTTACACCCAAAATGAAATTTCATAAACATGTGCAAAACAGAAATAATGAAGCAAAAAACGCAATAAATTCTATATGGAAACAATTTATGGAAAGAAATGATATAAATATGAATAACAAATGGAAGGTATTTTTAGCTGTTTGCAGATCCATTCAAACGTATGCTGCTCAAGTTTGGGGATACTCTTATTTTGAAGAAGTTAATACACTGCAGAGATATCTTTTGAAACGGATTTTGAGAGTACCAAGTTTTACTCCAAACTACGTGTTGATGCTGGAAACAGATGTAGAAGATACCCAGATTTATACTCTGGGATTACATTTGAAGTATATAGAGAAAACACTGTATCACCATGAACCATGCAGGCTCCCGAAACAATTATCTAATATTATATTGGAGAAAAATACATTTTGGGCAAAAGAAATAGCTACCCTGTCGCAAAACTTTAACATACAATGGGACCAATCCACTTCATGTTTAGCTAACTGGAGGGCATTTTGCAAAAATTTACTCAGCAGCATAAAAATGCGACTACATGAGGAGAGACTATGGAGACAACAGAACTGTCAGAGTCTGCGAATTTATAAATATTTGAATCCAAACCGAGCTCAGCTTTACCTGAACGATAAAAATTCTTACAATAAGATCGTATGGATATTCAAAACACGCAGTGGAATGATTCCTTTGGGGTATAATAAATTTGATTCCGATACATCGAGTAGAGAGTGTAAACTATGCAATTTGCGTGAGATCGAAACAATACAACACTTTCTGGGAAAATGTCCTGTACTTCAAGAATTCAGAATGTTATCATTTCAAAGACCAATATTAAATGAGGAAGAGGTGATTAGAGTACTTGATGGCGAAGAAGAAGAAGACTGGGATAGGTTGGCAAACTATATGGAAACCACTTATAAATATAGAAACTTTTTAATGAATGAATTCGATTAACTTAAATTTGTTTTATATATAACGCGATAGACGTAATTATTACATTATCGCAAATTCCAACTACTTCTAAAATTGATTTTTTTGAATCTTTGTATAAATTGTATAATGAATGAAAACAAAAAATTTTCTCAATAAAGAAGTATTACTACTACTACATATGATAAATTTAAAGACTCTGGAGCTGTCCGTCTGTCTACTACCTTCCTCATTTCGCCTTACTTGTATACAAATATTTCACTTAAGAGCTTTTCAATTTAAAGTATACTAAATCAAATATCTCTGTTGCTAGTTTAGCTTGCTTTAAGCTGAGCCCATAAGTTTCATTATGCTCCCCCTTTTAAATGTCATCATAATGGGTGTAGCATTGTAACAAAGATTAATTTATCTAAAATTAAAATGTGTGTGGTTTTTTTTTCTTCTTCTTTGGCTTACAAAAGGACCACAAGAGAATGCCACAATGCCATGTGACCTCATTGCAATGGCTTTCCTTAGCAAATGTATCATCCTGTGAGTGATACATCCTCGGTTAGCTGTTCCACAAATCAGTTTGTTTAAAAATGAACTTTTCTGCAAAATACAATAATAGGAGTATTTGAAGTAGAAAGAAGTTGGATTTTAGTTGTAAATCACTTGGCTGCACCACATATTGTGGAGTGTAATGTGATAGGGAGAAGGTCGCTAGAATTAATGGGGAATATATGTTGCCAGTTGACAGCAGAATATTTCTCTGCTGTATTGTTGAAGAAACAACATTTAATGGATCATTATATCATTGTTTTCCATTTAAGTCGAGCTTAAAAAAATAAACAAATAAAAGGTAGAGTTTCAAGAAGTCAAAACCCCAGATCGGTTTATATGACAGCTATATCAGGTTATGGACCGATTTGAACCATACTTAACACAGTTGTTGAAAGACATAACAAAACACCTCATGCAAAATTTCAGCCAAATTGGATAATAATTGCGCCCTCTAGTGGCTCAAGAAGTCAAGACCCCAGATTGGTTTATATAGCAGTTATACCAGGATATGGAACGATTTAAACCATACTTAGCCCAACAGTTGAAAGTCATAATAAAATACTTCATACAAAATTTCAGCTGAATCGGATAATAATTGCGCCCTCTAGTGGCTCAAGAAGTCAAGATCCCAGATCGCTTTATATGGCAGCTATATCAAAACGTGGACCGATATGGCCCATTTACAACCAACCTATACCAATAAGAAGGATTTGTGTAAAATTTCAAGCGGCTAGCCTTACTCCTTCGAAAGTTAGCGTGCTTTCGACAGACAGACGGACTGACGGACGGACCGACAAATATGGACAGACAGACTGACGTCCATAGCGAAATCGAATAAGGAAGCGATTCTAAGCCGATCGGTATACTTATCAATGGGTCTACCTCGTCTCCTTCTTAGCGTAGCAAACAAATGCACAAACTTATAATACCCTGTACCACAGTGTTGGCGTAGGGTATAATAAGCAATGCTTTTATAATACATTGCACCTATAGAGGGCGCATTTTTCCTCCGATTAGGCAAACATTGTATACAATGATTTTTATACCCACCACCAAAGGATGGTGGTATATTCATTTTGTCATTCCGTTTGCAACACATCGAAATATCAATTTCCGACCCCATAAAGTATATATATTCTTGATCAGCGTAAAAATCTAAGACGATCTAGACATGTCCGTCCGTCTGTCTGTTGAAATAACGCTACAGTCTTTAAACATAGAGATATTGAGCTGAAACTTTGCACTGAGTCTTTTTTCCTCCATAAGTAGGTTAAGTTCGAAGATGGGCTATATCGAACTAAATCTTCATATAGCCCCCATATAGTCCGATCGGCCGATTTGGGGTCTTAGGCTCATAAAAGCCTCATTTATTATCTGATTTTGCTGAGATTTAAAACAGTGAGTTATGTTAGGCCCTTCAACATCCTTCGTCAAATTGGCTCAGATCGGTCCAGATCTGGATATAGCTGCCATATAGACCTATCCTCCGATTTAGGGTCTTAGGCCCATAAAAGCCACATTTATTATCCGATTTTGCTGAAATTTGGGACAGTGAATTGTGTTAAGCCCTTCGTCATCCTTCTGCAATTTGACTCAGATCGGTCCAGGTTTGGATATAGCTGCCTTACAGACCGATCTTTCGATTTTATGTTTTGGGCCCATAAAAAGCGCATTTATTGTCCGATCTTGCCCTAATTTGGGACAGAGAGTTAAGTTAAGCCCCTCCACATATTTCTGCAATTTGGTCTAGATCGATCAAGATTTGCATATAGCTGCCATATAGACCGATATCTCGATTTAAAGTCTTGGTAGACATACAGATTAAGTGTGAGGCAGCCACTGCGGTTGTGAGTCTTAAGGCGATGGGAAGGTGGATATAGGAAAGGAGCAGGTCCCACCATCGCGGTAAAGTCGAGAGGCATATAGGAAACCTGGTAGGAATCGAGGAGATTTTGGATCGGATACCTGAGAAAATACTTGAGATTGCGTGCGTGACATAACTGCCAGCGGCTTTATATTGGATGGAAGTTACTCTGTTATTGCCGTCTGGAAGTTCATGCTACACGAATGTTTCATTAAGTTCCTACATGGAGCCGTTATCAGTCTCCGAAAATATATTCGCCCTTTATGTAGACCCCGAGGGTGGGTTTACAAGCAGTGAGTTCCTGACAAACGTTGACGCGAGACCTTGTGAGTACTTGCTTTCAGAATTAGATCGGGCATTTATTTGGATATTGTATCAGCAGAACATACATTGTCTACTTAATGTTTGCGAAGCACAGAGCGTTCTGTAAGCCCTCCCAGGGCTCTAAGGCATCTGTGGCATTAGCCTGATAAGCATTTTGTGAAGGATGTCACCCATTCCTACTCAGATTACAAAGTCACACAGCTGTCAGCACGCAGCATCATTGCAAATCCGTTATCAAAATCATATTCCATTGTACGCGACAGGGTCGAGATCCCCTCGATTGGGGTGGCTATGGGGGCATCACTCCCCAGACTGCATATATCGGTACAGAAGAAATGCTATGCAATTGGAGCTATTTCAAGTTATGGTCCGATTCTTACTATAATTGATTCAATTAAGACCATAGTAGAAGCAATTGTGTAAAATTTCAGCCAAATCGACTAAGAATTGGCCCTTACGGGGCTTAAGAAGTAACATAGGGAGATCGGTTTATAGGGGCGCTGTATCAGGCTATAAACCGATCCACACCATATTTGACACGTATGTTGAAGGTCATGGGAGTAGGCGCTGTACAAAATTTCATACAAATCGGGTAATAATTGCGTTCTCTAGAGGTCAATAACCGAAATCAGTTTATATGACGGCTATAACAGGTTATTCATCGATTTGCTGTTGGAAGTCATAACAAAATACGTCATGCCAAATTTCAGCCAAATCGGATAAGGCTCAACAAGACAAGATTCAAGATCGGTTTATATGACAGCTATATTAGGATATGGACTGATTTAAATCATACTTAGCACAGTTGTTGAAAGTCATAACGAAACATTTCATGCAAAATTTCAGCCAAATCAGATAAAAATTGGCTTAAGAAGCCAAGATCCAAGATCGGTTTATATGGCAGCTATATCAGAACATGGACCGATATAACCCATTTACAATCCCAACATACCTATTCTAGTAAGAAATATTTGCGCAAAATTTCAGATGGCTTTCTTTACTCCTTCGAAAGTTAGCGTGCTTTCGACAGGCAGACGGACAGAAATGGCTAGATTGCCTAGAACGTCGAGACTATCAAGAATATATAAACCTTTTGGAAACTTGGACGAATATTTCGAGGTGTTACAAACGGAATGACTAAATTAGTATACCCCCATCCTATGGTGGAGGTTATAAAAATTGGCGTATATAGGTTATACAGATTTGCAATTAATATATTACTTACCCTTTTACTATAAAAAAAATAACTGTTTTATCGATTTGGAAAAGCTCTTCCTTAGATGAAAATGCGTTAGAAAAATTATCCTTTATTTTGAAATCCATTGTGACTTAATTTCTTAATGAGGTTTGTAAATGATCATCTCTGCAAGTGCTGCTTTATTTAATCCACATGCGTAATTCATTTTATCCAATTCAGACTTAAACATCTGAAGTACTGCACATGCATTCATGTGTAATTACTTTACTTCTTCACTTTGCGAAGAGAAAAACACCTCACCAAAGGCAAAATGGTTAGTTGCAGGAAAATGCATAAAAGGAGATGGCAAATTAAAAGAAAAAAAAAAACCAGAACAGAAAAGCATCAAAAGCCTAAAAGCAAACACAGGAATGAACACAGCAACACACGTGTATACATGGTTGTAAAAACACAACGTTAACAATTTCATTTGAATTTTTATAGGAATGGGCTGAATGAAGGACTACACAAATGAGTGAATGAATGAATGAATGAATGAGGGAACATGTATTTGTATATTCTCACTTCATATACATAACATAGGTTTCATGTAAGACTCCAACAAAAACCATGGAGGGAATTTGAAGAGTTATACCATCGTAAGGCCTTATAAGGATTTTTTTTATTTAATTTTTTAAGTAATAAGAGGAGCTGTTTTTTAAGCAGATAATATGACTCACCGCTATTTAAAATTTCATAGAAATCAAAAGAAAAATATGCTCTCTATTTTTATTTTTCTTATCCGAGGTGCTAAAAACAGAATAACGTGTTTGGTCTGGTGGTGAGTACAAAAAGGCCTCACCGCATATAACTTCCGCTGCTTAATAACACAAAGACACACACACACACACATACACATTTCTTGTGTGGGGGGTACAAGCACAGCCACAAACGCATTCAGTCAGACACAACTGGTACGAATATGTGTTTATTTATTTTAGAACCGTAGGGATTAACGTCAAACATATCAAACAGAAAATGGAGCAACTCATACCGAAACTTCATCTCTCACTACAGCGTCAACAACTTTAACAACATGAGCACGACAAAAACAAATATTTTAAGCTTGTCTCGAACATTGGGGGCATTTTTATGCAAATAATTTGGCACTTGCATTTATATATACATACTAGCTGGACAGGGCCTGCTCCGCTGCGCCTTCTTTAACTCTCCAATATCTTTTTAGGGTGGGGACACTTCGCCCTCAATGCGGATATCGAATTCGTACCATTGTAGCCTATGACGCTGAACGCGTTCGAATCCTGGCGAGAACATTGGGTGTTTATCCCCTCTTAATGTTGGCGACATCTGCAAGGTACAAGGCCATGCATGGTCATTTAAAAAATTTTCCACAAAGAGGTGTCGCAACGCCGTTCGGACTCGGCTATAAAAAAAGTTCCCTTATCATTGAGTTTAAACTTGAATCGGAAAGCACTCATTGACGTGCGAGAATTTGCTCCTTCTCGGTTCCTGGTGGTAATGTTCTCATTAGGGGAGGGATGGCACCTCAGACATTTCGACTCAAATGTGGATATCAAATTCGTGATGCACTTCCGAATACTTTTAATTTGAGCCCCATATTGCCATGGCCGGTAAATATGAACCGTTTGGAGGGTGTTTTGGGCTGGGGCGGTCACCGGCACTTTGCACTGAAAATACACTTAAGCCAAGTGTTTTGGGGTACGCCCTAAAGCACCCCACAAACTGAACTTCATTTCCGTTGGGTATAAAGAACGAAATTGATATGTATTTTCAGCGCAAAGTGCCGGTGACCGCCCCAGTCCAAAACACCCTACAAACGGTTCATATTTACCGGCCATGGCAATATGGGGCTCAAATTAAAGGGATTTGGAAGTGCAGTATGAATTTGATATCCACATTTGAGTCGAAATGTCTGAGGTGCCATCCCTTCCCTAATGAGAACATTACCACCTATTGCAAATTGGTTTTCTACTCTCAAATACCTTTCATTTGAGTCAAATATTGCCATAATGGGTCAAATGACCCATTTGACATATCTTTGGGGGAAAAGCCCCCCAAGATCGGTTTATATGACAGCCATATCAGGTTATGGACCGATTTAAACCATGCTTGGCACAGTTATTGGATATCATAACAAAACACCTCGTGCAAAATTTCATTCCAATCGGATAAGAATTGCGCACTCTAGAGGCTCAAGAAGTCAAGACCCAAGATCGGTTTATATGGCAGCTATATCAGGTTATGAACCGATTTGAACCATACTTGACACAGTTGTTGGGTATCATAACAAAACACGTCGTGCGAAATTCCATTTCAATCGGATAAGAATTGCGCACTCTAGAGGCTCAAGAAATCAAGACCCAAGATCGGTTTATATGGCAGCTATATCAGGTTATGAACCGATTTGATCCATACTTGGCACACTTGTTGGATATCATAACAAAACACTTCGTGCAAAATTTCATCCCAAACAGATAAGAATTACGCACTCTAGTGGCTCAAGAAGTCAAGACCCAAGATCGGTTTATATGGCAGCTATATCAAAACATGGACCGAAATGGCCCATTTACAATACCAACCGACCTACACTAATAAGAAGTATTTGTGCAAAATGTCAAGCGGCTAGCTTTACTCCTTCGGAAGTTAGCGTGCTTTTGACATACAGAAGGACGGACTGACTGACTGACGGACGGACGGACATGGCTAGATCGACATAAAGTTTCACGACGATCAAGGGGGGTCTCAGACGAATATTTCGAGTAGTTACAAACAGAATGACGAATTTAGTATACCCCCCATCCTATGGTTGAGGGTATAATAATTTTATAGCCTATGTTTCCTTTCAGACAAACGTACACAATCTATGAAAATTTTAAGAAAATCGGCTCATCCAAGTATCATATAGTTATAATGGGTCTAATGGCATTTTTGAGGAGTAGCGTGACCCCTATACTTCGAGCTAATTTTGTATGCCAGATTCGAAATTTACTCCCGAATATCTTTCATTTGAGCCCCATATGGAAAAAGACGACCAATATGTCTGTTATGGGGCAGTTTTGGGGTTGGGGCGGCCCAATGGGTATCTACACTCAAATTTAGATAACGTATTCGTATTCTACTCTCCAATGTCTTTCATTTGATATCTACATTGTCCCGATCGGTCCATTTTTGGTTTTGGGTTGTGTTTTTGGCATAAGTAGGAGGGTCCCTTCCCCTTCCGACACCGAAAAATTATATAGCCTATGTTTCCGTCCAGACCAACCTACACAATATGCGAAAATTTCGAGAATTTCGTGTCTGCCGTTTTTCAGTCTACACGGAACAAACAAACCGAGTCCCATATGTCCGTTATTGGCTAATGTGCCCATTTTGAGCGTTTATGTGGGGATGGGGTGACCGCCTATACTTAAAAATGAATTTGCATGCCAGATTCGTTATGTACGCCCGCATACTTTTCATTTGATACCCATATAGTCCTTATGGGTCCACTTTTGATTTTGGGTGGTGTTTTTAGGGTAACGGTGGAGGGTCCGCCCCCTTCCGTTATCAATAAATTATAAAGCCTATTCCTACTTCCTGACCATATTCGTAATCTACTCCCGAATACCTTTCATTTGAGTCCCATATTGTCATGATCGTCAAATAAACCTATTTTAAAAGATTTAGGGGCTGGGGCGGCCCCCTATGTACTTGGACCCAACTTTTGTTATGAAATTCGTACTCTACTCTTGAATACCTTTCATTTGAATTACATATTGTCCCGATCGGTTCACGTTTATTTTTGGGTAGCTCTTTGTGGGCCAGGGAGAGGGTCCGCCCCCCTCCCGATATCAAAATTTATATGGCCTATGTTTCCTTCCAGACCAACTTACACAATCTGTGAAAATTTCAAGGAAATCGGTTCAGCCATTTTTGAGTCAATACGGAACAAACACTTAAAGTTTTGGGGCCATAAAAGGCGCATTTATTGTCCGATTTCTCCGAAATTTCGGACAGTGAGTTGTGTTTGGCTCTTCGACATATTTCTGTAAGTTGGCCCAAATCAGTTCAGATTTGGATATAGCTGCCATATGGACCGATCCGCCTATTTAGGGTCTTAGGCCCATAAAAGCCACATTTGTAATCCGATTTTGCTGAAATTTGGGACAGTGTGTTGTATTAGGCCCTTCGACATTCTTCTTCAATTTAGATCGGTTCAGATTTGGATATAGCTGCCATATAGACCGATCCGCTGATTTAGGGTCTGAGGCCCCACATTTTTTATCCAATTTTGTATATACCCTCCCTTAAAGGGTATATACATACCTGATTTTATTCCGTGGGAATATAAAACCCACTGTGCTGGTACTGAAGTGTTTTCTTATGTACAACAAGATTTATGTTTGTTTGGATACATTCTGCTACATGTATGATTTGATTAGTATTCCGGCAAAATGTAATGTGGATTCATAAACAACCAGCATTTCATCCCATTTCAGTGATTTTTTTTTTTGTTTTTGCAGAACTTCTTACCAAGTTTATCCGCTAAAGCAAATTCTTGAGGCTTCGGATTATATGTATGTTAAAGTCAGAAAATTTTATTATGCATTTCATTTTTTGCTCATTGTTTGTATTGAGTTGTAGCTGTAAAATGTCTCAACAACTTGACTTTGAATATGTACGCTGACAATATTAAGAGGAAGTTTGTTTTATTATCCTAAGGCTTGCTTAGGTAAAGAGGTTCCTTTACCTAGGATAATAACTTAAGAATGGGAACTTAAGTTGAATACATTTTATATGGGTAAGTTTAAAAAAAATGGGTATAAATTTAATTAATATATCGAGATATGTTCCGATTTGGACCAAATACTAATAAGTACAAGTCATTGTACTTAGATTTAAGGTTTTGAGCCCTTTATGGGCTCAAAACCTTAAATCTAGAGATCGGTGCATATGGCAGCTATATTCAAATCTGAACCGATTTGGGCCAAATTTGGGAAGGATGTTGAAAGTCCTAACACAAATCGCTGTCTCAAATTTTGGCGCCATCAGACAATAAATGCGTCTTTTATGGGCTCAAAACCTTAAATCTAGAGATCGGCCTATATGGCAGCTATATCAAAATCTGGACCGATCTGTGCCATATTGCAGAAGTATGTCGAAGGGTTTCACCTAACTCACTGTCCCAAGTTTCGGTGATATCGGATAATAAATGGGCCATTTATGGGCTCAAATCCTTAAATCTAGAGATCGGTCTATATGGCAGCTATATCAAAATCTGAACCGATTTGAGCCAAATTTGGGAAGGATATCGAAAGTCCTAACACAACTCGCTGTCTCAAATGTCGGCGCCATCAGACAATAAATGGGCCTTTTATGGGCTCAAAACCTTAAATCTAGAAATCGGTGCATATGGCAGCTATATTCAAATCTGAACCGATTTGGGCCAAATTTGGGAAGGATGTCGAAAGTCCTAACTCAACTCGCGGTCTCAAATTTCGGCGCCATCAGACAATAAATGCCCCTATTATGGGCCCAAGAACTTAAATCGAGAGATCGGCCTATATGGCAGCTATATCCAAATCTGGACCGATCTGTGCCATATTTCAGAAGTATGTCGAAGGGCTTAACTTAACTCATTGTCCCAAATTTCGACGAAATCCGACAATAAATGCGCCTTTTATAGGCCCAATGGCTTAAATCGAGAGATCGGTCTATATGGCAGCTATATCCAAATCTAAGCCGATCTGGGCCAAATTGAAGAAGGGTGTCGAAGGGCTTAATAAAACACACTGTCCCAAATTTCGGGTGGTGCAGACTGTAGAATACCCCACACCCGCCTTATAGGTACAGTGTGGGAGCTATTGGCTTGCCCAAAAAGTAATTGCGGATTTTTTAAAAGAAAGTAAATGCATTTTTAATAAAACTTAGAATGAACTTTAATCAAATATACTTTTTTTACACTTTTTTCTAAAGCAAGCTAAAAGATACAGCTAATAACTGACAGAAGAAAGAATGCAATTACAGGGTCACATGCTGTGAAAAAAATTTTCAACGCCGACTATATGAAAAATCCGCAATTACTTTTTGGGCAACCCAATATATGAGAGCTATATCTAAATCTGAACCGATTCCCTTGAAATTCACCGGTAACGTCGAGAGTCATAAGAAAGTCTTTCCTGCCGAATTTCGAGGGAATCGGTTAACAAAAGGCCATTCTATTGCAATATTGCTGCAAATCGGACGAGCATATATATGGGAGCCATATCCAAATCTTAACCAATTTTTTTCCAATTTCAATAGGCTTCGTCTCTAGGCCGCAAAACATAACTGTACCAAATTTGAAGACAATCGGATGAAAATTGCGACCAGTAGTTTGTACACAAATTAGCATGGACAGACAGACAGACAGACAGACAGACAGACAGAGGGACATAGCTAAATCGAATCAGAATGTGATTCTGAGTCAATCGGTATACGTATCAATGGGTCTATCTCTTGATATGGCCCATTTGCAATTCCACAGAAGGACTTAGGGACGGACAAAGCTATATCTATATATCTTCTTTGAGTATCAAGAATGTAGATGCTTTAAAGGGTAGATGCTTTAAAGGGTCGCAAATAAAGTGTCGAGGTATTACAAATGGTATGACTAAATTAATATACCCCCATCCTATGGTAGTGGGTATAAAAATAACTTGCCTTATGATGAATAAGATAACTGCTACAAAGTAATTAAAACATTAAAGTGCGCATAGAAAATGTAAACCATTTTTTAGGCAGACAAACACCCATGGACTGGCTTTAACTACAATGCGTTGTTCCTATAGCATTGCAATGCAGATATTAAACAGGTATACTTAACAACTTTTCTCAGGCCGCGTTTGTTTTTATATAAAGTTATTTAATTTAAACAGATACAAAATATTGGCATGATGGAAATTTGAATAGAAGGGGTGTCGGTAATATCATAGTAAGAACCCCTAATCAGTTATGAGTAATCGATGAAACGGACTTTGGAACTGGCGGCAGCACTTTTATATAACACCCACCTAAGCGTATTGGGTAAGTATTGGGTTGCCCAAAAAGTAATTGCGGATTTTTTAAAAGAAAGTAAATGCATTTTTAATAAAACTTAGAATGAACTTTAATTAAATATACTTTTTTACACTTCTTTTCTAAAGCAAGCTAAAAGTAACAGCTGATAACTGACAGAAGAAAGAAAGCAATTACAGAGTCACAAGCTGTGAAAAAATTTGTCAACGCCGACTATATGAAAAATCCGCAATTACTTTTTGGGCAACCCAATATAACACGGTTATGTGCAGTTCTTTTTTCATAAGTTTTTATTTGGTTCATATGCCTTTGGACATCATGCAACCATAGTTTATAGATGTGCCATTAAAAGGTTTTGAAGAGAGGAACAGTCAAAATGTGGCTCGAGCATTAATCGGCATCACTTTGTGGCCGCTTCGTACACTCAAACTCTGAGAACAGATTGCCCTGATACAAAAACTCTTTATGCCCTCCACCAAAGAATGGGGGTATATTAATTTCATCATTCTGTTTATAACTCCTCGAAATATTCCTCTAAAATCCCATAAAGTATATATTGGATTGCCCAAAAAGTAATTGCGGATTTTTCATATAGTCGGCGTTAACAAATTTGTTCACAGCTTGTGACTCTGTAATTGCATTCTTTCTTCTGTCAGTTATCAGCTGTTACTTTTAGCTTGCTTTAGAAAAAAAGTTCAAAAAAAAATTATATTTGATTAAAGTTCGTTCTAAGTTTTATTAAAAATGCATTTACTTTCTTTTAAAAAATCCGCAATTACTTTTTGGGCAACCCAATATATTCTTGATTGTCATGACATTTTAAATCGATCTAGCCATGTCCGTTCATCCGTCCGTCTGTCTGTCGAAAGCAAGCTAACTTTCGCAGGAATAAAGCTAGCCGCATGAAATTTTGCACAAATACTTCTTATGAGTGTAGTTCGATTGGGATTGTAAATGGTCCATGTTCGGTCCATGTTTTGATAAAGCTGCCACATAAACCGGATCTTGGGTCTTGACTTCTACAACTTCTAGAGGGCGCAATTTATATCCGACTTCAAACAACTGTGCTAAGTATGGTTCAAATCGGTTATTAACCTGATATAGTTGCCATATAAACTGATGTGGGGTTTTGACTTCTTGAGCCACTAGATAGCGCAATTCTAATATGATTTAGGTGAAATTTTGCACGACGTGTTTCGTTATCGGTGCATAACGTGATATAGCTGCAATATAAATCGATCTTGGATCTTGACTTCTTCAGCCTCTAGAGGGCTCAAATATTTTCCGATTTAGCTGTAATTTTGCAAGTGGTGTTTTCGAACCATTCCCAACAACTATGTTCATTATTGTCAAAATCGGTTCATAACCTGATATAGCTGTCATATAAACCGATCTTAGATCTTGACTTCTTTAGCCGCTGGAGGGCGCAATCCTCATTCGATTTGGCTGAAATTTAGCATGAGGTGTTTTGTTATGACTTCCAATAACTGTTCTAAGTATGGTTCAAATCGATGCATAACCTCATATAGCTGCCATACAAACCGATCTTGGGTCTTGATTTCTGAAGCCTCTAGAGGGCGCAATTCTCATCCGATTTGGCTGAAATGTTGTATAACAGCTTCCCTCATGACTTTCAACATACGTGTGCAATATGGTCTGAATCGATCTATAGCTTGATACAGCTCCCATATAAACCGATCTCCCGATTTTGCTTCTTGAGCCCCTACAAAGCGCAATTCCCAACCGAATGAACTGAAATATTACACAATGACTTCTACAATGTTCAGCATTCATTAATGGTCCGAATCGGCCTATAACTTGACATAGCTCCAATAGCATAACAGTTCTTATTCGATATTCTTTGTTTGCCTCAAAAGGGATACCGCGCCTTGGACTCGACAAATGTGATCCATGGTGGAGGGTATATGAGATTCGGCTCGGCCGAACTTAGCACGCTCTTACTTGTTTTTTTTTTTATTATGGTCTTGCCTGGATTCGAACCCAGGCCTTCAGCGTCATAGGCGGACATGCAAACCTTTGCGCTACGGTGGCCTCTGCGTTATTGGTCAGGTGAAAATCTATATGTGCTTCATTCACATAAAACCTGTTTGGTGCGGTTTATATGCCAGCGGCGTCATTGGGCCATACTTCTTCGCCAACGATGCCAATCCTCCGGTATGGATGAACTTGCAGAATTATCTCTTTAAAGTTTCCTTATATACTGGGACAAAATGGGATGCTTTCTTTGGAGAATGCAATGAGAATCTTCGCACTCTTTTCTTTTATTTCTTCATCTCCCTTTCTCCTCTCCAGGTATCATATGTGAATCCCCCACTTTTTCTTTACTTCTTCTTTATTATGTCATTCCCACAATGGGCCATTTATGGACTCAGAGTAATTTTATGTTTAAATTTTCTTCCTTCGCATCATTTATCATGCCATCAGTGACACTTTGACTTCATTACCATAACTGTTGTCCTTTCATTGTGTATGCATGCAAAATTTAATGCAGTAACCACTTGAGATGTTGTCCTGGTGGAATTTTGCAACTTTTGCAGTTGTGCTCAACAAAAAGCAGCCGCACAATTTGCAACAATTTCATGTTTGAGTGCTCCGACAACAACTGATTTGCTAAACATTTGTCGAAATGTTCCGTTGTTACTGTGTGACGAAAGAGTTTAACGAGTGAACTTTTCAAGTTTTTACAATTCCGCTCAACTCGCAGCGCATTGTACGCGAGTTTATGCACCTAACGAGCACAGTTTTAATGACAACAGCAACAACGACATCTTGTTCCGCTTTAGTATACTTGAGTTGACTTTTGATTGCCACTAATGCAAAAAAAAAAAACATTGTTGTTTAATTATTGCATTATTCATGCCTGAGATATGAATATTCCTCCAAAAGTTGCTGGTGAAGTCTTCGTTAATAGATGCTTAAAAAATTTAGGGGAAACAATATGTCATGATCTATCGGAGGGTTGGCATAAGAAATTCACCTTTGTAAGAGTAGGGGGTGTCCCCAAAAACCTTTGTGGAAATTGCAATTATTTTGAAGAGTCTTGACATTTCGACTACACTGGGAAGAATTATAAGTACCCAAATGGTGAAAACGAGGGCGATGTTTGTGCTAAATATTATCAAAGTTTTTGGACCCAAAACTTGAAACCATTTTCGTTTTCTGGTCTTCAATACCTTTCATTTGATACCCTTGTTGTGCCCATCGGACCACTTTCGGATAGGGGTAAGGGGGAGGGTCCGCCTCCACCCGATGTCTAAAAATTATATAGCCTATATTTCCTTCCAGACAAACAGACACAATCTACGAAAATTTTAACAATATCGGATCTGCTAAGTGTCATATAGTCATAATGGGTCTAATGGCATTTTTGAAGGGTGGCGTGATCCCCTATACTTCGATCATATTTTGTAATCGGGAGTAGATTTCAAAATCTACTCCCGATTTGGGGTTGGTGCTTTGGGGTTGGTGCGGCCCGATGGGTACTTAGACTCAAATTTTAATGCCATATTTGTATTCTACTCTCCAACACCTTTCATTTGATACCTATATTGTCCCGATCAGTCCCCTATTGATTTTGGGTAGTGTTTTTTGCATGAGGGGGAGGGTCCGTCCCCCTTCCGATAACGAAAAATTATATAGCCTATGTTTCCTTCCAGAACAACCTACACAATATGCGAAAATTTCCAGAAAATCTGTTCTGACACTTTTCAGTCTATACGGAACAAACAAACCGAGTCCCTTATATCCGTGATTGGCTAATGTTCCCATTTTGGGCGTTTTTGTGGGGGTGGGGTGACCCCTTATACTTCGACATGAATTTGTATGCCAGATTCGTTATCTACTCCCGCATATTTTTCATTTGATACCCATATTGTCCTTATCGGTGAACTTTTGATTTTGGGTGGTGTTTTTGGGGTAACAGTGGAGGGCCCCTTCCGTTATCAACTAATTATAAGGTCTATTCCTACTTCGTGACCACATTCGTAATCTACTTCCGAATATCTTTCATTTGAGTCCCATATTGCCGTGATCTTCAAATTAACCTATTTTAAGGGGTTTAGGGGCTGGGGCGACTCCCTAGGTACTTGGATCCAACTTATATTATGAAATTCGTACCCTACTCTTGAATACCTTTTATTTGAATCCCATATTGCTCCGATCGGCCCACTTTTATTTTTGGGTAGTACTTATGGGATAAGGGGGAGGGTCCGCCCCCTCCCGATATCAAAAAATTATATAGCCTATATTTCCTTCCAGACCAACAGACTTCACAACATGTGAAAATTTCAAGGTAATCTGTTCAGCCATTTTTGAGTCTATACGGAACAAACAAACACAAATTGAATTTTATATTTAAGATAGGTTCCACGCATTAAAAGTAGTAGGCAGACTTGGTGGTGTAGGGTATTATATAGTCGGCTCCGCCAGATTTACATAATATACTGCCCCAAATTTCGGGCAATATCGGACAATAAATGCACCTTTTATGGGACGAAAACCTTAAATCGAGAGATGGGTCTATATATCAGCTATATTCAAATATGGACCGATCTGGGCCAAATTGAACAAGAATGTCGAAGGTACTGTACCAAATTTCAGCGACATTGGACAATAAATGCGCCGTTTATGGTCCCAAAACCTTAAACCGAAAGATCGGTCTATATGGCAGCTATATCCACACCTTGATCGATCTTGGCCAAATTGCAGAAATATGTTGAGAGGATTTAACTTGACTCACTGTCCTAAATTTCGCAACATCGGACAATAAATGCGCTCCTTTTGGGCCGAAAACCTTAAATCGAGAGATCAGTCTATATGGCAGCTATATTCAAATTAGGACCGATCTGTGCCATAATGCAGAGGTATGTCGAGGGGCTTAACCTAACTCACGGATTAAAATTTCGGTCAAAACTTCAAATCGAGAGATAGATCTATATGGCAGCTATATCCAAATCTGGACGGATCTGGGCCAAATTAAAGAAGGACGTCGAAGAGCCTAACACAACTAACTGTCTCAAATTTCAGCGACATCGGACCATTAATGCGCCTTTTATGGCCCCAAAACCTTCAACCGAGAGATCGGTCTATATGGCAGCTATATACAAATCTTTACCGATCTGTGTCATATTGCAGAAGTATGTCGGAGGGCCTAACACAACTCACTGTCTTCAATTTCAGCAAAATCGGATAATAAATGTGGCTTTTATGGGCCTAAGACTCTTAATCGGAGGTTCGGTCTATATGACAGCTATATCCAAATCTGGACCGATCCGGGCCAAATTAACGAAGGATGTTGAAGGGTCTAACACAACTCACTGTCCCAAATTTCGGCAACATCGGATAACAAATGTGGATTTTATGGGCCCAAGACCGTAAATCGAGAGATCGGTCTATCTGGACCTATAAGTGCCATGTTGCAGAAGTATGTCGGAGGGCTTAACACAACTCACTGTCTAAAATTTCAGCAAAATCGGATTATAAATTTGGGTTTTATGGGCCTAAGACCCTTAATCGTCGGATCTGTCTATATGGCAGCTATATCCAAATCTGGACCGATCTGGGCCAAACTGACGAAGGATGTTGAAGGGCCTTACACAAATCACTGTCCCAAATTTCAGTAAAATCGGATAATAAATGTGGCTTTTATGGGCCAAAGACCTTAAATCGAGTGATCGGTCTATATGGGAGCTATATCCAAATCTGGACCGATCACAGCCAAATTGAAGAAAGATGTCGAAGGGCCTAACACAACTCACTGTCCCAAATTTCAGCGACATCGGATAATAAATGTGGCTTTTATGGGCCTAAGACTCTAAATCGAAGGGTCGGTCTATACGGCAGCTATATCCAAATCTGGACAGATCCGGGCCAAATTAACGAAGGAAGTCGAAATGTCTAACACAACTCACTCTCCCAAATGTCAGCAAAATCCCATAATTAATGTGGGTTTTATGGGCCTAAGACCCGTAATCGGAGGATCGGTCTATATGGCAGCTATCCAAATCTGGTCCGATCTGGGCCAAATTGATGAAGCACGTCGAAGGGCCTAACACAATTTTCTGTCTCAAATATCAGCAAAATCCGATAATAAAGTGGCTTTTATGGGCCTAAGACCCTTAAACGGCGGATCAGTCTATATGGGGGCTATATCAAGATATAGTCAGATATAGCCCATCTTCGGACTTAACCTGCTTATGGACAAAAAAGAGTCTGTGCAAAATTTCAGTTCAATATCTCTATTTGTAAAGACTGTAGCGTGATTTCAACAGACAGAGGGACGGACAGGATGCCACCGTAGCGCAGAGGTTAGCATGTCCGCCTAAGACGCTGAACGCCTGGCGAGACCATCAGAAAAAAATTTTCAGCGGTGGTTTTCCCCACCTAATGCTGGCAACTTTTGTGAGGTACTATGCCATATAAAACTTCTCTCCGAAGAGGTGTTGCACTGGGGCACGCCGTTCGGCCTTGGCTATAAAAAGGAGGCCCTTTATCATTGAGCTTAAACTTGAATCGGATTGCTCTCATTGATATGTTAGAAGTTTGCCCATGTTCCTTCATGGCAAAATTTGCATTTGAGGGACGGACTTGGATAGATCGTCTTAGATTTTTACTCTGATGAAGAATGTATATACTTTATAGGGTCGGAAATGGATATTTCGATGTGTTGCAAACGGTATGACAAAATGAATATACACTCATCCTTTGGGTGGGTATAAAATTTGGGATAATTTCCTTCAAAAGTTGAAAAATAATGGTAATAAAATCAAAAGGCAGTTTTTGCTAATATCAGCAAACTTAATTCTCTTGATGTAAAATAAAATCCATTTCAGCCCAAAATAGTGAAATTAGACCCCAAAGTAAAGCAAACATATGCCCCAATATTATTTCCCCCCGCCCCATTTCATTTCAATTGGAAAACTTCTGAATTCTTTAAGGAAAACCCAAATTGTTTCCAACAACTGCATGAGAAAAGGCCTCAAAATTACGAAAATGGGCCCCAAAGGTTTTGTTGTTGTTCTCCATATACCTGTTTGAGGCATAAGGCCATAAATAGAAGTCACTGGGTGCCAAGTGAGGGCGCATGACCCATCAATTCGACGTTTTGGTCGTTCAAAAAGGCGCTAGTTTTAACCGATGTGTGATAGCTCGCATGGTTATGTTCTTGTTCGTTTTTCGAATTTCTATCAAGACTTCAGGCAATCAAATTGTGCTGTACAACTCCTACGTTGCTTGCTACACCGCAACAGTCGCCTCATGTGCAGTTTTGCCGAAGAAACAGGCGACCATATGCTTTGAAGTGCTTCTTTAATGAATGACATAAAAATTCCAAGAATAATAACAAATTCCGATTTAAGGTTAGCAGAAAATGTTTGCTGATAATCAACAAACTTATATATCTGGGTGTATTTTTTTTAACTTTAACACAAAAAATAATTGCCTTTAAATCTTACAATTATGATAAAACTGTAGTTTTATATATTAAGTTAAAGTTAAAAAAAACAAGTAAAAGCGTGCTAAGTTCGGCCGGGCCGAATCTTATATACCCTCCACCATGGATCGCATTTGTCGAGTTCTTTTCCCGGCATCTCTTCTTAGGCAAAAAAGGATATAAGAAAAGAGTTGCTCTGCTATTAAAACGATATCAAGATATGGTCCGGTTCGGACCACAATTAAATTATATGTTGGAGACCTGTGTAAAATTTCAGCCAATTCGTATAAAAATTGCGCCCATTGGGGCTCACGAAGTAAAATAGAGAGAACGATTTATATGGGATCTATATCGGGCTATAGACCGATTCAGACCATAATAAACACGTTTGTTGATGGTCATGAGAGGATCCGTCGTACAAAATTTCAGGCATATCGGATAATAATTGCGACCTCTAGGGGTCAAGAAGTAGAGATCCCAGATCGGTTTATATGGCAGCTATATCAGGTTATGAACCGATTTGAACCTTATTTGACACAGGATAAGAATTGCGCCCTCTAGAAGCTCAAGAAATCAAATCCCCAGATCTGTTTATATGACAGCTATATCAGGTTATGGACCGATTCCAACCATACTTGGCACAGTTGTTAGATATCATAACGAAATACTTCGTGCAAAAATTCATTCAAATCGGATAAGAATTGTGCACTCTAGAAGTCAAGACCCAAGATCGGTTTATATGGCAGCTATATCAGGTTATGGACCGATTTAAACCATACTTGGTACAGTTATTGGGTATCATAACAAAACACGTCGTGCGAAATTCCATTCCAATCGGATAAGATTTGCGCACTGTAGAGGCTCAAGAAGTCAAGACCCAAGATCGGTTTATATGGCAGCTATATCAGGTTATAGGCCAATTTGAACCATACTTGGCACAGTTGTTGGATACAATAACAAAACACATCGTGCAAAATTTCATTACAATCGGATAAGAATTGCGCACTCTAGAGGCTCAAGAAGTCAAGACCCAAGATCGGTTTATATGGCAGCTATATCAGGTTATCGACCGATTTGAACCATACTTAGCACAGTTGTTGGATATCATAACAAAACACGTCGTGCAAAATTTCATCCCAATCGGATAAGAATTGAGCACGCTAGAGGCTCAAGAAGTCAAGACCCAAGATCGGTTTATATGTCAGCTATATCAGGTTATGGACCGATATGGCCCATTTACAATACCAACCGACCTACACTAATAAGAAGTATTTGTGCAAAATTTCAAGCGGCTAGCTTTACTCCTTCGGAAGTTAGCGTGCTTTCGACAGACAGACGGACGGACGGACGGACAGACGGACGGACATGGCTAGATCGACATAAAATGTCACGACGATCAAGAATATATATACTTTATGGGGTCTCAGACGAATATTTCGAGTAGTTACAAACAGAATGACGAAATTAGTATACCCCCCATCTTATGGTGGAGGGTATAAAAATTAAATTCCAAAATAAAATCAGATCAATATTAGTACTGACCTCTTATTATAGTTAATGTCCTTCTCCTCTTTAGTTCTGCTATTCCTATGCGCCATGGTTTAACAATAAGATATCCTCCGCCCCATATATTCCCGCAAGAGCTAATGGTTTTGTTAACCGAACAACACATATTCTGAGCGAAACACTAAGCTAACCACATATTTTTTACGGCACAAGAATATTTCCTCTGCCTTCTTATACCCTCCACCATTCTGTTTGTAACTACTCGAAATATTCGTCTGAGACCCCATAAAGTATATATATTCTTGATCGTCGCGACATTTTATGTCGATCTAGCCATGTCCGTCCGTCTGTCCGTCCGTCCGTCTGTCCGTCCGTCCGTCCGTCCGTCTGTCTGTCGAAAGCACGCTAACTTCCGAAGGAGTAAAGCTAGCCGCTTGAAATTTTGCACAAATACTTCTTATTAGTGTAGGTCGGTTGGTATTGTAAATGGGCCATATCGGTCCATGTTTTGATATAGCTGCCATATAAACCGATCTTGGGTCTTGACTTCTTGAGCCTCTAGAGTGCGCAATTCTTATCCGATTGGAATGAAATTTTGCACGACGTGTTTTGCTATGATATCCAACAACTGTGCCAAGTATGGTTTAAATCGGTCCATGCTTTGATATATCTGCCATATAAACCGATCTTGGGTCTTGACTTCTTGAGCCTCTAGCGTGCGCAATTCTTATCCGATTGGAATGAAATTTTGCATGACGTGTTTTTTTACGATATCCAACAACTGTGCCAAGTATGATTCAAATCGGCCCATAACTTGATATAGCTGCCATATAAACCGATCTTGGGTCTTGACTTCTTGAGCCTCTAGCGTGCGCAATTCTTATCCGATCAGAATGGAATTTTGCACGACGTGTTTTGTTACGATACCCAACAACTGTGCCAAGTATGGTTTAAATCGGTCCATAACCTGATATAGCTGCCATATAAACCGATCTTGGGTCTTGACTTCTTGAGCCTCTAGAGGGCACAATTTTTATCCGATTTGAATGAATTTTTGCACGAAGTATTTTGTTATGATATCCAACAACTGTGCCAAGTATGGTTGAAATCGGTTCATAAACTGATATAGCTGTCATATAAACAGATCTGCGGATTTGACTTCTTGAGCTTCTAGAGGGCGCAATTTCTATCCGATTTGGCTAAAATTTTCATGACGTATTTTATTTTTACTTTCAACAACTGTGTCAAATAAGGTTCAAATCGGTTCATAACCTGATATAGCTTCCATATAAACCGATCTTGGATCTTGACTTCTTGACCCCTAGAGGTCGCAATTATTATCAGATATGCCTGAAATTTTGTACGATGGATCCTCTCATGACCATCAACAAACGTGTTTATTATGGTCTGAATCGGTCTATAGCCCGATACAGAGCCCATATAAATCGTTCTCTCTATTTTACTTCGTGAGCCCCAATGGGCGCAATTCTTATACGAATTGGCTGAAATTTTACACAGGTCTCCAACATATAATTTAATTGTGGTCCGAACCGGACCATATCGTGATATCGTTTTAATAGCAGAGCAACTCTTATTTTATATCCTTTTTTGCCTAAGAAGAGATGCCGGGAATAGAACTCGACAAATGCGATCCATGGTGGAGGGTATATAAGATTCGGCCCGGCCGAACTTAGCACGCTTTTACTTGTTTACTCTGCTTTGTCTTTACATATCACCTTTCACATTCAACATTAATTTCTGTTTTTTTTTATGGTTACATTTTGCCTCTACTGTTAACCAACCACTGTAACCTATGTTCACTCTAACAGTTCCATGTTATGTTCTCTCACAACCACTTGTTTACTCTCTCTGCTCCTTCACTACCAAAAACATTCACCCAACAACATATTTCTTTTTTTAGTATACAAACAAAAAAAAACAAGATCTGTTTGTCAAAGCAATGCAACAGCATAGCTGTTTGTTGTTGTTTTTGCTTTCCGCATCCTCTTGCACACATTTATTTCTTTTCGCTATCCCACACACCTGTTGCCATTAGTCGCACACACAAAAGCTTTAGTTTAGTTGGGGGGTTGTTAAACACTTGCGCTGCGCATAACACTTAACCGAGAAGTACAACGACGACGACGTCAGCAGTTCTCCCGGCAGAACTGAATGCATACGAACGAACGAACATACGTAGACCCCAACTGTGGTTGTAGCGATTGTATTTAAACTGATTGATATGTTGAGTGCAACTGTACTGATTTTGCAAATTCTATTTCTTGTATAATTCTATTTTTTGTATAGTTTCCCTTTTTTACAATTGCGTTAAACACCAGCTATCCATCCATTTCCAATTGCTTGCAACTATTTAACCAAATATTCCAAAAGGTTTGTTAACCACTTCTTTCTTTTCTTGCCATCATTTATCGCGACAACCGTAGACAAATTTAGCGGACCGTAATAGTTTTTTTTTAAGTTTCTACGTTGTTATGCACAAACGGCACGGCACGCGACATATTCAGCGCATATGGCACACCAGCATTAATAAACGAAATCAAAAACACTTGACAAACCTTTGTTGTCTCTTTAAACAAAACAATTTTTAAATAGAAACCGCCTATTTATTCGCAATTTGTTTGTTGCTGTTGTTTTGTATTTATTTTAACAAAGAACAAAGGATTTGGATTTTACTATTAAATTAAATCGAAGATAACACGTTTACCGCCTTTTCAATGTCCGCCCGCCGATCGCTTATAAAGAACTAAAGAGTTTGCAACAAGTTCTTGGATTTCATTGGACAGACTGCAATTTTCAAAGAGCTGAAGCTCTTATTTTGCATTTTACTTACTAACGCACTCACGCATGCTGCAAAATGCAAATGATGGCATTTTGGCTTACGCAGTCAACGCTCTTTTCCGTTTCCACTTAAGCATTGGAAACAGAAAGAAGAGACATTAATTTAGTGGGACTGTTTACTTAACATTACAATAACTGGTTCTCTCTTTCTCTCGCTCTCTTACTTGCAATGGTTTTGAGTCTGCCCTTTACTCTAAGATGTTGTCTAGGAACACATGGCGCCAATGAAAAGAGAGAAAAAAGAGAGAGAGAGTAGTTTGTATGCTCACTAAATAAAGTTATAGTAGCAGGGATGAAAAATGAGGTTGGCAAAATTAAAAGCAAGTTAAAAAGGTACTTTTTTGTTGCCCAAACGTACCATTAGGCAGATTTGCACAACTAAATTGGATTTGAGTTGTTGTGTTAAAGGCGTAGAAATTTTTCAAATTAAAAAAAAAAACAAATTAAATTTTATAAGAATTTTTGAGTAAAAGAAAAAAATATTTTTGTATGTTTTAAGCTAAAACTGAAAATCCTTTTCCTAATTCTTTACGACTATCTAGTGATGAAAAATAGATTTTAATGACTGTGATATAAAATCGTACCTCTTGTCAAAAATAGCTGTAACAGGTGAAAACGTGTTAACTTCGGCCGGGCCAAATCTATCGGACCAACCACCATGAATTCTGCAAAAAGTTTATGCAAAATAAGTTTAGTTGAAGGGCATAATTTTATTTTACATACCAAACTTCTGTCAAATCAGCAAAAATTAATGCTTCTAGTAAACGAACAAGGATGATGGAGAGATCGGTTTACATGGGATCTATATCAGGCTATAGACTGATTTGGACCGTATTTGGCACAGCCGTTGAAAGTCGTAACAGAACATTTGAACCGGTCTATAAACTGTTGGAAATCAAAACAGAATACCATGTGCAAAATTTCATCCAAATCGGACAAAAATTGCGGATTGTAGGGACTCAAGAAGTCAAATCGGGAGATCGGTTTATATGGGAGCTATATCAGTTTATAAACCGATTTAAACCGTACTTGAAGAGGGCTATCGAAGGGCCTAACACAACTCCCTTTACCAAATTTCGGCGAAATCGGACAATAAATGTGCCTTTTATTTTCCTAAAACCTTAAAGCGAGAGATCGGTCTATATGGCAGCTATATCCAAATTTCAACCGATCTGGGCTACATTGCAGAACGTTGTTGAAGAGAATAATGCAACTCTCTTTCCCAAATGTCGGCGAAATCGGACAATAAATGCGCCCAAAACCTTAAAGCGAGAGATCGGTCTATATAGCAGCCAAATTGTAGGGGGCTGTCGAAGGGCTTAACTTAACTCACTGTCCCAAATTTCGGCGGCATAGGACAATAAATGCGCCTTTTATGGGTCCAAACCCTTAAAGCGAGAGATCGGTCTATATGGGGGCTATATCCAAATCTGAACCGATCTGGGCTAAATTGCAGAACGTTGTTGAAGAGCCTAATGCAACTCACTGTCCCAAATTTCGGCGAAATCAGACAATAATTGCGTCTTTTATGGGTCTAAACCCTTAAATCGAGAGATCGGTCTATATGGCAGCTATATCCAAATCTGGACCTATCTGAGCGAAAAGTGAAGAGGGCTGTCGAAGGGCCTTACACAACTCACTGTCCCAAATTTCATCAACATCGGATAATAAATGTGGCTTTTATGGTCCTAATTCCTTAAATCGAGAGATTGGTCTATAAGGCAGCTATATCCAAATCTGGACCGATCTAAGCCATATTGCAGAAATATATCAAGGGGCCTTACACAATTCAACGTCCCAAGTTTCAGCAAAATCGGGTAATAAATGTGCCTTTTATGGGCCTAAAACCCTAAATCTGAAAATCGGTCTATATAGCAGCTGTATCCAAATCTGTACCGATCTGGACCAAATTGACGAAGGATGTCGAAGGACCTAACACAACTCACTATCCCAAATTTCAGCAAAATCGGTTAATAAATGCGGCTTCTATGGGCCTAAGACCCTAAATCGGCGTATCGGTCTATATGGGGGCTATATCAAGATATAGTCCGTTATAGCCCATCTTCGAACTTAATCTGCTTATGGACAAAAAACGAATCTGTGAAAAGTTTCAGCTCAATATCTCTATGTTTAAAGACTGTAGCGTGATTTCAACAGCCCGACGGCCGGACATGGATAGATCGTCTTAGATTTTTAAGCTGATCAATAATATATATACTTTATAGCGTCGGAAATGGATATTTCGATGTGTTGCAAACGGAATGAGAAAATGAATATACCTCCATCCTTGGGTGGTGAGTATAAAACCATGTTTCTATTATATAACTATGCTAATTTCATGTAGAGGGCTTCATTAGTTTGTTTTTCACTCGCAGAAATAAAATGCTTGAGTAACTGAGTTTGATTTAGGCTGAATAGAATTTAAAGAGTTTTTCCCTCACCACTTCTATAGCTATTTTTCGTGAACATACAAAATACTCTTCCCCACCCCTTTTACCAGGCTTATAATGTTGCGAAACACCATATTAGAGTACTTGGTAGAGTAAACCCATTGTAAGAGGGGAAAGACAGAAAGAGAGTGAGAGAGAGAGAGTAGTTGTTCTGTTAAGCAGACCACTACATAAGTGTTTCTCCTTTCCGTTCCCAATGCTTAAGTGGTAAGGGAAAAGAGTATTGATTGCGTAAGCCGAAATGTCTTTTTTTGCATTTTGCAGCATGCGTGAGTGCGTTAGAGGGTGAAATGCAAAAGAAGAGCTTTAGCTCTTTGAAAATTGCATATAGTCTGTCCAATGAAATCCAAGAACTTGTTGCAAACTCTTTAGTTCTTTATAAGCAATCGGCGGGCGAACATTGAAAAGGCGGTAGTCGTGTTGTCTTCCGTTTTATTTAATAGTCAAATCCATATCCTTTGTTCATTGTTAAAATAAATACGAAACAACAAACAAATTGTGAATAAATTGACGATTTCTATTTTAAAATTGTTTTGGTTAAAGAGATTACAAAGGTTTGTCAAGGGTTTTTGATTTCGTTCATTAATGCTGGTGTGCCATATGCGCTGAATGTGTCGCGAGCCGTTAGTGTTTGTGCATAACAACTTGGAAACTTAAAAAAAAACTATTACGGTCCGCTAAATTTGCTTTCGGTTGTCGCAATAAATGATGGCAAGTCAAGGAAAAAGAGTTTAACATACCTTTTGGAATATTTGGTTGAATAGTTACAAGCAATTGGAAATGGATGGATAGCTGGTGTTTAACGCAATTGTAAAAAGGGAAACTATACAAAAAAAAAGAAAATTATGTTGATTATAGCTAGACAGCAAGTAAAATAATTCTATGACTTATAATTGTTATATGGTTTTGTATATTCTTTCAAGTTACCCAAGTCAACTTCATGCCATTACCTTGTGTTCCAGCAAAGCTCCCTACCAACTGAAATAGAAAATCAAATAGAATTTGCAAAATCAGTACAGTTGCACTCAAAATATCAATCAGTTTAAACACAAAGCCTACAACCACAGTTGGGGTCTACGTATGTTCGTTCGTTCGTATGCATTCAGTTCTGCCGGCAGAACTGCTGACGTCGTCGTCGTTGTGCTTCTCGGTTAAGTGTTATGCGCAGCGCAAGTGTTAAACAACCCCCCAACTAAACTAAAGCTTTTGTGTGTGCGACTCATGGCAACAGGTGTGTGGGGTAGCGAAAAGAAATAAATGTGTGTAAGAGGATGAGCAAAAGCAAAAACAACAACAAACAGCTCTGCTGTTGCATTGCTTTGACAAACAGATCTTGTGTTTTTGTTTGTATACTAAAAAGAAATTTGTTGTTGGGTGAATGTTTTTGGGAGTGTAAGAGCAGAGGGAGTAAACAAATGGTTGTGAGAGAATATAACATGGAACTGTTAAAGTGAACATAAGATACAGTGGTTGGTTAACAGTAGAGGCAAAATATAGCCATAAATAAAACAGACATTATTGTTGAATGTGGGAAGCGACATGTAAAGTTAAAGCAGAGTAACAGCAGAGGATATCTTTTAGTACTGTATGTGGTAAGCTCGGTGTTTTCGCACAGCTTATGTTATTTGGTTAACATAACCATAAGCTCTTGCTGGAATATATGGGGAAATGTGGAAGTTTAATTATTAGACCATGGCATACAGGAATAGCAGCTGTTAAAACGAGACTTCAGGCGCTAGAAGGTTAGTACTTACATTTCTATGATTTATTTATGAATTTTTATATTATTTATGATTATACCCTACACCATTACTATGGTATTATAACTTATTGCATTTGTTTGGAACAGCCGAAGGAAGAGAGAGATAGACCCATTGATAAGTATACCGATTGACGTTAATTTGTGTATAAAGTACAGGTCGAAATTTTCATCCAATTCTCTTCAAATTTAGCACCGGCAATGTCTTTGGCCTAGAGGCGAAGCCTATTGAAATGGAAGAAATCGATACAAATTTGGATATACATGTAGCTTCCATATGTACGAGGGTTGTCTTTTAAAATTCGGGATTAGGGAACACAAAAACAAATATTAAACATCAAAAAAAAAAAAAAAAAAAAAAAATATTCCCCATTAAGATCTATACAAGTTTGCATGCGTTAGAACCAATTGTCGAAGCACTTTTGCCACTCTGATTGAGGTATCCCCAAAGCATGCATTCTGAACACACCAACCGCTTCTTCAGGTGTCGAAAAACGTTGAACTCTCATTATACCTTGCACCACCACTGTGGATTTATAGATTTGTGCATTTGTTTGCAACGCTAAGTAGGAGAAGACCCACTAGACCCAGTGATAAGTATACCGATCGACTCAGAATCACTTTCTGATTCGATTTCGCCATGTCCGTCTGTCCGTCTGTGAGTCCATGTATTCTTGTAATCAAAGTGCAGGTCGTATTTGTTGCTCGATTGTTACGAAATTTTGCACATGACATTTTTTTGCCCCAAGGACAATGGCTATTGATTTTGAAAAAAATCAGTCCATATTTAGATATAGCTCGCATATATATTTTTCATCCGATATGGCCGTTTAAGGCTGTAGAAGCCACAATTTTTTACCGATCTTTACAAAATTTGGCCTGGGGTGTTTTATTTGACGTTTTCATATGTGTGCAAAATTTCATTAAAATCGGTTCAGATTTAGATATAGCTCCCATATATATGTATCGCCCGATTTGCACCTAAATGACCGTAGTAGCTTCAATTTTCAACCGATCTGCACAAAATTTGGCACGAACTGTTTTGTTACTGCACTTAATATATGTGGAATATTTCATAAAAATCGGTTCAAATTTAGATATAGCTCCCTATATATATCTTTCATCCGATTTGCCATTTTAAGGCTGTAGAAGCCACAATTTTAGTCTGATCTCTACCAAATTGGCGTGGAGTCGTTTTGTGAAATCTCAATGTATGTGCAAAATTTCATAAAAATCGGTTTTTTATTTAGATATAGCTCCCATATATATCTTTCGTCCGATTTGGCTTTTTAAGACTGTAGAAGCCACAATTTTTGACCGATTTTATATGAGACGTTTAAATTGACGTTCCAATACCTGCGCAAAATTTCATTAAAATCAGTCCTAATTTAGATATAGCTCCAGTGTGTATATTTCATCCGATATGGATTTTTAAGGCAGTAAAATCCAAAATTTTGGTCACATCTCCACAATCTAGGGCGTGAGATGAGATGTGACGTCTCACTATGTTTTTTATCGGATTATGACGAAAAGTGGTTACGTATATATCCGAGGTGGTGGGTATCCAAAGCCGATTTCATATGACATAGTTCCTCAAAAATGTCGCCAGCATTAGACGGAATAACCACAGCAAAAAAAATTTTTAATGATGTTTTCGCCAGGATTCGAACCCAGGCGTTAAGCATCATAGGCGGACATATTAGCAGAGATCAGCAGGTAGGTAGCCTCCAGGGTACTGGAGACTATTCCAAATTAAGTGTGAGGCTATGAGACTTAAGGCGGTGGGAGAATGGATAGAGAATAAGAGCAGGTCATCACGGTATGAGCGAGGCTACGATTGGAAACCCGGTAGGAATGGAAGGGGTTTCCTATCGATTACCAGAGATGGATCAAAGCTAGAGGACATAGTGGGCCTGGGAGTCTACGACTGCCTGACCATAATACGGACCTGCAGATCCATATTATGGTCAGGCAGTCGTAGGTGCAGCATGCTGTCATTTGCTGCACCTAGTATGCAAAATATTGTAGGTGCAGCAAATGACAGCATGTAGATGACATGTGGGGAAGATGATGAGACGTTGGATCATTTCCTATGTCATTGGCCGGCTTTTGCGGCTACCAGACACCGACACTTAGTATTGGACACAATCCAGACATGGCCCAACTAAGGGGCGTGGTATGGGAAATAATTAGATTAGATTTTATAAGTAGCACGTAATTCTTACCATAGATTTTCTTTTTATACCCTACACCATAGGATGGGGGTATACTAGTTTCATCAGTCTGTTTGTAACGCTTCGAAATATTCGTCTGAGACCTCATAAAATATACATAATCTTGATCGTCATAAGATTTTAAGTCGATCTTGCCCTGTCCGTCCGTCTAATGCCTATGAATGCTTAATTTTTCATCCAATTTCGCTGAAATTTGAAACGGTGAGTAGTTTTAGGCCTCCCGGCAGCTGACCCAAATATAGTGCAGATCGGACTATGTTTAGATATAGCTGCCATATAAAGGGTCTAAAGCCCATAAAAGCTTTATTATACCCACCACCGAAGGATGGGGGTATATTCATTTTGTCATTCCGTTTGCAACACATCGAAATATCCATTTCCGATCCTATAAAGTATATATATTCTTGATCAGCGTAAAAATCTAAGACGATCTAGCCATGTCCGTCCGTCTGTCCGTCTGTCTGTTGAAATCACGCTACAGTCTTTAAAAATAGAGATATTGAGCTGAAATTTTGCACAGATTCTTTTTTTGTCCATAAGCAGGTTAAGTTCGAAGATGGGCTATATCGGACTTTATCTTGATATAGCCCCCATATAGACAGATCCGCCGATTTAGGGTCTTAGGCCCATAAAAGCCTCATTTATTATCCGATTTTGATGAAATTTAAAACAGTGAGTTGTGTTAGGCCCTTCAACATCCTTTGTCAATTTGGCTCAGATCGGTCCAGATTTGGATATAGATGCCATATAGACCGATCCTCCGATTTAGGGTCTAAGGCCCATAAAAGCCACATTTATGGTCCGATTTCGCTGAAATTTGGGACAGTGAGTTGTCTTAGCCCCTTTGACATGTTTCTTTAATTTGCTCCAGATCGGTTCAGATTTGGATATAGCTGCCATATATACCGATCCTCCGGTTTAGGGTCTTAGGCCCACAAAAGCCACATTTATTATCCGATCTTGATGAAATTCGGGGCAGTGAATTGTGTAAGGCCCATCGACATCCTTCGATAATTTGGCTCAGATCGGTCCAGATTTGGATATAGCTGCCATATAGATCGATCCTCCGATTTATGGTGTAAGGCCCATAATAGCCATAAAAGACGCATTTATTGTCCGATGTCGCTGAAATTTGAGACAGTGAGTTTGGTTAGGCTCTTCGACGTCCTTCTAAAATTTTGCCCAGATCGGTCCAGATTTGAATATAGCTGCCATATAGACCGATCTCTGGATTTAAGGTTTAGGGCCCATAAAAGAGGCATTTATTGTCCGATTTCGCCGAAATTTGGGACAGTGCTTGGTGTTTGGCTCTTCGACATGTTTATGCATCTTGACCCAAATCGGTCCAGATTTGGATATAGCTGCCATGTAGACCGATATCTCGATTTAAAGTCTTGGCTCCATAAAAGGCGCATTTTTAATCCGATTTCACTGAAATTTGACACAGTGACTTATGTTCGGCTTTTCGACATCCGTGTCGTATATAATTCAGATCGGTATGAGGTATATGAGTATAAGGTATGAAATTTTCACCGGATTGTGACGAAAGGGGGTTTACATATATACCCGAGGTGATGGGTATCCAAAGTTTAGCCCGGCCGAACTTAATGCCTTTTTGCTTGTTAAGCGTGATTGCAACAGACAGACGGACAGACTGACGGATAGACGGACGGACATGACTAGATCGTCTTAAATTTTTACGCTGATCAAGAATATCTGTTCTTTATAGGGTCGGAAATGCATATTTTGATGTGTTGCAAACGGAATGACATAACCAATATACCCCCATACTTCGGTGGTGGGTATAATAAGGCATAGCGTCTGTACCACCTAAACAGTAGAAAATACTCTAAAATATATTTTATCATGGCCAACTTTTCTATTGGATTGTCCTTAGTTCTTCCTTTGCCTCTCATCTGTCTTTTAGTTTTAAATTACCACCATTCGACCAATCAAACATTCTATTGTTACTAAAACAGATGTTCATACCTAAATTTCCTGGTTTATTCTAATACCTAAATCAAATGAAACCCAAAGGCACCCCTACAAAGCGATGCGGAAATCGATTGACGATTCCAAACTCACTGGCATTTCCTCATTGTGTCAATCGTTGCAAATTATCAAACATAGAATCATGATTATAGTCATTTCCGCATGTTATTAATCCCATCGTCATAGGCGAGTACTACAAGGATGACAAGTTGACTTTAGTTGGAATTTTCGTCAATTTAATAAAAATTCCCCTCACAAACACATCACCTAAACGAATAGCGAATGATGGTGGCTGGCTGAACAGCGAACAGTGGCTGTTCATTTGCTACATTGTCATCGTATTACAGATGACAAAACACTAGAGCGCCATTCGAATGGTTGTCACAAAATTTCCTTTTAACTCAGCGACTGGTGTTGTAGCGTCGATGTGCCTTTTATGTGGGCTTTGTTGTTGCCGTTGTTGGTGACAGCTGTTGACATGAGTTATTTGAGCTTCAACTACACTGCCATTGGGTGGTATGTGTGTGGGAGTGTTAATGCTCTTGCGGAGCTCTTCTAAGTGTTAAGTTTGGTTCATTTGCAAGAGTCAAGGCGAATGATTGTGTGTTGGATAATTTAATTTATTGTGATCATTGCGTTACTGCTAATAATAATATTTACAATATCAACATGTGTATGTGTGTGGGTGTAGGAGGTTGCATGCCATGAAATAAGTTTTGGGTTACTATGTTGAAAGAGCGGAAGAAATGGAGACCAAGCACCAGGAGAAAAGTTAAGGAAAAAGTGTTTTTAGCAGTAATTTAAAGTCATGAAATATGAAGCTATTGAAGCATGTCAAATGCGGCAGATGAAATATAAATCAGGAATAATGTTTGTTTTTATAGCATGGATTCAATCTAGGTTGGGTTAGGTTGAAAAGAGGGTGGGGATATAAAACCACCACATGCCACTATGGACATAAAATAAACCCAAACCAGTAGTCAGCTTTTTGTGCCCTCGAATATACCGCGATGGTGTGAACTGCCCTTATCCTTTATAAAATCTCCCATAACCTTAAGTCTCATAGCTGCTGTTGCTGCCTCACACTTAATCTGTATGTCTATGGATCGGATATAAATCCACCATATGCCACTATGGTCATAAACCTAAACCAGTAGTCAGCTTTATGTGCCCTATAGATCCTGAAGAGTAACCTCGAAAAAGATAATCTTCGTCAGAAATTCTTTGCTACTGTTAAAATCTCTAATTGTTTTACATACCACCCCCTTTAGTTGATGCAAGTCTGGTATTGTGTCCTTACCTAAGTGCCGACATCTTTTAGCCGCGAAAGCCGGGCAATGACATAACACATGACCCATCTTGTCATCATCTGCCTGACATGGCCTACACAAGCTATTACTTGCCGCTCCGATGTTGCATAAGTAAGCTGCTATGTAGTCCTGTGTGTCCCATTATGATACCGAAAGCCATACTGACCTCTTTCCTACTGCCTTTCAGCAATAGCTTTCAGTGGTGTTACTCAGGAAATTTATTTCCTATCAAAATTGAAGAACAAGTAAAAAGGCGTTAAGTTCGTCCGGGTCGATCTTTGGATACCCACCACCTCGGGTATATATGTAAACCACCTTTCATCAAAATCCGTTGAAAATTGCATACCTCATGTCTCATAGCAGTTATATCGAAAAATGTTCCGATTTGGACCAAATATTTATATGTACAGTAGATATATCTAAAAATAAACCGATCTGAACCATATACGTCACGGAAGTTGGAAAACCTATCATAAGTCACTGTGTCAAATTTCAGTGAAATCGGACCATAAATGCGCCTCTTATGGGACCAAGACTTTAAATCGAGATATGGGTCTATATGGCAGCTATATCGAAATCTGGACCGATTTGGGTCAAGTTGCAGAAAATCGTCGAAGAGTCTAACACATCTCACTGTCCCAAATTTCGGCGAAATTGGACAATAAATGTGCATTTTATGGCCCCAAAACCTTAAATCGAGAAATCGGTCTATATGGCAGCTATATGCAAATCTGAACCGATCAGGGCGAAATTGAAGAAATATGTCAAGGGAAATAAGACAAACTCACTGCCCCAAATTTCAGCAAAATCGGATAATAAATGTGGCATTTATGGGCCTAAAACCCTAAATCAGAGGATCGGTCTATAGGGCAGCTATAACCAAATCTTCACCGATCGGGCCAAATTGAAGAAGAATATTGAAGGGCCTAACACAACTCAGTGTCCCAAATTTCAGCAAAATCGAATAATAAATGTGCCTTTTATGGTCTCAAAACTTTAAATCGAGAAATCGGTCTATATGGTAGCTATATGCAAATCTGAAGCAGAAGAAAGAAGAAATATGTCAAAGGACCTAAGACAACTCACTGTCTAAAATTTCAGCGACATCGGACAATAAATGCGCTTTTTATGGCCGCAAAACCTAAAACCGAGAGATCGGTCTATATGGCAGCTATATCCAAATATGAACCGATCTGTGCCATATTGCAGAAGTATGTCAAGCGGCTTTACTTTACTCACTGACCCGCGTGTCGGCGATATCGGACAATAAATGCGCATTTTTTGGCCCCAAAAACCTTAAATCGAGAGATCGGTCTATATAGCAGCTATATTCAAATCTGAACCGATCTGGGCCAAATTGAAGAAGGACGTCGAAGAGCCTAACACAACTCACTGTCTAAAACTTCAGCGACATCGGACAATAAATGTGACTTTTTTGGGCCTAAGACCCTAAATCTGAGGATCGGTCTATATGGCAGCTATATCCATATCAGCACCGATCTGATACAAATTGACGAAGGATGTCGAAGGGCTTAACACAACTCACTGTCCCAAATTTCAGCAAAATCGGATAATAAATGTGGCTTTTATGGACCTAAGACCCTAAATCGGAAGATCGGTCTATATTTCAGTTATATCGAAATGTGGACCGATCTGGGTCAAATTGACAAAGAATATTAAAGGGCCTAACACAACTCACTGTCCCAATTTTCAGAAAAATCGGATAATAAATGTGGCTTTTATGGGCCTTAGACCCTAAATCGGAAGATCCGTCTATATGGCAACTATATCCAAATCTGGACCGATCAGGGCGAAATTGACGAATAATATCAAGGGGTCAAACACAACTCACTGTTCCAAATTTCATCAAAATCGGATAAGAAATGTGGCATTTATGGGCCTAAGACCCTAAATCGGCGGATCGGTCTATATGGGGGCTATATCAAGACATAGTCCGATATTACCCATCTTCGAACTTAACTTGCTTATGGACAAAAAAAGAACCTGTGCAAAGTTTCAGTTCAATATCTCTATTTTTAAAGACTGTAGCGTGATTCCAACAGACAGACGGACGAACATCTTAGACGTCTTAGATTTTTACGCTGATCAAGAATATTTATACTTTATAGGGTCGGAAATGGATATTTCGATGTGTTGCAAACGGAATGACAAAATGAATATACCTCCATCCTTCGGTGGTGGGTGTAAAAATCGTGCCAAACCCGAACAAAACCTACCAAATGTTCTACAAATCAAAAGTGGTCATTTTGCCATTCCATTTGCACTCTTTATACCCATCTCCCGATTGGAAATCTTGAGTTCATAAAGTTGTATTTTTGCCTCGTTTGAATCCAGAAATGCGTTTTATTACCCATTTTCGTCGTTACTGTGAGTTGCATGGATCCTTCAAGATCTCACTACAGACCAGATCTGGCCATATTTGTAGGCAGCTGCCACAAAGCCCTGTTTTCCGATTGAAGATAGAGAAAGCACAAAGGCCACATTTCCTACCTACGAAATTTTGTAAGAGCTCCCTTTAAACTTACCAAAAATTGAGGTCAGTCTACCAACCTACCAAGAGAATGAAAACCTACCAAATTTTGTAGGAACCTACCAAAGACGGCAGCATTCATAGCCTCACCTTTTCAAGATCCGGATTTTCATCGTTCTACCACTGCCTTAGCCTGCCATCCCCTTAACACAGATTTCGTCGACCCGAATGGCTTTGTGTTAACCTAGTTTATTGACGGCAGTCCTCCGGCTTTCACTGCCAAATCATCTGCCCTTTCATTATCCCTTACTAAGCCATGGCTCGGCTCCCAAACGATGGGGATCATGCCCACCTCAGAGAAGGTGTTAATCTCCTTCTTACACTCCAAGACTGTTTGTGACCTACCTGCTCTGGTTCTTATTGCCCTGAGGGCCAGTTTACTGATCGTAAAGATACACTCTGCCAGGATTTGATGGCCATTTCTGAGTGGGGTCGAATGAATCGAATATATTTTAATGCACGAAAGATTCAGTGCTGCTTGTTGTCACACAAAGGATTCGATGACCCATTACGATCATCTCTGTCTATTAACGGTATAAATGTTGAGCAGTCAGAAGCTCTTGATGTACTGGGCATGAAAATACAAAGTGAATGTCCCTTGATCATCGTCGCAATGTGGTTTGTATGGCGCTGTTCTATCGGTACTTTCATGGTGTCTGTTCGTCTTCTTATTCCTGATGTAAGGATGTATGTCAGGGATACTAGACATTCCAGGAACTTACACCCGTTTGTAATTGATTGGCCAGCGGACCGCACAATGCATTATCGAGAGAGAATTCTTATTTCGCCCAAACCGTTCGTATGTGTAATCAACTTGCGGCTAATATTTTTCCAACCCACTTTGAAATCCAAAGATTTAAGACAATTGTCAATAAACACTACATCCTTTTCTCCCCCTCCAATTCTTAATTTCCTCTCGCCAACGCAATGAACTGCATTCATAGGGAACATCCCCTGCGGGGGATGGTCACACTCGACGTCCTCGCCTTTACACCACACCACCTCATACATTCCGTGATCGCTGATCGCCCGGATTTCGACTTGCAGGATCTTATTATGGTCAGGCAATCGAAACCGATCTCATTCAATGGGTTCTCAATGTAGACCCCCAGGCCCACTCTGTCATCTAGCTTTGATCCATCTGTGTAACATGATCTTCCAGATGCTAATACCAGAGATCCATCAATCCCAGACTGTGCCGCTGGCAGCAGTGCCTCGCACTCGACCTCAAGGTTCGACACAGGTATCCGATCGGAAACCTCTTCCCTTCCTTCCAGGTTTCCTATCGTCGCCTCGATTATGTCGCTATGGTATGAGCTGCTCCTATCCTCAATCTATTCTCCCATCGCCTTAAGTCTCATAGCCGCAGTGGCTGCCTCACACATAATCTGTATGTCTATGGATCGGATATCTAGTATAGTCTCCAGGGTCCTAGTGGGCGTGATCCTCCCTTGTCGAAAACTGCCATAACCAAACTGTCCCTAGCTACATTAGCAAATGTTCTTGGACCCATGGTCCTATTGTTCGCCCTAGTTCTTTTAGGCATGGGATACCCTCCAGGTGACCACAGCCTTTTGGCTGACTGCGGTGCAGTTTCGAAATCCAGACGAGTAGTCTTTGGGGTAGCCTGAGCAACGAATTCCCGAGCCCTATTTTGGCGAGTCTCTCTCCCTATTAGTGAGCGTCTTAGGACCATTCGCACCAAGCCTCTCAATAAACCAGAGAGCTTCTATTATTTCAACCTCTTTAAGAGCGTGTTGGTTTGCCGCGGAAGGCCGATGGCCTAGGCAAATTATAGATATGCGAAGAAGGAATAGGTTTGGGCTAGTCCTTGAGACTCGAACAAAGTGTCTTCGTCAAAAGCCCCTGCTGACCAGTCGTCTGTCGGCTAGTGGAGCCTGGAGCAGCCGTTCCATCAGTCGAGGTTTCAGTAGCAGACAACATGCTACTGGCCGAAACCACCACCGCAGCTGTTGTGTCTTTGGAGTCCATTCTAAGCCTACTCCCGAACTCTAGATCTGCCGCTCCACTGGAAACAGATGCAGATCATCGACCGCAACTATCCTTGAGTGACTTACATTTTTCTTTCAAAAATAATGACCTATTACCAGGAAAATTCTTGCCAAGTGAAATAAAATTACGTCCGCTCCACTCAGGTCTGGAAGGAAATATAGGCTATATAATTTTTTGATATCGGAGGGGTAGCGGACCCTTCCCCTTTCCGCAAAAGTACTACCCAAAATTAAAAGAGGTCCGATCGAGACCATATGGAACTCAAATGATAGGTATCCAAGAGTAGAGAACGGATTTCGTATTAAAAGTTGGGTCCAAGTAACTGGGGGGCCGCCCCAATCACAAACCCCCCCTAAAATAGGTTTTTTTTGGACGATCATGACAATATGGGACTCAAATGAAAGGTAATCGGGAGTAGATTGCGAATATGGTCAGGAACGAGAAATGGGCTGTATAGTTTGTTGATTTCGGAAGGGGGTGGACCCTTCCCCTTAACCCAAAAACAACATCCAAAATCAAAAGTGGACCGATCGGCACAATATGGGTATGAAATGAAAGGTATTGGAGAATAGAATACGATATGGTATTCAAATTTGGATCTAAGTACTCATCGGGCCACCCCAACCCCAAAAATTCCCCCAAACAAACATATTGGATGTTCATGTCAATATTGGCCTCAAATGAAAGGTATTCGGGATTGGATTACGAATTTGGCATACAAAATCAGATCGAAGTATAGGGTCTCCCCTTTCCCTCCAAAAACGCTGCAAATGGGCATATGACTTATCATGTTTGTTCCGTAAAATCAAAACCGGCTGAACCGATTTTCTTAAAATTGTCACAGATTGTGTAAGTTTGTCTGGAAGTAAACATAGGACATATAATTTTTATATATCGGATGGAGGCGGTCCCTCCCCCTTACCCCAACAACGCCATTCAAAACCAAAAGTGGGCCGATAGACACAATATGGGTATCAAATGAAAGGTATTGGAGAGTAAAAAGCGAATATAGCATTAAAATTTGGTTGATTGACCCATTATGACTATATGGGACTCAAATGAAAGGTATTTGAGAGAAGAAAACGAATTTGATATCCAATTTTGGAGCCAAGTGTTTGGGGGTAACGGCCCCTAAACTGAACTAAATTTCCGTTTTTGGCAATATGGAGTTCAGATCAACTGTATTTGGGAGTAAAAAACGAATTTGATATCTATTTTTGAGGCAAAGTGCCGGTGGCCGCCCCTGGCCCAAAACACCCTCCAAACATTTCATATTTACTGACCATAGCAATATGGGGCTCACATTAAATGTATTTGGGAGTGCAGCACGAATTTGTCTCTCTAGGCCGGAAATATTTACTAATACGCTAATATAGGACCCTAGAGAATGGTATTTGGGAGTGGAGTAAAAATTAACCCAGGAACCGAGAAGGGGCACACTTCTCACACATCAATGAAAGCTTTTCGATTCAAACTCAATGATAAGGGAATTTTTTTTTTAGCTCAGTTCGAATGCGGTGCCGCAGTGCTACATCTCTTTTGGGAAAATTTTTTACATGACCATGCATGGCAAACGTCGCCAGCATTAAGAGGGGATCACCACTGCTTTAAATTTTGTCCAATGTTATCGCCAGGATTTAAACGCAGGCGTTCAGCTTTATAGGCGGACATAGGCTACAGTGGTACGAATTCGATATACACATGGACTCACAGGCGAAATGTCCCAACCCTAAATAATATAAGAGAGTTAAAGAAAGCGCAGCGGATCGGGCCCGGTTCGGCTAGTTATACCCTCCACCATAAGATTAGGGGTATACTAATTTCGTCGTTCTGTTTGTAACTACTCGAAATATTCGTCTGAGACCCCATAAAGTATATATATTCTTGATCGTCGTGACATTTTATGTCGATCTAGCCATGTCCGTCCGTCTGTCCGTCCGTCCGTCCGACTGTCTGTCGAAAGCACGCTAACTTCCGAAGGAGTAAAGCTAGCCGCTTGAAATTTTGCACAAATACTTCTTATTAGTGTAGGTCGGTTGGTATTGTAAATGGGCCATATCGGTCCATGTTTTGATATAGCTGCCATATAAACCGATCTTGGGTCTTGACTTCTTGAGCCTCTAGAGTGCGCAATTCTTATCCGATTGGAATGAAATTTTGCACGACGTGTTTTGTTATACTATCCAAAAACTGCGCCAAATATGGTTCAAATCGGTTCATAACCTGATATAGCTGCCATATAAACCGATCTTGGGTCTTTACTTCTTGAGCCTCTAGAGTGCGCAATTCTTATCCGTTTGAAATGAAATTTTGCACGACGTGTTTTGTTATGATATCCAACAACTGTGTCAAGTATGGTTCAAATCGGCTCATAACCTGATATAGCTGCCATATAAACCTATCTTGGGTCTTGACTTCTTGAGCCTCTAGAGGGCGCAATTCCTATCCGAATGGAATGGAATTTCGCACGACGTGTTTTGTTATGATACCCAACAACTGTGCCAAGTATGGTAGTGTAGGTCGGTTGGTATGGTAAATGGGCCATATCGGTCCATGTTTTGATATAGTTGCCATATAAACCGATCTTGGGTCTTGACTTCTTGAGCCTCTAGAGTGCGCAATTCTTATCCGATTGGAATGAAATTTTGCACGACGTGTTTTGTTTTGCTATCCAAAAACTGCGCCAAGTATGGTTCAAATCGGTTCATAACCTGATATAGCTGCCATATAAACCGATCTTGGGTCTTGACTTCTTGAGCCTCTAGAGTGCGCAATTCTTATCCGATTCGAATGAAATTTCGCACGACGTGTTTTGTTATGATATCCAACAACTGTGCCAAGTATGGTTCAAATCGGCCCGTAACCTGATATAGCTGCCATATAAACCGATCTTGGGTCTTGACTTCTTGAGCCTCTAGAGGGCGCAATTCTTATCCGAATGGAATGGAATTTCGCACGACGTGTTTTGTTATGATATCCAACAACTGTGCCAAGTATGGTTGAAATCGGTCCATAACCTGATATAGCTGTCATATAAACAGATCTGGGGATTTGACTTCTTGAGCTTTTAGAGGGCGCAATTCCTATCCGATTTGGCTGAAATTTTGCATGACGTATTTTATTTTTTCTTTCAACAACTGTGTCAAATAAGGTTCAAATCGGTTCATAACCTGATATAGCTGCCATATAAACCGATCTGGGATCTTGACTTCTTGACCCCTAGAGGTCGCAATTATTATCCGATTTGCCTGAAATGTTGTACTATGGATCCTCTCATGACCATCAACAAACGTGTTTATTATGGTCTGAATCGATCTATATCCCGATACAGATCCCATATAAATCGTTCTCTCTATTTTACATCGTGAATTGGCTGAAATTTTACACAGGTCTCCAACATATAATTTAATTGTGGTCCGAGCCGGACCATATCTTGATATCGTTTTAATAGCAGAGCAACTCTTTTCTTATATCCTTTTTTGCCTAAGAAGAGATGCCGGGAAAAGAACTCGACAAATGCGATCCATGGTGGAGGGTATATAAGATTCGGCCCGGCCGAACTTAGCACGCTTTTACTTGTTTTAAAATAAAATAGCCGACCCCATCCTTGGTCGGGATAGCATATGCTCTGCCTAGGCATTTTTAGAACACATCTTCCATGTCCTTGCGTTTGTCAAAGCAAGGACACAAAATGCTATGAAAGGACCAATGTTTTAAATGTCTTTGCTTAACATAACTCTTTAATAGGCTCATTATGGAGTTCCTAATGACATTACGAGTTAATCTCAAACCAAAATTCTGAAGGCCTTTTTGATTGTAGTTTGCCTATTGTTCATACTTAAACAGTTGGCAAACAACTGTGGTTTCTATAGACAACAGCAAAATCTTTACATGTGGATTACACTCAAGAGCAAATCTTTTGGAAATCTCCCCAGCCTCCTTTGCGCATGCCCCTGCAAAGTGGATGCTGTGTAAATTAAGCAAAAGGATGCAGAAATCATCTAACAGTGATGTGGATGGCATGCCTATGGCAAAAGGATGATGCGGCTGCCGCTGCCCAACCATCCATACAAAGTGTACGTAATTGGGTGACGGTTTGCAGTTCACCAGAATGTTTTCAGTTCGTTTTAGAATTCAAGGATACACGTACGCACAACGCGCGTTAACGGGCGTCTCTAATCGAATTTCTAGTGTGGCAGGATTAAGTTCTCACTCATTCAATTTATGGCCAAATGAAAATCGACTGTCGTTGTGCCATTGCCGTTGCGGTTGCCAATGTCGTTGTGTATAATGTGGCCTGCCTAGCTGACTGGCTGGCTGTCTGTCTAAAACGCAACCGGCTCATCTTGCAGCATGCTCGCAGCAAGTGATAGTGAACGAATGAATGAATGAATGAAATGTGTTTCCATTTTGCGGATTTCAATAGAATAGGAAAATTGAAAATATCAACTGAAGCGTAAAATTGAATATGTAAATGGTAATGCTAGTTTCAGTTGTGTTTTAATTATGAAAACAAAATCTCCCCCCACCCCCCAAGGGGGGCCCGACAAATTAAATCCTCAGAGTGGTCATTAATATCCTCAGTGGGTATTTGGCTTTGTGTGTTCGTTTAGGACACCAGAGCATAAAGTGTAAAATGAAGCCAGCAAGCAAGCAAGCAAACAAACAACAAATAAAAGTGTATGTGCTAAGCTAACACACCAACAACAAACAAACAAACACCAACACAAATGCAATTGTTGTTGAACAAAAGAAAAAATGAAGCTTAAACAATACCCTGACTTACCCACACCTAAACCAAAATCCAAAAAAAATAGAAAGAAAAGCGTAAAGCGAAAAAATGAGGCTAAAATTTATGTGGGCAAAATGGTGTCAATAGTCAAGTTAAAAAATGAAAGCGAAAATAAAAAATGTCAAGAATAATAACACAAATGGAGGATGCACCACCGCCTCCACATGAATGAATGAATGAATGCATGAATTGTGGGAAAAGTGTGTCAAAAGTTAAAGTGAGAAAAACCGCCTTCAAAATGCATAGAAAATCAGGGCGCCATGAAATGAAGAGGGAATTGATCTGTGACATCACATTTTCCCCCACAACAAAAAAATATATGAAAAGGCTAAAATGATTTATTCAAATATTAAAGGAAAAAAGCAAACACAAAATTTATTCTCTTATGATGTGATGATGGAAATCACTAAGCTGTGGTTATGAAAACAATGGATAAAGAATTGATATAAGATCATGCATTACACGAGCTTTTGTTAAAGGTTTACTTAGGTCGAATTATAATTCAGGCACATTTGGTTTGACATGTGTGTATTTGGGACTAGGCATATGGAATAAAGGACATTGTAAGTTCGGCAGGGCCGAATCTTACATACCCTCCACCATTGATCGAATTTGTCGAGTTCTATGCGCGGCATCTCTTTTCAGACAAACATAGAATATTGAAAAAGAACTGTTATGCTATTGGAGCTGTAGCAAGTAAAAGTCCGATTCGGACCATAAATGAATGCTGAACATTGTAGAAGTCATTGTGTAATATTTCACTTCATTCGGATAAGAATTACGCCTTGTAGGGGGTCAAGAAGCAAAATCGGGAGATCGGTTTATATGGGAGCTGTATCAAGCTATAGATCGATTCAGACCATATTGGACACGTATGTTAAAGGTCATGAGAGAAGCCGTTGTACAAAATTTCAGCCAAATCGGATGAGAATTGCGCACTCTAAAGGCTCAAAAAGTCAAGATCTCAGATCGGATTATATAGCAGCTATATCAGATTATGTTCCGATTTGCGCCATACAAAGCACAGTTGTTGAAAGTCATAACAAAACACCTCATGCAAAATTTCAGCCAAATCGGATAATAATTGCGCCCTCTAGTGGCTCAAGAAGTCAAGAACCCAGATCGGTTTATATGGCAGCTATATTAAAACATGAACCGATCTAAACCATACTCAGCACAGTTGTTGGATATCATATCGAAACACTATGTGCAAAATTTCATTTAAATCAGACCAGAATTGCGCCCTCTAGAGGCTCAAGATGTCAAAGCCCCAGATCGGTTTATATAGCAGCTATATCAGGTTATTAACCGATTTGAAGTATTCTTCGAAAAGTTATTGGAAATAATAACAGAACACCTCATGCAAAATTTCAGCCAAATTGGATGAGAATTGCGCCCTCTAGAGTCTCAAGAAGTCAAGATCCCAGATCGGTTTATATGGCAGCTATATCAGGTTATGAACCGATTTGAACCATACTCAGCATAGTTGTTGAAAGTCATAACAAAACACCTCATGCAAAATTTCAGCTAAATCGGATAATGATTTCGCCCTCTAGTGGCTCAAGAAGTCAAGAACCCAGATCGGTTTATATGGCAGCTATATTAAAACATGAACCGATCTAAACCATACTCAGCACAGTTGTTGTATATCACATCGAAACACTATGTGCAAAATTTCATTTAAATCGGACCAGAATTGCGCCCTCTAGAGGCTCAAGAATTCAAGACCCCAGATCGGTTTATATGGCAGCTATATCAGGTTATAGACCGATTGGAACTATTCTTAGCACATTTGTTGGAAGTCATAAAAAAACACCTCATGCAAAATTTCAGCCATATCGGATAATAATTGCGTCCTCTAGTGGCTCAAGAAGTCAAGACCCCAGATCGGTTTATATGGCAGCTATATCAGGTTATGAACCGATTTGAACTATTCTTAGCACAGTAGTTGGAAGTTATAACAAAACACGTCATGCCATATTTCAGCCAAATCGGATAGGTATTGCTCCCTGTAGAGGCTCAAGAAGTCAAGACCCCAGATCGGTTTATATGACAGCTATATCTGGTTATGAACCGATTTGAACTATTCTTAACACAGTTATTGGAAGTCATAAGAAAATACCTTATGCAAAATTTCAGCCAAATCGGATATTAATTGCGTCCTCTAGCGGCTCAAGAAGTCAAGACCCCAGATCGGTTTATATGGCAGCTATATCAGGTTATGGACCGATTTTAACCATACTCAGCACAGGTATTAAAAGTCATAATAAAACATCTCATGCACAATTTCAGCCAAATTGGATAAGAAATGTGCCCTCTAACGGCTCAAGAAGTCAAAATCCCAGATCGGTTTATATAGCAGCTATATCAAAACATGGACCGATTTGACCCATTTACATCCCCAACCGACCTACTCTAATAGAAAGTATTTGTGCAAAATTTCAAGCGGATAGCTTTACTCCTTCGAAAGTTAGCGTGCTTTCGACAGACAGACGGACGGACAGACGGACGGACTTGGCTAGATCGACTTAAAATAACATGACGATCAAGAATATATCTCTTTTATGGGGTCTTAGACGCATATTTCGTGGTGTTACAAACAGAATGACGAAATTACTATACCCCCATCCTATGGTGGATGGTATACAAATGCTACTCTATTAAAGCTATTCCGAGTTATGGACCGATGGAGGTCATATGTGATTTGGCTGTTGGGAGACCAAAGTCGCCCAAGGCACTCGGGGCAGTAAGAGCCGAAGCCATCAATACATTTGCCAAAAGGTTTATCAGTACAAAAAACAAAAACACATGAGGTGGAAAGGAACAGCTAGTATGAGAAGTCTCAGATTTGTATTGGTGTTGTGCTTACATCGCAGACACGTTTTCGCGATATTTTCGATATAAGTACCACCTACCAATGTATTGAAGCCCTTGAAGGCTCCACACTTTTTATGGCCGATGAATTATTCTAACCAATTGACGAAACCCGTCCCATGGTGGTTGGTGTGTGTAGTGATCTCTGACTTTTTCATATTTCCATTGCAAAAACCTCCGATCATTGAGCTCGTGTCGAAAGAGAAACCAAGGAACAAAATCAAAGTCTTTGTACAAAATTTCAGTCACATCGGCTAATAATTGCGGCCTCCAAAAGCTCAAGGAGAAAAGTCGGACGAGCGATTTATATGGGAGCTATACCAGGTTATGCCATTATAGCGCAGAGGTTAGTATGTCTGCCTATGACGCTGAACGCCTGGGTTTGAATACTGGCGAGAACAGCAAAAAAAAAAAAATGATGTCATTGGCCATAAGAGGTGTTGCACTGCCGAACGCAGTTCGTACTCGAAGGTGGCCCCTTATAATTAAACTCAAAACTTGAGTCGGGCAGCAGTCATTGATTTGTGAGAAATTTGCCCCTATACCTTTTTCAAATGTTCATGGGCAAACTTACAAATGGACGGTTATAAACCGATTTAGAGCATATTTGGCACAGTTGTTGGAAGTCACAAGAAAACTCTTTATGCAAATGGGATAATAATTGCGCCCTCTAGCGGATCAGGTTAGGTTTTAGCGGTAGTCTGCCATCAGACTCACTTAAACGGTTTTCATTCGGGCAACCGTTTAGGTTAGGTTTTAGTGGTAGTCTGCCATCAGACTCACTTAAACGGTTTTCATTCACTGTGACGGCACAGGAACAGAAGAAGGAAAATGCCTTCAATTCCTACCGTTGAACCATCCAAATCGCCTTGAAAAGCCCAATAACCCGCGAATGTTCACATCCGCTAAATCAAACAGGTTCTCAAAGAAATGAAAACCTAAAGGGGAACTCCTTCTAACAGCTAGTGCGGGACACACACACAGAAGGTGTTCTATAGTCTCTTCTTCCTCGATGTCCTTACAGCTTCTGCAAAAGTCATTGCTGGCAACCTTCAGTCTGTCAGCATGTTTTCCTATTGGACAGTGACCTGTCATGACGGACACCATGACTGAGAAGTCTGTTCTAGCCATTGACAGCAAAGCAGTAGACCTGTTTAGCCGAGAAATTAGAGAAACGACCGTGTTGATTGGTGTCTTGAACAGAATTGCTCTTTATTTCTTACAAAAACTATCTTAACACCTAATACATACTTAAACTTCTGTAAACTGTACAATCTTAAATATCTAAGGACAACAAATACAACACACATTGATCCTATTTCCATCCACAGGATATTTACATAGTGAACTAGCTACCTGCCTTAGTTGAAACACATGTACTCTTAATGATTAGAAAATCACTTACTGATAAACGATACACTTAATGATAAACAATACAAATGCTTACTTCTACATAAGTGTTCCAACATGTGCTCATTTTATGATCTAAGGTTTTATCATAGAAATTCCCTATCTCTGGGTATATATACTATGCACACATGTCTGTTATTTGTTGGCCTATCCTCAACCAAACATACTGAACTGTACATTCTCCCCGCCTTAAAAGATCCTAGTCTTTTTATGAGTATTATATCTATTGAACATTGAATTGTTACATACAGAAAAATTACTTATAATTACAGTCTAAGTTGAATAAAGTTGAACAAAGTAATATATATCTGTACATTTATATAGCAATTATTTTGTTTTATCTTAAACGAGGTAGTACAATGGATGCTGGCAGGTATCTTGATGACATGTTGCATACCTTCTTCAAAATCCATATCACGGCAATAATGATGACAATGATGATAATGCATGTAGTAACGCTGAAGCCATAATGTGCCAGATGATGAATATTTAAATGCGTGGGCCAGCCAAGAATTGAAGTTGCCTTAGGGATGTCTGAGAGTTTATAAATTGCAATCTCGTTATCCAACTTCAAATGTGACAATGGAGGTAAAAATGACGTCAAATTGATGTTTGGAATCATAAAATCAGCATCGCTGCTGTACCTGTCGTACGCCCATAAAGTGGTCTCTTCAGTTTCGAGATGACAATTTGGCTGTAGTTTTATCAGCCCTTGACCTTCTATAATAACAGCATGCCTTTTGTTGTCGCAAACAGCTTCAGCTCCCATTTGTGTCGAAATCGAAAATATCCAAGTATTTGGAGCTTGAACTTGTTTCCAATAATTTGCCCAAGCCTTGATCTCAACCTTGCAACTAGTTGGTACTCGTCTAGTCTTCAGAAACAATTGCACCTCGCAACTTTGCGTATTTCGTGTGTTGTATAAGGGATGAGTTTGAGGACAGATCATCATATCCTCAGTCTTCTGACAATGTGCCCAGTTCTCTTCGCTGATGTAATAAAACATTGTTTTCCTCTCGTCAATTAACATATAACTGTTACTAGGTTGTATTCGTACAGATAAACCATCATGCATCTCCGGATATGCATGAATTGCATATGAAGTAAACAAATCAGCATTAATTAGCGGTAATCGTACGTTGAACAGAATAAACCCAATTGTTGTTCTTGTTGTAACATGTGCCAGTTTTGAAAGCTCCATTGGCCTCTCAGTAGGCAATCGCAACCTCTTGTTGACTGTGGACCTTATCCGCAGAATTTCGTCCTTCAATTTCTTAACAGAAATTAATTCATGCAGTAAGCTTCCTTTCGTGTTCGTCATCACAGTGATTAAATTCTTCTGAATTTCTCCAAACGCTTCTAATGTTGCTAATAGGCTTGTTGCTTTCCTCACAATAGCTTCTCGGTCGGCTAGATTATTCACCCGTGCATTCAAGGAATCGAAAGAGCCTTTGAACTTCTGGATGTTGTCGAATATTACCTCATTTTGCTTTTTAATGACTTCAGAGGTAATGTCTTGAATAGAAGTATAATTCCTCTCCAAACTCAATAGATACTCTTGATTTTCCGCAGCATTCCGTATCTTCTCAGAAAGAACTTCAGCGTGTTCTTCGTCCATCAATCCAAACAGTGAATGAAAAATACCTCCAACAAACGCAAGTGCCGCTCGTTTCGACCTTCTATCAGGCATTGATGACATTATAAGCTCGTTCCTATTTTGCACTTGATGATATGCTTCTTCCAGCTCGTTCCGCAGAAAGACTTGCTGCTTTTCCAACACCTTACCCACAAAAACTCCATAATCCGACATCGCATTATTTATAGTTGTCATTGAAGCTGCATATTTTGATATGTTGATATGCACCACAATATCCCACGATGATTTCGTTAGCCCCACTGTACTAACCTCTTCGAAGAATATGCTAGATTTCTCCGTGAATTTAATAATATCAATTTTAGCTCTAATTGGGCTTATTAGACACAATAAATTTATAATACAAACTATGAAATTCTTATTTTTTATCCTCTCTCTTCTTAAGGTCGGTGAGACCGAACCTTTTCGTTTGCATATAGTCGGCTTTTTGTTTTCATTGTAAGCTGCATTCAATATCGTAGCTTCATCTTCTCCGACTATTTCCTCATTGTTCTCAGTGGGAAAAGGACAAACATTTTGGATCGATCTTTTTGTTTCTCCCGTGCTGGTCCTTACGTCCACCATTCTACACAACCCATCCGAACCTATGATCGTTCGGATGACCCTGCCCCGCCTCCAGCTCAGAGGTGGCAGATTATCCTCTTTCAAAAGAACCAAAGTACCCGGTTGCATATTCGATTGAGGTTTATTCCACTTGTACCTCTTATTTAATTCGGACAGATATTCCATCGACCAACGTTCCCAAAACGCATTTGCATTTTCTTGTACTGCCCTCCAATGGTCTCGCAGCCCTTTATAGCATTTGTTCTCCGACGAATCAACTATTGTCGTAAAGGCCTCTCCTATTAGAAAATGCCCCGGAGTCAATACACTATTGTCATTTGGATCTTCAGACAATGGTGTTAACGGCCTGGAATTTAAAACGGCCTCAATTTGAGCGATTAATGTACATAACTCTTCGTATGTCATTATTCCCTCTACCGCCTTATGAAAATGCTTCTTCACTGATTTCACGCATGCCTCCCATAGTCCTCCAACATGCGGTGATCGTGCAGGAATATTAATCCACTCTATGTCCCGTTGCAGACAAAACTCATCAATCTTCTCCTTATGTTGTTTTTCTGCAAACAATTTGTAGATTTCGTGCAAACTGTTTGAGGCCCCTACAAAGTTAGTCCCATTATCACAATAAATCCTAGTTGGACATCCGCGCCTTGCTACAAACCTTTTTAATGCACCAATAAACGCCGCTGACGTCAAATCTGATGCCACTTCCAAATGCGCTGCTTTCGTGGCAAAACAGACAAAAACGCACACATACGATTTGTCTATTCTCTTTCCTCTAACTTTATGGTGTATTTCTATTGGACCAAGATAATCAATGCCCACATTCAAGAACGGGCGAGTTCTTATAACTCTGTCTCCTGGCAAATTCCCCATCATTTGATGAATTTTCCTTGGCTCTACCCTGAAGCATCCATAACACCTATTTACTATCTTTTTTGCCAATAATCTTCCACGAAGAGGCCAAAATTGCTGTCTTACTATTGCTAACAACCCTTGCGGACCGACATGCAAATGCTCCCTATGTAATTGTTCCACTATCATCTCTGTAACTTTGCATTTGTATGGCAACAACATAGGATGCTTTGCCTCATACAGCAATGCGCTATTTTCCAACCGGCCTCCTACTCTTAAAATTCCCGAACTGTCCAGTATAGGACATAATGTGCGAATATGAGATGCTTCATGTACCTTACCTTTTGCTAGCATCTTCTCCAATTCGGCCGAAAAATATTCCTGTTGAACATCCCGTATTATTAGCCTGAGTGCTTCCTTTCTGTAATGTACAATAGACTTATGACCATTTTTCTTCGCAATATTAACAAATTTCAAGACCATCGCCACTACGTTTTGCAGCACAGAAAACTTGTTTCTGTGATTAATGGTCTTCCACCAAACAATTCCTTCTTGAATAACGAGAATCTTCGCCGCTTTCTTAACATCAGGTACGTCCACAATCTGCTCAAACGTTGTCTCTTTCTCAACCAATTCCTTCAAAAAAACCGGACCTTCAAACCATAGTTCATTTTCCACGATCTGTCGTCCCAACAGCCCTCGAGATAACAAGTCCGCAGGATTTTCTTGAGACTTTACATGCCTCCATTGTGACAATTCTGTCATAGACTGTATAAAAGACACCCTATTTGATACAAATATTTGCAATACTGCCGGATCCAATCTTAGCCAGTTCAAAACAATTGTCGAATCTGTGTAATAATAAACATCAGCAGATCCCACCATTACCTTTAAACTTTCCAGCACCGCCTTCATGAGCTCAACTAATAACACACCAGCACACAATTCCAAACGTGGCAGTGTTATCACCTTTATTGGTGCTACCCTTGACTTCGATGTCGCCAACTTACTACTTACATTGCCCTCGCTATCAATAGTTCGGACGTAGATAGCTGCACCATACGCTTTCATTGACGCATCGCTAAACCCGCATAGTTGAATTTTCATTGGTTTCACACAACATACATGCCTCGGCACCCTTACTTCATTAAGACATATCAAATTCTCCTTTATCCTTACCCATCTTGCACATACATCGTTATCAATCACATCATCCCAATCGACTTTCAATTTCCACAAATCCTGCAGCAGTATTTTTGTCAACACCACAACAGGACCAATCAGCCCCAATGGATCAAACAATCTTGAAATTTCACCCAAAATCGTCCTTTTCGTTACAGTTGTCATTTCTTCACGGTGATAGTTGAAGCTAAATACATCTCTTGATGGGCTCCAACTTATACCTAAAGCCTTTACACAATTAACCAGGCCCGATTCAAGTTTAAATGTTTTTTCTTTTGAATATTTCTCTTTGAAATATTTTTTTATTATTATCACTCTTGCTTTTTTTTTCACTAAGCACCAACACAAAAAAAAATTTTCACGCTCCAAAACAAAACACTAAGATTTTTTTTTTTTTTTTTTTTTTTTTTTTTTTTTTTAAGAATTTTTCATTTAAAAGCACTTTCTTTTTTTTCCGCGCGTTCGTAAAACTTGGGGTCACCAAATGTTTAGCCGAGAAATTAGAGAAACGACCGTGTTGATTGGTGTCTTGAACAGAACTGCTCTTTATTTCTTACAAAAACTATCTTAACACCTAATACATACTTAAACTTCTGTAAACTGTACAATCTTAAATATCTAAGGACAACAAATACAACACACATTGATCCTATTTCCATCCACAGGATATTTACATAGTGAACTAGCTACCTGCCTTAGTTGAAACACATGTACTCTTAATGATTAGAAAATCACTTACTGATAAACGATACACTTAATGATAAACAATACAAATGCTTACTTCTACATAAGTGTTCCAACATGTGCTCATTTTATGATCTAAGGTTTTATCATAGAAATTCCCTATCTCTGGGTATATATACTATGCACACATGTCTGTTATTTGTTGGCCTATCCTCAACCAAACATACTGAACTGTACAAGACCTCTTCAAGCGTAGATTAGGCCACAGAGTTTTGGAATGCTCACAGCTCCCTCTTTGTGACCATCTATCATTCGTTGTCCTTCAGGCCTGGTCCTGAAAACTTAGCTTGCATGAAGCTAAAGGCATACCCACAGATTCCTGTGTCCCTGGAATGTGTAGGATAGTTCCTAGTCTCCCAAGCTCATCCGCTTTACAATTCCCTGGGATATCTCTGTGGCCTGGCATCCAGAACAGGTGAATTTTAAACTGTTCAGCCAGCTCGTTGAGAGATTTGCGACAGCCAAGGGCGGTTTTTGTGTTCAGATATATGTCCTCCTGGGATTTAATGGCTGTCTGGGGAGATATTTATGACAATCGTCGTAATGACATTATATCGTAGACATTCCACCACACCCTTAATTGCAAGGATCTCTGCTGGATACACACTGCAGTGGTCGGGTAACCTTTTCGATATGACCAGTTCTAGATCTTAGGGTAGACCTCAAAGCCCACCTGGTCGTTTAGTTTGCAACTATCCGTATAGAAGTCTATGTAACTTCTGTTACCAGGTATATCGTAGTTCCAAACGGTTCAATCAGTTATAGTGGTACAGTAATTTTTATCAGAAAGCGGCTCAGGTAGGGTGTAATCCACACTGCCTGGAACATCGGACATTGTATCAAGCATAACACAGTGTTCGTAGTCGCCACATGACCAATGAGAAAGCTCCCTTAACCACACGGCAGTGGTTGATGCAATTTGCCTAGCCACAATGTCCAGAGACATAAGATGTAGCATAAAATTCAGTGTATCCGATGGTGTCGTCCTCAGTGCGGCTGTGATGCACAAACAAGCCATCTTTTGGAACCGGTTGAGTATTGAACAGTAGATGGACATATGAGGCGCCGTCCACCACACCACAACACTATATAGCGTTATAGGTTTGATAACTACTGTATAAAGCCAATGCATGAGGCGCGATCTAAACCCCCAAATTTTGCCAGTAACTCTCTGGCAGGTGTATAGGGCTAGAGTTGCCTTTCTTGCTCAAAAAGTTGGATTTGAAGGACTCATGAAATCAAATCGCAAATCGGATTTTATGGGAGCTATATCAGGTTATAAACCAGTTTCGACCTTACTCGACACAGTTGTTGGTTGTCTTAACAGAACATTGTGCGTGTAAAATTTTAGCCAAACCAGACAAAAATTGTGGTTTCTTGGGCCGTAAGATGTCAAACCGGGCCATCGGTTTATATGAGAGCGATATCAGGTTATAGACCAATTTGCACATTGCTAAGAACAGTTGTTTGTCATAACAGAACACTACATGCAAAATTTCAGCCAAATCGAACAAAAATTTCGGCTTCCAGAGGCTCAAGAAGTCTAATCGGGAGGTCGGTTTATATGGGAGCTATACCAGGTTATAAACCGATTTCGACCGTACTCAATAGGGTTGTTGAAAGTCATACCAGAACACTCCATGCAAAATTTCAGCCAAATTTTACAAAATTTGCGGCTTTCATGGGGATCACAAAGTTTTATCGGGAGATCGCTTTATATGGCAACCATATCTAAATCTGAACCGATATGGCCCATTTGCAATCCACAACAACCTACATCAATGTTTAGTATTTCAAGCGGCTGGCTTTACGCCGGTGTCGAACGGTTGCTTTTTGTTCGTCTGGTCTTCTTTTTCCAATCTAAATATATTCGTCTGTATAGACGGTTTTGAGTTCTTTGACTTTGTTGAATCTGTTTATAAACCGAAATTCTTCCCTTTTTGCTCGAATTGCAGTTTAAACAAACTCTTGAGTGACGCAAAAAAATCGTTTCGAGATAGACAAACAGGCTATAAATCTTGTGTCTGGCCAATTCTAGCCATGACTTGTGTTAGCTGCTGAACCTCTTCCGTTTTTCTCACTGCTATGACTGCCGCAACGTCGTCTGCATAGCCCACGAGGAAGGTCTCGTCAGACAATTTCAAACTTAAAGTCATCGTAGCTGATGTTCCATAGGTCCAGGCCCAGGATGGATCCCTGAGCTGCTAATGACCTTACCTGTAATCTCTTCGCTCAAGAACTCGTGGCGGGAATCAAAGTTCTATCTCTAAGGTAGTTTTTGTTTATTCCTAAAGGATTCTTTGGTATTCTAAATTTCCTTTGTAGGACATCTCTCCACCAAAGACTATTAAAAACGTTGTTCATATCAGGTTAAGTTTAGGTTATGTTGCGGATATTAATCCGCGCCATGCCACCATGGACCTACACCTGAGCCAGTAATCGGCTTGTTGTGCTCTGTAAATATTAAAAAGTAACCTCGAATTAGAAAATCCAAGGCAGGAATTCTGTGCTACTTACAAAATCCTTAATTTTTTTCCATACAACGCCCCTAAGTTGGTTCATGTCTGTTATTATGCCTCAACCTAAGTGCCGGTGTCTTTTAGCCGCAAAAGCCGGGCAATGACATAGGAAATGCTCCAAAGTCTCATCGTCGTCCCCATATACCCTACACATGCTATCACTTGCCGCATCGATTTTGCACAAGTGTGCTCTAAGTCCTATGTGTCCTGTTACGATACAGAAAGACTTTCTAACCACCTGCTTACTTCCTTTCAGCTATAGCCTCGTCTTCTCACAATCTGGATTTCCCCATAGGATTTTCGTCGTCTTACCGACCGTTTCACTGTTCCAGAGTGATCAATGCGCGTTTGTCGCCCACTCCCACCCTTAACTCGGATTGTGCCGACCCGAAGGCTTCGAGTTAACCAAATTTGTTGACGTCAGTCCTCTGGCCTTCACCGCCAAATCGTCCGCTTTTTCATACCCCCTTATTTTGCTATGGCCTGGCAACCAAACAATGCCGTCCTCAGAGAAGACGTAAATCTCCCCTTACACAGCAAGACTGTTCTTTGGCCATGTTACTGTCCGCAAAGATGTTCACACTTAACGTCCTCGCGTTAGCACCACACCACCCCACGCATTCAATGATCGGTGGTATCTCTTCCGGCAAAATCGCATTATGGTCAGGCAGTCCAAAACAGATCTCAGTCCCTGGGTTCTCAATGGAGACCCCCCAGGCCCACTCTGTTCTCCAACTGTGATCAATCTGTGTAGCAGGATCTCCCAGATGGCAGTACTAGAGTTCCGTCAATCCAAGACTGTGCCGTTGGCAGCAATGACCTCAAGTGTCGTCCCAGGTATCCGATGGAAAACCTTTTCCCTTCCTTCCAGGTTTCCTATCGTCGCCTCGATTATACCGCTTTGGTGTGAGCTGCTCCTATCCTTTATCCATTCTGCCATTCTGCTATCGCCTTAAGCCGGATAGCCGTAGTGACTGCCAACCACCTAATCTCTTTGTCTGTGGGACGGATATCTAGAATGGTCCTCATTTCTTTGCCAAGACAACATGTTCTCTGAAAACTTTGTTGTTGTAGCTAAATTTTTATGTGGAGGTGGCAATTCTTCCTCGACAAGCTCCAGTAGGTGAGCAAGCTCGTTCCGGTGGCCTTAGATATCGATGATTGCCCTCGACTGCAGTTGCAGCCACTCCGTATGGAGCATTTAACGATCCGCAACATGCGAATGCGCCCAATAGATCGCAGCTTAGCTTTTCGTGACTGCAACGAATACAACACAGATCGGAACCCAATGCTCCAGCAAGCGTGGTGCTCACAGCTGTTCCCTGCTGGGCTGAACCTTTTGCATTATCCTTAAGTTGCACTTTTAGTCCATCGCAGTGCACCAAACTACTGAGGCGTAAAAATAAGTATTGGTCTAATCAAGCTTTTGTAGAGCCAGTGGAGTTTCCTCGGATTCAATCCTCATTTCGTGGTGTGTCAAGTTGGCCTACCTTCGTACAGGCAGGTGCCAGTCTTCTCTGTGTTAACATTGAGACGCAGTCGCATGCCATCAGTAAGACCATATCATCTTCAATTTGGCCTAGATCGGTTCAGATTTGGATATAGCTGCCATATAGACCGATCTCTCGACTTAAGGCGCATTTATTGTCCGATGTCACCGGAATTTGGAACAGTGAGTTATGTTAAGCCCCTTGACATTCTTCTGCAATATGGCACAGATCGGTCCAGATTTGGATATAGTTGCCATATAGACTGATCTCTCGGTTTTAGGTTTTGGGGCCATAAAAAGCGCATTTATTATCGGATCTTGCCAAAATTTAAGACAGTGAGTTGTGTTGGGCCCTGTGACATTCTTCTTCAATTTGGCCTTAATCGGTTCAGATTTAGATATAGCTGCCATATAGACCGATCCGCAAAATTAGGGTCTTAGGGCCATAAAAGCCACATTTGTTATCCGATTTTGCTGAAATTTGGTACAGTGAGGTGCGTAGGGATAGTCGACATTCTTCTTCAATTTGGCCCAGATCGGCCCAGATTTGGATATAGCTGCCATATAGACCGTTCTTACGATTTTAGGTTTTGGGCCCATTAAAGGCGCATTTATTGTCCGATGTCACCGAAAGTTGGGACAGTGAGTTGTGTTAGGCCCATCGACGGTTTTCTGCAATGTGGCCCAAATCGGTTCAGATTTGGATATAGCTGTCATATAGACCGATCCTCCGATTTTGGGTCTTAGGCCCATAAAAGCCACATTTATTATCCGATCTTGCTGAAATTTGGTACAGTGAGATGCGTTAAGATAGTCGACATTCTTCTTCATTTTGGCCGAGATCGGTCCAGTTTTGAATATAGCTGCCGTATAGACCGATCTCTCGATTTATGGTTTTGGATCCATAAAAGGCTAATTTATTATCCGATCTTGCCGAAATTTGGTACAGTGAGATGCGTTAAGATAGTCGACATTCTTCTTCAATTTGGCCGAGATCGGTCCAGTTTTGGATATAGCTGCCATATAGACCGATCCTCCGATTTAGGGTCTTAGGCCCATAAAAGCCACATTGATAATCCGATTTTGCTGAAATTTGAGACTGTGTGTTGAGTTGGGCCTTCGACATCCTTCGTCAATTTGGCTTAGATCGGTCCGGTTTGGATATAGCTGCCATATAGACCGATCTCTCGATTTAAGGTTTTGGGCCCATAAAAGGCGCATTTATTATCCGATGTCGCCGAAATTTGGGACAGTGAGTTGTGTTAGGCCCTTCGACATCCTTCTACAATTTGGCCCAGATCGGTCCAGATTTGAATATAGCTGCCATATAGACCGATCTCTCGATTTTAGGTCTTGGTCCCATAAAAGGCACATTTATTGTCCGATTTTGCCGAAATTTGTCACAGTAACTTATGTTAGGCTTTGCCTGACCGAACTTAACGCCTTTTTATTTGTTACTTGTTGAACTTTTCCCAATTTGCAAAAGATTATCAGTAATCCATGCTGTAAAATTTCCTGCCATTAGCCAGTGCATGGTTCAAATGCCATTCAGCATTTTTGTGTGTTATTTAGTTTAATAGATTCAAGTGACTTTTAGCTACTTTAAATCTTTACTTTGACAATATTTGTGTGACACTAGAACAAGTAGCGCAAATGTCACGATCTCTATTCAATCCTTTTTTACTTTTTCTTTAATCCCTAGCAAAGAAGTTTCAAGTGGTATCTCTTTTGGGAAACTCGCTGAAAGTGAAAAGTACTTAAACCAATTGAAAACATAGCAGAACAGAAAAAAAGAGAAAAAGCTGCAGAAGAAACTACCAAAAGGGACTAAAGAAACAAAGTTACAGTAAAAATATCCAAACAGTGTAAGTGTGCTATGCATTACAAAGACAGTGCAATTGAAAAAAGTGGGTGAAACAAGAAATGAAATGAAATGATATGGAAATGTTTATCCATTACATAAATTATAAAGTAAAAGCAGTCAATCATTAAAACAAAGAGAAAGCGGCGACCAAAGGATAAAAGCATCCACCTGGCACAGCTTGAGTGCATGCGAAACGAAACAAAAGCGAAGAACTGCATAAAAGCGAAACCAAAAGTCAAAATCCCAACAGGAGAGAAAAAAAACTTTAGTTTTTGCCTTTGGCGTAGCGGCGAATTTTGTTTAAAATGACAGTGCAACTGACTTTAAGTCACAGCTAAACCAGCAAATAACATTCACATTCAAAGATTACATCGCAGCAGCCTTTGTGAATACCAAATTGGGATGTTGCAGCAGCAAAGGTACGTAAAAAAGTGAAATCATCATCAAAAAAAAAAACAAGCATAGACCACATTTGTTGGAGTATTCTCTCTCGCTCTTGCTCCATGCTGGTTCCTTGCTGCCCGGCTTCATTATTCATATTCTGAATTCCATGTCGTTCTTTATTTTATTAATTTTGCACAAATTAAAGGATTTGATGAAGCCTTTGATGTGCATTCTCTGTCACACACTCTCTCTTCTATATGAATGTAAATATGACCAAATATGTTTTTTTTTTTATTTTTATGTCAAACGCAGCAAAAACTCTTTGATGGTTGAAAAAAACACTGGAATTTTCACACAGAACTATATATTAATTTGGTTTATATTTCATATGACTTCTGTCCTATGGTGTTTTTTGCTCGCAAAGGATTAGGTTCACTGAACGGTGAAATGGAATTATTTGACCGTGTCATTACACTATGCTCCCCGTTTGCCTTTTTTTTTTTTTGTTTTAATCCCAGACTTTGCAAGAAATGCCAGGCACTGCAAAAAGTTGTAGCAATCAAAGCACAAAAACTCACCACTTCAAAAAAAAAAAAAAATAGTTTCACTTGAAAGCTTTTCACAGCTTATAGAGTGAATAATAAAATTGCAGTGTGTGCGGGTTTCGAAAATTGAGTCTAAAGGCGAGTTAAGCCAATCTTAATTGGACTCTCCAATATATAATCTATTAGCAATTGTAAAATGTGTTACAAAATAGTTAACACTGAAGTGTAAATTGAAACAAATAAAAAGGCGTTAAGTTCGGCCGGGCCGAACTTTGGATACCCACCACCTCGGGTATATATGTAAATCACCTTTGTTCAAAATCAGGTGAAAAATGCATAGCTTATGCCCCATAGCAGCTATATCGAAATATGTTCCGATTTGGACCAAATATTTATAAGTACAAGTCATTATTCAATTGTCTATAACAAAATATTGGTCTCTTTAGTAGCTATATCTAAAAATTAACCTTTCGGAACCATATACGACACGGATGTCGAAACGCCTAATATAAATCCCTGTGTCAAATTTCAGTAAAATCGGATTATAAATGCGCATTTTGTGGGGCCAAGACTTTAAATCGGGATATCGATCTACATGGCAGCTATATCCAAATCTGGGCCGATTTTAGTCAAGTTGCAGAAAAATATCGAAAAGCCTAACACAACGCACTGTCCCAAATTTCGGCGAAATCGGAAAATAAATGCGACTTTTATTGACCCAAAACCTTAAATCGAGAAATCGGTCTATATGGCAGCTATACCCAAATCTGAACCGATCTTTGTCATATTGCTGAAGTATGTCGAGGGTTTTAACTTTACTCACTGTCCCAAATTTCGGCGACATCGGACAATAAATGCTCCTTTTATGGGCCAAAAACCCTAAATCGAGAAATCGGTCTATATGGCAGCTACATCCAAATCAGAAGCGATCTGAGCCAAATTGAAGAAGGATATCGAAGGGCCTAAGACAACACACTCTCCCAAATTTCGACAAAATTGGGTAATAAATGTGTCTTTTATGGGCCCAATACTTTAAATCGAGAGATCGGTCTATATGGCAGCTATGTTCAAATCTGGACCGATCTGGGCCAAATTGTAGAAGGATGTCGAAGGGCCTAACACAACTCACTCTCCCAAATTTCGGCGAAATAGGACAATAAATGTGCCTTTTATGGGCCCAAAACCTTAAATCGAGAGATCGGTCTATATGGCAGCTACAGCCAAATCTGAACCGATCTAGGCCAGATTGCATATATATGTCGAGGGGCTTAATGTAACATACTGTCCCAAATCTCGGCAACATCGGAAAGTAATTGTGCCTTTTATGTGTCCAAAACCTTAAATCGAGAGATCGGTCTATATGACAGCTATATCTAAATCCGGACCGATCTGAACCAAATTGACGAAGGATGTAGAAGGGCCTAACACAAATCACCAACCCAAATTTCAGCAAAATCGGATAACAAATGTGGCTTTTAGGGGCCTAAGACCCTAAATCGGCTGATCAGTATATATGGCAGCTATATCCAAATCTGAACCGATCTGAACCAAATTAAAGAATGGTGTCGAAGGGCCTAACACAACTCACTGTCCCAATTTCCAGGAAAATCGGAAAATAAATGTGGCTTTTATGGGCCTAAGACCCTAAATCGGCGGATCGGTCTATATGGCAGCTATATCCAAATCTCAATCGATCTGAACCAAATTGAAGAATGGTGTCGAAGGGCCTAACACAACTCACTGTCCTAAATTCCAGGAAAATCGGAAAATAAATGTGGCTTCTATGGGCCTAAGACCCTAAATCGGCGGATCGGTCTATATGGCAGCTATATCCAAATCTGAATCGATCTGGGCCAAATTAATGACGGCTGCTGAAGGGCCTAACACAACTCACCGACCCAAATTTCAGCAAAATCGGATAATAAATGTGGCTCTTATGGGCCAAAGACCCGAAATCGGCGGATCGGTCTATATGGGGGCTATATCAAGATATAGACCGATATAGCCCATCTTCGAACTTAACCTGCAAATGGACAAAAAAAAGAATCTGTGCAAAGTTTCAGCACAATATCTGTATTTTTAAAGACTGTAGCGTGATTTCAACAGACAGACGGACAGACGGACGGACATGGCTAGATCGTCTTAGATTTTTACGCTGATCAAGAATATATATACTTTATAGAGTCGGAAATGGATATTTCGATGTGTTGCAAACGGAATGACGAAATGAATATGCCCCCATCCTTCAGTGGTGGGATAAAAAGAATTGGTGATTAATAAGCTGTAAAAAGTAAAAGCGTGCTAACTTCGGCCTTGCTGAATCTTATATACCCTCCACCATGGATCGCATTTATCAAGTTCTTTGGCCGATATCTCTTTATAGGCAGAAGAAGGATAATGAATAAGAATTGCTATGCTTTTTGAGCCATACCATGTTATGAACCGATTGGGGCCATACTTGGTTTGGATATTGGAGACCAAAGTGGAATACATTATGCAAAATTTCAGCCAAATCGGATTAAAACTACTCCCTTTAGAGGATTAAGAAGTGTAATCGGAAGATCGGTATTGGAGCTATATCAGGTTGTGAACCCAATTGGGCGATACTTGTCGCAGTAGTTTATGGCCAACTTCATGCAAAATTTCAGCTAAATCGGATAATAATTGCGCCCTCTATCGTCTCAAGAAGTCAAGATCCGCAATCGGTTTATACGAAAGCTATATCACATTATGAACTGATCCGGACAATATATGGCACAGTTGTTGACGGTCAAACCAAAACCCTTCAAACAATATTTCAGCCAAATGGGGTAATAACTGCGCCCTCTATCGGCTCAAGAAATCAAGATCCAAAATCAGTTTATATGGGAGCCAAATTAGGTTGTGAACCGACTCGAACTATACTTGGCGCATTTGTTGATCGTCATACCGAAATATTTTATGCAAAATTTCAGCCAAATCAATTAATAATTGCCCCCCCTAGCGTCTCAATGAGTCAGGATCCGAAATCGCTTTATATGGGAAGTATATCAGGTTAGGAAACGATTTGGACCATATTTTGCAGAGTTGTAAGGTTTGGTTAGATTGAAACGAGGGTACGGATATTAATTCGCCCCATGTCACTATGGACATACACCTAAGCCAGTAATCGACTTGTTGTGCGCTCTAAATACAAAAAAAGTAATCTCGATAAAGAAAATCTAAGTTAAGAATTCCGTGCTACTTACAAAATCCTTAATTGTTTTCAATACCACTCCCCTAAGTTGGTTCATGTCTGATATTGTGTATCCACCTAAGTACCGGTTTGTGTTAGACACGATAACCGGGCAATGACAAAGGAAATGCTCCAACGTCTCATCATCTTCCGAACCGAACGAACCGATTTTACATAAGTGAGCTCGTATTCCAATGTGTCCTGTTAGGACACCAAAAGCTACACTGACCTCCTTCTTACTTGCTTCTCCCTTTCACGATCCGGATCACCCCATAGGATTTTCGCCGTCCTACCGATTGTTTCGCCATTCTACAGGGTTGCATGTGCATTCTTTTTACCATGGGTTTACCATGCCTATTGATGGCAGTCCTCTGGCCTTTACCGCCAAATTGTCTGCCATTTCATTCACCCTTACTCCGTTATGGCCCGGCACCCAAACGATGCGGATTTTGCTAACCTCTGAGAAGACGTTAATCTCCTTTTTACACTGCAAGACTGTTCGTGATCTTACCGTCCTGGTTGTTATTGCCCTTATGGCAATTTTACTGTCCGTAGAGATGTTCATACTCGACATCTTAGTGTTAGACCGTGACCGCACGGATCTCCGCCTGCAGGACCGTATTATGATCGGGCAGTCTAAAACAGATCTCTGTCCCTGGATTCTCAGTGTGGACCCCCAGGCCCACTCTGTCCTCTAGCTTGGATCCATCCGTGTAACATGATCTTCCAGATGGCAATGCTAGGGTTCCGTCAATCCAAGACTGTGCCGCTTGCACTAATGCCTCGCACTCGACCTGAAGGTTCATCTCAGATATCCGATCGAAAACCTCTTCCCATCCTTCCAGATTTCGTATTATCGTCTCGTTTATACCGCGAGGGTATGAGCTGCTCCCTTCCTCAATCCACTCTCCCATCGCCTTAAGTCTCTTAACCGCATTGGCTGCCTCACACTTAATCTGTATGTCTATGGGTCGGATATCTAGAGTCTCCAGTGCCATAGTGGGCGTTGTTCTCATCGCTCCGCCTATGCCAAGACAACATGTTCTCTGGACCTGTTGTATGATCCTTGTGTTGCGCATTTTTTCTCAATCGCAGTCTACTGAGGCGTATGTAAGTATTGGTCTAATCACGTTCCTGTAGAGCCAGTGGACTATTCTAGGATTCAGGCCCCATTTAGAGCCAATGACCCGTCTACGTAGTGCCCAACATCTGTGAGCCTTCTCAGTACGCTCCTGAATGTGATACTTCCAATTCAGTTTTCTGTACAAGATCACACCTAAGTATTGGACCTTGTCAGATATCGAAATCGTTTCGCTGAGGAAACGTGGTGCGATAAATTGGCCCACCTTCGTCTTCCTTGTGAACAGGCATATTTCAGTCTTCTCTGGGTTAACATTGAGACCTCTGGGTCTAGCTCAATCATATGCCATATGCAAAACCCTTTCGGCCCTTCTGCATAGCTGATTGGGATCCTTACCCCTTAGAGGTATTATAACATCGTCTGCGTAGCAGAAGGGCTTAAATCTCTCCTCAGTCAGCATCCGTAATAGATTATTTATGATGTTTATCCATAGGAGTGGCGATAAAATGCCCATCTGTGGCGTGCTCTTTGGCCATTTTCTCCCTTGTATTTGTGTCATGGGACACACAATTTATCCTAAGGACCGGGTCCACCCGGTACTAGTCTAAGGATTGGATCAGTGTGTTGGTCCGCCCATTTTCAATGGGCATGTCAATGCATACCACCAGTGTGTACGTTATGCCATAGAAGGATTTTTCTATTTTACGGACAACCTCGTACAAGGCAGTCCTCACCAACATTTTCTTGACATAGGCATGCTGTTTGTATTTGAGCAGTTAGCTGGATGTCCTACTCTCTATCATGATGTCCACAAAACGTTCCATGGTTTTGAGTAGAAAAGACCTTAGGCTTAAAGGTCTGTAGGCCTTTGTTGTCGCATAACCTGCCTTGCCTCTTACCAGGCTTTTGAAGTATATGTACGTCCCAGGAACGCTATGAAAATATTGGCCAGGTGGGGCGCCAGATAGTCTGCCTCCTTCTGCAGTAACGCCAGAAATATTCCGTCAGGTCCGGGTAATTTAGTTGGTTTGAAGCTCCTCAAGATAGCCTTCATTATAAATTCCGTAATTATAAACCTTCGATCAGTGCCATTATTCCAAGATTGTAGGTTATGAAAATTAAGAACGCGTAAATCTAGACGCTTGAAATTTTGCACAGATACTTTTTATTGATGTAGGTTATTGGGGCTTGGAAATGGGCCATATCAGTTCCGATTTGGATATAGCCCCCATATAAACCGATCCCCCGATTTGACTTCTTAAGCACATAGAAGCCTCAATTTTCTTCCGATTTGGATAAAATTTGGAACACGGACTTGGGGTGAGACTGTCAACATCCATACCAAGTATGGTCCGAATCGGTTCATAAACAGATATAGCCCCCAAATTAACCGATCCCCCGATTTGGCTTTTTAAGCCCCTAGAAGCCTCAACCTTCATCCGATTTGGTCAAATTTTGAAAAAACGTCATGAAGTGTAAACAGATACAGCCCGCATAAACAGATAAACAGATACAGCCCGCATATAAGCCGATCCCCGGATTCGACTTCTGCACTAAGAAGCATTAATTTTCACCTGATTTGCCTGAAATTTGGCCCAAAACCCTATCTTATGACTTACAGCATCTATGTCAAGTTTTATCCGATATCCCGATATGACTTCTTTAGACCAAAAAAATTCAAATATAAACTCAGTTGATAAGGGAAAATTGTTAGCCATCCTCGGTGGTGGGTATCCAAGATTCGTTTCACTCGTTTCGATTCTTTTGTTTCTCAGAGTAACTCTTGTAGTTTTCCAGTTGCGGCTTATTGGCCCAACGCCCCTACCGCATGAGTTATATGGAATTGCATGTATCCCTCGATGTCGCGAGCCGCTTGCTTCAAGATTCGACTCTCGCCTCCAGCCGCCCCTAACCTGGGAACCAGATGCCGATGTTGGCCATTGGCTATTTGAGGCCTTCAATAACTCGCTTTGTCAATTCGAATATCATTGACACTCAGTATTTAAGTAAGAGTCAGTGCCGCCTGACCACCCGCTTAGCGTGTCCTCTTAAAATCGCTGACTACCCGCGGCTGCATTTACAGCTACTCCTCATAAATACGCTTTCCATTATCCACAACGTGTAGACGCGGCCGATAGCTTTCAGCTAAGTTTCCAGTGATAACAATGAAATCTCCACAAGTCAGAGATCACAGTTCCAGTCTGTGTGGTACTCACAGTTATCCTGTGCCGACCGTGCTTGTGAGGTGCTATGCCATGTACAAAATTCTCCCCATAGAGGTGTTGCACTGCCGCACGCCTTTCGAACACGACTAAAAAATCGAGATCACTTATTAACAAGTAAAAAGGCGTTAAGTTCGGCCGGGCCGAACTTTGGATACCCACCACCTCGGGTATATATGTAAACCACCTTTCATAAATATTCAGTGAAAATTTCATACCTTATACTCTTATAAATTTCATACCTCATACCGATCTGAACTATATACGACACGGATGTCGAAAAGCCGAACATAAGTCACTGTGTCAAATTTCAGTGAAATCGGATTATAAATGCGCCTTTTATGGGGCCAAGACTTTAAATCGAGATATCGGTCTACATGGCAGCTATATCCAATATCTGGACCGATTTGGGCCAAGTTGCATTAACATGTCGAAGAGCCTAACATTAAGCACTGTCCCAAATTTCGGCGAAATCGGACAAAAAATGCCTCTTTTATGGGCCCTAAACCTTAAATCCAGAGATCGGTCTATATGGCAGCTATATTCAAATCTGGACTGATCTGGGCAAAATTGAAGAAGGACGTCGAAGAGCCTAACCAAACTCACTGTCTCAAATTTCAGCGACATTGGACAATAAATGCGTCTTTTATGGCCCCAAAACCTAAAACCTAGATATCGGTCTATATGGCAGCTATATCCAAATCTGGACCGATCTGTGCGATATTGCAGAAGTATGTCAAGGGGCTTAACTTAACTCACTGTTCCAAATTTCGGGGACATCGGGCAATAAATGAGCATTTCATGGGCCCAAAACCATAAATCAAGAAATCGGTCTATATGGCAGCTATATCCAAATTTGAACCGATCTGGACCAAATTGAAGAAATATGTCAAAGTGCCTAACACATCTCACTGTCCCAAATTTCAGCAAAATCGGATAATGAATGTGGCTATTATGGGCCTTACACCATAAATCGGAGGATCGATCTATATGGCAGCTATATCCAAATCTGGACCGATCTGAGGCAAATTAACAAAGGATGTCGATGGGCCTTACACAATTCACTGCCCCGAATTTCAGTGAAATCGGACCATAAATGTGGCTTTTATGGGCCTTAGACCCTAAATCGGAGGATCGGTCTATATGGGAGCTATATCCAAATCTGGACCGATCTGAGCCAAATTGACAAAGGATGTCGAAGGGCCTAGCACAACTCACTGTCCCAAATTTCAACAAAATCGGATAATAAATGTGGCTTTTATGGGCCTAAGACCCTAAATCGGCGGATCGGTCTATATGGGGGCTATATCAAGATATAGTCCGATATAGCCCATCTTCGAACTTAACCTGCTTATGGACAAAAAAAGAATCTGTGCAAAATTTCAGCTCAATATCTCTATTTTTAAAGACTGTAGCGTGATTTCAACAGACAGACGGACAGACGGACGGACATGGCTAGATCGTCTTAGATTTTTACGCTGATCAAGAATATATATACTTTATAGGGTCGGAAATGGATATTTCGATGTGTTGCAAACGGAATGACAAAATGAATATACCCCCATCCTTCGGTGGTGGGTATAAAAAGCTTAAACTTGAATCAGACAGCACTTATTGATATGTGGGAAGTTTGCTGCTGTGCGTGCACAATTTCAGCCACATCGGACAAAAATTGGGGCTTTCAGGGGCTCAAGAACTCAAATCGAAAGATCAGTTAATATGGGAGCTATATTATGTTCTCGACCGATCTCAGCCCAATCGGACAAAAATTAGGACTTCCAGAGGCTCAAGAAGTCAAATCAGGAGATCGTTTTATATGGGAGTTATATCAGTAATCGTACTGGGCACAGTTATTGGAAGTCATAACAGAACACTATGTGCGAAATTTCAACCAAATGAACACAACGTGCAAGATTTCAGCCAAATCAGGCAAAAATTGCGGCTTCCAGGGCTCAAGAAGTCAAATCGGGAGATCGGTTTATATGGGTGTTATATTAGGTTATAGACCGTTTCGAACCGTACTTGACACGGTTGTTGGAAGTCGTAACAGAACACTATCTGCAAAATTTTAGCCAAATCGGACAATAATTTGCGTCTTGTAAAGGCTCAAGAAGTCAAATCGCGAGATCGGTTTACATCGGAGCTATATCCAAATCTGAACCGATATGGCCCATTGGCAATCCCCAACGAACTACATCAACATTAAGAATCGACCGCTATCGTGATTTCGAGAGACTGGCGGCCGGACGCAAGGACGGACGGACATGGCTGTTTCGACACAGAATGTCGCGACGATCCAGAATATATATAATTTTTGCGGTCGCAGATCAATACTTCGAGATGCCACAAACGGTGGGTAAAAAAATGGTTAATGTGAAGAAAATTTTTTTCACAAAGGGAATGTTTCCTTAAAAGTTTGTACAATTGATCATCATTTATTATTGCACCCTACATAGTGTGGTACAGGGTATTATAACTTAGTGCATTTGTTTGTAACACCCAAAAGGAAGAGAGATAGATCCATTGATAAGTATACCGATCGACTGTAAATCACTTTCTGGTTCGATTTTGCTATGTCCGTCTGGCTGTCTCTTTGTCTGACTGTCCGTCCGTCTGTCCGTTTCCCTGTGTTAATTTACGTACAAATTACAGGTCGCAGTTATTATCTGATCGACTTCAAATTTAGTACAGACATGTTTTTCGGCCTGTAGACGAAGACTATTGAAATTGGAAAAAATCGGTTCAGATTTAGATATAGCTCCACATATATATGTTCGTCCGATTAGCAGTAATATTGCAATAAAATGGTCATTTGTTAACCAATTCTCTCGAAATTTGGCAGAAGGGATTTCCTCCGGACTCTCCTTAATACAGGTGAATTTCATGTGAATCGGTTCAGATTTAGATATAGCTCTCATATATATATATCGCCCGATTTTCACTTCTATTGCCACTACAAGCACATTTATAGACCAATCTTGCCAAAATATTGCACAACGCTTTCCTTGACGACTGCCACAGTATCTGAGGAGTTTGCTCGAAATCGGTTCAGATTTAGATATAGCTCCCATATATATGTTCGTCCGATTTTCAGTAATAAAGCAATAAAATGGTCATTTGTTAACCGATTCTCTCGAAATTTGGCAGAAGGGATTTCCTCCGGACTCTCCTTAATACAGGTGAATTTCATGTGAATCGGTTCAGATTTAGATATAGCTCTCATATATATATATCGCCCGATTTTCACTTCTATAGCCACTACAAGCACATTTATAGACCAATCTTGCCAAAATAATGCACATCGCTTTCCTTGACGACTGCCACAACGTACATAGAGTTTGGCCAAAATCGGTTCAGATTTAGATATAGCTCCCATATATATGTTCGTCCGATTTTCAGTAATAATGCAATAAAATGGTCATTTGTTAACCGATTCTCTCGAAATTTGGCAGTAGGGATTTTTTACAATTCTCGATATTGCTGATGAATTTCATGTAAATCGGTTCAGATTTAGATATAGCTCTCATGTATATATATCGCCCGATTTTCACTTCTATAGCCACTGCAAGCACATTTATTGACCAATCTTGCCAAAATTTTGCACAACGCTTTTTTCGACGACTTTCACAATATACATAGAGTTATGTCAAAATCGGTTTAGATTTAGATATAGCTCCCATATATATGTTCGTCCGATTTTCAGTAATAATGCAATAAAATGGTCATTTGTTATCCAATTCTCTCGAAATTTGGCAGGAGGGATTTTCTCCGGACTCTCATTACTACTTGTGAATTTCATGTGAATCGGTTCAGATTTAGATATAGCTATCATATATATATATATCGCCAGATTTTCACCCCAAGATCCACTGCAAGCGCATTATTCGACCAATCTTGCCAAAATTTGGCACAACGCTTTCCTTGACAATTGCTACAGTATCTGAGGAGTTTGCTCGAAATCGGTTCAGATTTAGATATAGCTCCCATATATACGTTCGTCAGATTTTGGATAATTTGCCATAATGTTGCCATTTGTCAATGTTAGTTTTTACAGTTTGAACATAGTTGCTCGTCGAGGTCCATCAAAATTGGTTCAGAATTGGATATAGGTGCCACATTGTACTTATGGGGTAGGTGGAGTCTATTATATAGACGGCACCGCCCGACTTTTGCCTTTCCTTACTGCTTCCATTATACTTCTATTATTACACATATACATATGTATGTATTCACTAATATCATCCCGCCCATTATTCAAACAACTCAGCATGTCACAATGTCTTGTAATTTATTATGCTAGCTTTTTTTTGATTAACCATTATTGGCTTTGAGTGGCTTACACTTGAAGTCTTATATCAAGGAGCATGCTGCTGCTGGTTGCAATACAAATATTTAAGGCTTCATCAAAATGACATTAGTTCTGTCATCGCCTCTACACATTATTAATTGATGGACTCACATGGCGTAACGAAAAGTGACAAAACAACAAAGAAATCACTTGACAAACACTCCTACCCATACTCATAAGAAAGACAAACAAAATGTATTATATCACATTGCTAAGGATATGATGGGTGTATCTAAGGAGGCATACCCTTGTCACTGGATTGAGTGTTGTATTTGTGTGTGTGTTGAAGTTTGCCTATGCTTCACAAGTAACATGTAGCAAATCAGAGATATTGCTAGAGGCTTTAGATAGTTATGGAGAAAACAATGGATTCTTTGTTGTTGTTTGATATATGATGGCCTCTCTCGGCCCCTTTTCAAGTGGTTTATTGTTTGAGTTTTAATATTAAATCAGAATTTAAGACAACAGTTTTTGACTGTGTTGCCGCTGTGCATAATTTCTTAACGCGCATTATTTCTTTTCAATTTACATATCCATAGTTTGTTTGTTGGAACTGGTTGAAACTATAAACAAGCATGTCGAACATAAAATTAATTTCCAGTAATTGGCCATTTATATGCCATGTTTTTGTTACATTAAAATACATAAACATTTGCTTTTGAAATGTTACATATATTAAGTAAATGCGGGGAACACGAATATGTCCTTATGCCTTTAGTAACATGTACTCTAATTCTTTGAGATAAGACAACAAGCAAAAAGGCGTTAAGTTCGGCCGGGCCGAACTTTGGATACCCACCACCTCGGTGGGTGAAAAATGCATACCTTATGCCCCATAGCAGTTATATCGAAATATGTTCCAATTTCGACCAAATACTAATAGTGTAATAGTGTGTTTTTAGTAGCTATATCAGATATAACAAGTAAAAGCGTGCTAAGTTCGGCCGGGCCGAATCTTACATACCCTCCACCATGGATCGCATTTGCCGAGTTCTTCTCCCGGCATCTCTTCTTAGGCAAAAAAGGATAAAAGAAAAGATTTGCTCTGCTATTTTTATATTATTACATATTGGGGACCTGTGTAAAATGTCATCTAATTCGAATAAGAATTGCGCCCTTTGGGGGCTCAAGAAGTAAAATAGAGAGATCGATTTATATGGGAACTGTATCGGGCTATAGACCGATTCAGATCATAATAAACACGCATGTTGATGGTCATAAGAGGATCCGTAGTACATAATTTCAGGTAAATTGGGATAAGAATTGCGCACTCTAGAGGCTCAAGAAGTCAAGACCCAAGATCGGTTTATATGGCAGCTATATCAGGTTATGGACCGATTTGAACCATACTTTCCAAAGTTGTTGGATATAATAACAAAACACGTCGTGCAAAATTTCATTTCTATCGGATAAGAATTGCGCACTCTAGAGGCTCAAGAAGTCAAGACCCAAGATCGGATGATATGGCAGCTATATCAGGTTATGGACCGATTTGAACCATACTTGGCACAGTTGCTGGATATCATAACAAAACACGTCGTGCAAAATTTCATTCCAATCGGATAAGAATTGCGCACTCTAGAGGCTCAAGAAGTCAAGACCCAAGATCGGTTTATATGGCAGCTATATCAGGTTATGGACCGATTTGAACCATACTTTCCAAAGTTGCTGGATATCATAACAAAACACGTCGTGCAAAATTTCATTCCAATCGGATAAGAATTGCGCACTCTAGAGGGTTAAGAAGTCAAGACCCAAGATCGGTTTATATGGCAGCTATATCAAAACATAGACCGATATGGCCCATTTACAATACCAACCGACCTACACTAATAAGAAGTATTTGTGCAAAATTTCAAGCGGCTAGCTTTACTCCTACGGAAGTTATCGTGCTTTCGACAGACAGACGGACGGACGGACGGACAGACGGACAGACGGACGGACATGGCTAGATCGACATAAAATTTCACGACGATCAAGAATATATATACTTTATGGGGTCTCAGACGAATATTTCGAGTAGTTACAAACAGAATGACGAAATTAGTATACCCCCTATCTTATGGTGGAGGGTATAAAAATTTCGAAGAGCCTAACACAACTCACTGTCCCAAATTTCGGCGACATCGGACAATGAATGTGCCTTTTATCTGCCCAAAACCTTAAATCGAGAGATCGGTCTATATGGGAGCTATATCCAAATCTGGACCAATCTGGGCCAAATTGAAAAAAAGATGTCGAATGGCTTAAGACAACTCACTGTCTCAAATTTCAGCAAAATCGGACAATAAATGCGCGTTTTATGAGCTTAAAAACTTAAATCGAGAATTCCGTCTAAATGGCTGCTATATCCACATCTGGAATGATCTGTTCTATATTGCAGAAGTATGTCTAGGGGCCTAAGACAACTCACTGTCCCGAATTTCGACGACATCGAACAATAAATGCGCCTTTTATGGGCCTAAGACCCTAAATCGAAGGGGACTGATCCGGTCCAAATTAACGAAGGATGCCGAAGGGCCTAACACAACTCACTGTCCCAAATTTCAGCAAAATCTGATAATAAATGTGGCTTTTATGGGCCTAAGACCCTAAGTCGGCCGATCGGTCTATATGACAGCTATATCCAAATCTTGACCGATCTAAGCCAAATTGACAAAGAATATCGAAGGGCCTAACACAACTCACTGTCACAAATTTCAGCAAAATCGGATAATAAATGTTTCTTTTATGGGCCTAAGACCCTAAATCGGCTGATCGGTCTATATGGGGGCTATATCAAGATACAGTCCGATATAGCCCATCATCGAACTTAACCTGCTTATGGACAAAAAAAGAATCTGTGCAAAATTTCAGCTCAATATCTCTATTTTTATACCCTCCACCATAAGATGGGGGGTATACTAATTTCGTCATTCTGTTTGTAACTACTCGAAATATTCGTCTGAGACCCCATAAAGTATATATATTCTTGATCGTCGTGACATTTTATGTCGATCTAGCCATGTCCGTCCGTCTGTCTGTCGAAAGCACGCTAACTTTCGAAGGAGTAAAGCTAGCCGCTTGAAATTTTGCACAAATACTTCTTATTAGTGTAGGTCGGTTGGTATTGTAAATGGGCCATATCGGTCCATGTTTTGATATAGCTGCCATATAAACCGATCTTGGGTCTTGACTTCTTGAGCCTCTAGAGTGCGCAATTCTTATCCGATTCGAATGAAATTTCGCACGACGAGTTTTGTTATGATATCCAACAAAAGTGCCAAGTATGGTTCAAATCGGTCCATAACCAGATATAGCTGCCATATAAACCGATCTTGGGTCTTGACTTCTTGAGCCTCTAGAGTGCGCAATTCTTATCCGATTGGAATGAAATTTTGCACGACGTGTTTTGTTATGATATCCAACAACTGTGCCAAGTATGGTTCAAATCGGTCTATAACCTGATATAGCTGCCATATAAACCGATCTTGGGTCTTGACTTCTTGAGCCTCTAGAGTGCGCAATTCTTATCCGATTGAAATGAAATTTTGCACGACGTGTTTTCTTATTATATCCCACAACAGTGCCAAGTATGGTTCAAATCGGTCCATAACCTGATATAGCTACCATATAAACCGGTCTTGGGTCTTGACTTCTTGAGCCTCTAGAGAGCGCAATTCCTATCCGATTGGAATGAAATTTTGCATGACGTGTTTTGTTATGATATCCAACAACTGTGCCAAGTATGATTCAAATCGGTTCATAACCTGATATAGCTGCCATATAAACCGATCTGGAATCTTGACTTCTTGACCCCTAGAGGTCGCAATTATTATCCGATATGCCTGAAATTTCGTACGATGGATCCTCTCATGACCATCAACAAACGTTGTTTATTATGGTCTGAATCGGTCTATAGCCCGATACAGATCCCATGTAAATCGTTCTCTCTATTTTACTTCGTGAGCCCCAATGGGCGCAATTCTTACACGAATTGGCTGAAATTTTACACAGGTCTCCAACATATAATTTAATTGTGGTCCGAACCGGACCATATCTTGATATCGTTTTAATAGCAGAGCAACTCTTTTCTTATATCTTTTTATACCCTCCACCATAAGATGGGGGGTATACTAATTTCGTCATTCTGTTTGTAACTACTCGAAATATTCGTCTGAGACCCCATAAAGTATATATATTCTTGATCGTCGTGATATTTTATGTCGATCTAGCCATGTCCGTCCGTCTGTCCGTCCGTCCGTCCGTCCGTCCGTGAGTCCGTACGTCTGTCTGTCGAAAGCACGCTAACTTCCGAAGGAGTAAAGCTAGCCGCTTGAAATTTTGCACAAATACTTCTTATTAGTGTAGGTTGGTTGGTATTGTAAATGGGCCATATCGGTCCATGTTTTGATATAGCTGCATATAAACCGATCTTGGGTCTTGACTTCTTGAGCCTCAAGAGGGCGCAATTCTTATCCGATTGGAATGAAATTTTGCACGATGTGTTTTGTTATGATGGCCAACAACTGTGCCAGGTATAGTTTAAATCGGTCCATAACCTGATATAGCTGCCATATAAACCGATCTTGGGTCTTGACTTCTTGAGCCTCTAGAGTGCGCAATTCTTATCCGATCAGAATGAAATTTTGCGCGATGTGTTTTGTTATTATATCCAACAACTGTACCAAGTATGGGTCAAATCAGTTCATAACCTGATATAGCTGCCATATAAACCGATCTTGGGTCTTGACTTCTGGAGCCTCTAGAGGGCTCAATTCATATCCGATTGAAATGAAATTTTGCACGACGTGTTTTGTTATGATATCCAACAACTGTGCCAAGTATGGTTCAAATCGGTCCATAACCTGATATAGCTGCCATACAAACCGATCTTGGGCCTTGACTTCTTGAGCCTCTAGAGGGCGCAATTCTTATCCGATTCGAATGAAATTTTGCGCGACGTGTTTTGTTATGATATCCAACAACTGTACCAAGTATGGGTCAAATCATTTCATAACCTGATATAGCTGCCATATAAACCGATCTTGGGTCTTGACTTCTTGAGCCTCTAGAGTGCGCAATTCTTATTCGATTGAAATGAAATTTTGCACGACGTGTTTTGTTATTATATCCAACAACTGTGCCAAGTATGGTTCAAATCGGCTCATAACCTGATATAGCTGCCATATAAACCGATCTTGGGTCTTGACTTCTTGAGCCTCTAGAGGGCGCAATTCTTATCCGATTGGAATGAAATTTTGCACGATGTGTTTTGTTATGATGGCCAACAACTGTGCGAGGTATGGTTTAAATCGGTCCATAACCTGATGTAGCTGCCATATAAACCGATCTTGGGTCTTGACTTCTTGTGCCTCTAGAGGGCACAATTCTTATCCGATTTGGCTGAAATTTTGCACGAAGTTTTTCGTTATGATATCCAACAACTGTGCCAAGTATGGTTGAAATCGGTCCATAACCTGATATAGTTGTCATATAAACAGATCTGGGGATTTGACTTCTTGAGCTTTTAGAGGGCGCAATTCCTATCCGATTTGGCTGACATTTTGCATGACGTATTTTATTTTTACTTTCAACAACTGTGTCAAATAAGGTTAAAATCGGTTCATAACCTTATATAGCTGTCATATAAACCGATCTGGGATCTTACCTTCTTGAGCCTCCAGAGGTCGCAATTATTATCCGATTTGCCTGAAATTTTGTACGACGGATTCTCTCATGACCATTAACATTCGTGTTTATTATGGTCTGAATCGGTGTATAGCTCGATACAGCTCCCATATAAATCGATCTCTCTATTTTACTTCTTGAGCCCACAAAGGGCGCAATTCTTATTCGAATTGGCTGACATTTTACACAGGTCTCCAACATATAATTTAATTGTGGTCCGAACCGGACCATATCTTGATATCGTTTTAATAGCAGAGCAACTCTTTTCTTATATCCTTTTTTGCCTAAGAAGAGATGCCGTGAACAGAACTCGACAAATGCGATCCATGGTGGAGGGTATATAAGATTCGGCCCGGCCGAACTTAGCACGCTTTTACTTGTTATACCCTACACCACTTCTGTGGTACAGGGTATTATAACTTAGTGAATTAGTTTGTAACACCCGAAAGGATGAGAGATAGACCCATTGATTAGTATACCGATCGACTCAAATTCCTTTTTGATTCGATTTAGCTATGTCCGTCTGTCTGTCTGTGTGTCCGTCTGTCTGTCTGTCTGTCCGTCTGTCCATTTTAATTTGTGTACAAACTACAGGTCGCAATTTTTGTCCGATCGTCTTCAAATTTGGTATGGACCTGTTTTTCGGCCTAGAGACGAAGCCTATTGAAATTGGAATATATCAGTTCAGATTTGGATATAGCTCCCATATATATGTTCGTCCGATTTGCAGTAATAATGCAATAAAATGGTCATTTGTTAACCCATTTTCTAAAACTTTTGCAGGAAGTATTTTCTTGTAACTCCCAGTATAACTGGTGAATTTCATTAAAATCAGTTCAGATTTGAATATAGCTCCCATATATATGTTCCGTCCGATTTGCAGTAATAATGCAATAAAATGGTCATTTGTTAACCAATTCTCTCGAAATTTAGCAGGAAGGATTTTCTTATAACTTTAGACATTAGTGGTGAATTTCGTGGAAATCGGTTTAGATTTGGATATAGCTCCCATATATATATTCGTCCGATTTGCAGTAATAATGCAATAAAATGGTCATTTGTTAACCAATTTTCTCGAAATTTAGCAAAAAGTATTTGCTTATAACTCCCAGTATAACTGGTGAATTTTATAGAAATCGGTTCAGATTTGGATATAGCTCCCATATATATGTTCGTCCGATTTGCAGTAATAATGCAATAAAATAGTCATTTATAAACCGATTCTGTCGAAATTTGGCAAGAAGGATTTTCTTATGGCTCTCAATACTACTGGTGAATTTTATAGAAATCGTTTCAGATTTGGATATAGCTCCCATATATATGTTCGTCCGATTTGTAGTAATAATGCAATAAAATAGTCATTTATAAACCGATTCTGTCGAAATTTGGCAAGAAGGATTTTCTTATGGCTCTCAATACTACTGGTGAATTTTATAGAAATCGTTTCAGATTTGGATATAGCTCCCATATATATGTTCGTCCGATTTGTAGTAATACAGCAGTAAAATGGTCATTTGTTGACTGATTCTCTTGAAATTTGGTAAAAAGTATTTTCTTATGCCTCTCAATATTACTGGTGAATTTTATAGAAATCGTTTAAGAATTGGATATAGCTTCCATATATATGTTCGTCCGATTTGCAGTAATACTGCAATAAAATTGCTATTTGTTCACCGATTTTCTCGAAATTTGGTAGTAAGGATTTTCCTATGACTCCCTACATTAAGAGTGAATATTATAGAAATCGGTTGAGATTTGGATATAGCTCTCATAATAATGCAATAAAATGATCATTTGTTAACCAATTCTCTCGAAATTTAACAGGAAGTATTTTCTTATGACTCCCGAAAATAAAGGTTAATTTCATTAAAATCGGTTCAGATTTGGATATAGCTCCCATATATATGTTCGTCCGATTTGCAGTAAAAATACAATGACATGGTCATTTGTTGACCGATTCTCTTGAAATTTAGCAGGAAGGATTTTCTTATGACTCCCGACATTAAAGGTGAATTTCATTAAAATCGTTTCAGATTTGGATATAGCTCCCATATATATGTTCGTCCGATTTGCAGTAAAAATGCAATGACATGGTCATTTGTTAACCGATTCTCTTGAAATTTAGCACGAAGGATTTTCTTATAACTCTCGACGTTAGCGGTGAATTTCATTGAAATCGGTTCAGATTTATATATAGCTCTCATATATATATATACATCTCCCGTTTTTCACTCCTAGGGCCACTGCAAGCGCATTTATAGACTAATCTTCCCAAAATTCTGTACAATGCTTTCCTCGACGACTTCCACAATGTTTATAATCGGTTCGAAATCGGTTCAGATTTAAATATATATGTTCGTCCGAATTGCTGTTATAATTCAATAAAATGGTCATTTGTTAACTGATTCTCTCAACATTTTTCAGGAAGGGTATTCTCTTGACTCTCGAAGTAAATGGTGAATTTCTTAAAAATCGGTTCGGATTTAGTTATAGCTTTCATATATTGCGCTTATAAGGTAGGTGTAGGGTATTATACAGTCGGCACTGCCCCACGTTTGCCCTTCCTTACTGGTTTCCGATGGTCTCGCCTGGACTCGAACCTAGGCGTACAGCGTCCTAGGCGGACATACTAACCCTCACTACATTGGGCTCCGTGATTAAGATTCATGGACTTAACCTTATAACCACGTAACCACGGTTAATAATTGAAAGCCAAGTCAGGGCAGTCTTTCTGAGCAGCTCATTCGTGACTGTATCTAAGTGGGGCCGTGGCTGTATATTTTTGTTTCCATCACACACCCAGCTTTCCAGAAAGTCAATCAAACAGATTTCAAGGTAAATTACACAGTTTGCCAAAGGCTCCACGGCAGCCGAGTCGGTAGCATACCAGTGCAGGTATCGTGGGTTCGATTCCCACCAGAAGCTTTGGTCTACCGCTACTGTGGCTTCACAATGGACCAACATTTTCTAAGTGAGTCTGCAACGACTGCCGCTCTTACCTTGCCTAACCTACACAGTTGGCCAAAACCTCGATTTAAGGCTTTGAAATATGTTTTTTGAAAACTCATTCAATTGTCAGTAAACTGAAAGTAAATGATTTTCCATTCCTAATAACAGCTCTCAAAATGCTTCAGAAAATTTACCTGTAACAGCAGGTAAAATTTTATTAATTTTACTCAACTGCCAGCACATGGTTTAATTATTTTCACAATTTACGCAAACCTTAACCTACCCTAATCCCACTTCCATGTTTATGTAACAACCTAATTTGACCAGCTTTGTTAGGTCGTAAATATTCCACGTTTATAGAATACCTGCAAAGCTTCGGCCCAAATCTTTGCCAATATTTTCGTTAAAGTTTGTTTCGCACTGGGGCATAGCAACCAACAGCAATAGGTGGCAAATAACTTATGGCATATTTCACATGCATGTGTTTCGCAGCAAGTTTGACAGGTGGACACACATAAATGTCACCTTAGGATTAGATTTACGCTTTTGATTGTTTACGCCCTGCCCTTACACCGGATAAGGCAATTCCATCTACTTTGAATAGAATTGTCTATGTCAAGACCATAGGCAGAAATGTCAAACTACAAAGTTAAAGGATATGCATTGTTCCATGTCATTGGCCATTGGTTGGTCAATCTAATGGCCAAGCAGCATACGAACAAAGCCCAGAAATAGGTATTCCATGAATAAATAAACTCGCTCCGTTTGATTTGTCATGGGTGAATGTGGAACACAGTTTTATTGTTGATTCATAATTAAAACATTCTATCCAGCTTGTATGCTCAGCCCAAAACTCGTTGGCACCTTCTTCCATGGTACCTAAATCTTAGAATCGCTTCATTCACACAGGGTATGAGTGTTTCCAAATAAAATAACCCCCGCACAAACATGTAAGAGCGTGGCTAGTTCGGCGGGGACGAATCTTTTATACCTTCCACCATGGATTGCATTTGTCGAGTTCTATGCGCGGTAGCTCTTTTTAGGCAACCAAAGAATATTGAATAAGAACTGTTATGCTATTTGAGCTATATCAAGTTATAGTCCGATTCGGACCATAAATGAATGCAGAACATTGTAGAAGTCATTGTGTAATATTTCAGTTTATTCGGATAAGAATTGCGCCTTGTAGGGGCTCAAGAAGTCAAATCGGGAGATCGGTTTATGTGGGAGCTGTATCAAGCTATCGATCGATTCAGACCATATTGGCCACGTATGTTGTAGGTCATGAGAGAAGCCGTTGTAAAAGATTTCTGCCAAGTCGGATGACAATTGCGCCCTCTAGAGGCTCAAGAAGTCAAGACCCCATTTAGCACAGTTGTTGGAAGTCATAATAAAACATGTCGTGCTAAATTTCAGCCAAATCGGATGAGAATTGAGCCCTCTAGAGGCTCAAGAAGTCAAGACCTAAGATCGGTTTATATGCCACCTATATGAGGTTATAAATCGATTTCAACCATACTTAGCACAGTTGTTGGAAGTGACACCAGAACACCATGTACAAAATTTCAGTAAAATCGGACGAGAACTGCGCCCTCTAGAGGCTCAAGAAGTCAAGACCCAAGATCGGTTTATATGGCAGCTATATGAGGTTAGAAATTGATTTCAACCATACTTAGCACATTTGCTGAAAGTGATACCATAACACCATGTACAAAAATTCAGTAAAATCGGACGAGAACTGCGTCCTCTAGAGGCTCAAGAAGTCAAGACCCAAGATCGGTTTATATGCCACCTATATGAGGTTATAAGTCGATTTCAACCATACTTAGCACAGTTGTTGGAAGTGACACCAGAACACCATGTACAAAATTTCAGTAAAATCCGACGAGAACTACGCCCTCTAGAGGCTGAAGAAGTCAAGACCTAAATTCGGTTTATATGGCAGCTATATCAAAACGTGGACCGATTTAAACTATACAAAACATTATGTGCAAAATTTCAGTCAAATCGGACGATAACTGCGCCCTTTATAGGCTCAAGAAGTCAAGACCCAAGATCGGTTTATATGGCAACTATATCAAAACATGGACCGATTTGAATCATACTCAGCGCAGTTGTTGGAAGTGATACCAGAACACCATGTACAAAATTTCAGTAAAATCCGACGAGAACTGCGCCCTCTAGAGGCTCAAGAAGTCAAGACCCAAGATCGGTTTATATGGCAGCTATATGAGGTTATGAACCGATTTAAACTATGCTTGGCACAGTTGTTGGAAATCATAACAGAACACCTCATGCAAAATTTCAGCCAAATCGGATGAGAATTGCGCCCTCTAGAGGCTCAAGATATCAAGATCCCAGATCGGTTTATATGGCAGCTATATCAAAACATGCACCGATTTAAACCATACTTAGCACAGTTATTGGAAGTGATACCAAAACACCACGTGAAAATTTTCAGTCAAATCGGATGAGATTTGCGCCCTCTAGAGGCTCAATAAGTCAAGACCCAAGATCGGTTTATATGGCAGCTATATCAAAACATGGACCGATATGACCCATTTACAATCCCAACCGACCTACACTAATGAAAAGTATTTGTGCGAAATTTCAATCGGCTAGCTGTACTCCTTCGAATGTTAGCGTGCTTTCGACAGACAAACGGACGGACTGACGCACAGACGGACGGATATGGCCAGATCGACTTAGAATGACATGACGATCAAAAATATATATACTTTATGGGGTAGGAGAGGCATATTTCGAGGTGTTACAAACAGAATGACGAAACTAGTATACACCCATCCTATAACAAGAGCGTAGCAATAGCAAGTAGCGGCGGCGGCAGCAGCAGCAGCAAAAAATGGAATAAACCTCTTATTTTGTGTTGGCTTCTCATTATGTGCTGTTTTTATTTCCTCCCAGACACGTGTGTGTGTGCTGATTATAATTAGCACATTTTATTAGGGCTATGTAAACTGGTTAAATGCAGAACAAACAGCCAAGCAGGCAGATAAATAGACAAATCTATCCACTTACCTGAAACAATGGGAGAACTTTATTTGTAAGTCAGGACACGATAGCTAGGCGTTTTCAGAGGACCTGTAATGTGAGTGAACTTTTTACTCCATGGGAACAATAAACAAGTAAAAGCGTGCTAAGTTCGGCCGGGCCGAATCTTATATACCCTCCACTATGGATCTCATTTGTCGAGTTCTTTTCCGGGCATCTCTTCTTAGGCAAAACAGGATATAAGAAAAGATTTGCTCTGCCATTAGAACATTATCAAGATATGGTCCGGTTTGGACAGCAATTAAATTATATGTTGGAGACCTGTGTTAAATGTCAGCCAATTCGAATAAGAATTGCGCACTTTGGGGGCTCAAGAAGTAAAATAGAGAGATCGATTTATATGGGAGGTGTATCGGGCTACAGACCGATTCAGACCATAATAAACTCGTATGTTGAAGGTCATGAGGGAATCCGTCGTACAAAATTTCAGGCAAATCGGATAATAATTGCAACCTCTAGAGGCTCAAGAAGTCAAGATCCCAGATCGGTTTATATGACAGCTATATCAGGTTATGAACCGTTTTGAACCATACTTGGCACAGTTGTTGGATATCATAACAAAACACGTTGTGCCAAAATTCATTCAAATCGGATAAGAATTGCGCCCTCTAGAGGATCAAGAAGTCAAGACCCAAGATCGGTTTATATGGCAGCTATATCAAATTATGAACCGATTTGAACCATACTTGGCACAGTTGTTGGATATTATAACAAAACCCGTCGTGCAAAATTTCATTCCAATCGGATAAGAATTGCGCACTCTAGAGGCTCAAGAAGTCAAGACCCAAGATCGGTTTATATGGCAGCTATATCTGGTTATGGGCCAATTTGAACCATACTTGGCACGGTTGTTGGATATCATAAGGAAACACGTCGTGCCAAAATTCATTCAAATCGGATAAGAATTGCGCACTCTAGAGGCTCAAGAAGTCAAGACCCAAGATCGGATTATATGGCAGCTATATCAGGTTATGGACCGATTTGAACCATACTTGGCACAGTTATTGGATATCATAACAAAACACGTCGTGCAAAATTTCATTCTAATCGGATAAGAATTGCACACGCTAGAGGCTCAAGAAGTCAAGACCCAAGATCGATTTATATGGCAGCTATATCAGGTTATGGACCTATTTGAACTATACTTGGCACAGTTGTTGGACATCAGAGCAAAACACGTTGTGCAAAATTTCATTCCAATTGGATAAGAATTGCGCGCTCTAGAGGCTCAAGAAGTCAAGACCCAAGATCGGTTTATATGGCAGCTATATGAAAACATGAACCGATATAGCCCATTTACAATACCAACCGACCTACACTAATAGGAAGTATTTGTGCAAAATTTCAAGCGGCTAGCTTTACTCCTTCGGAAGTTAGCGTGCTTTCGACAGACAGACGGACGGACGGACGGACGGACGGACGGACGGACAGACGGACGGACATGGCTAGATCGACATAAAATGTCGCGACGATCAAGAATATATATACTTTATGGGGTCTCAGACGAATATTTCGAGTAGTTACAAACAGAATGACGAAATTAGTATACCCCCCATCTTATGGTGGAGGGTATAAAAAAGGTTGAGGACTAATGCCGGGACAGTACGGCGGATGTGAATATTAGGCCGTTTCTTATCTATGGATGTCCGATATGGCATCACGCTCTGATCATTTGTCCCCTTCACAGGATAATCGAGAAGGGTACAAGGCACTTAGTGAGTTATGCGTGGTGTTAGGAAATACGCGGAGTAATGAATTGTTTAGTAGGGGAGTCATTTCTTGTTGAGGCGCTGGGTGTCATTTCCCTGCAAGCCGTTTTGATTGAGTGTAAATTAGATGGGACAACGAAGCAAGAGCCTACATTGAGATCCTTGAAATTTGAGACTGGTGTAGCGTCGTTTAAGCGGAGACCTTTCGGTTTCTGAGCACACTGTCCGAACCTACCAAGCTCTGGCGGGTCTCTGATTAACGCCAATCGTACTACTGATTTGGTAAACCCTGTCCTCTCGCAGATTCCTTCTTACCAAATTTCGAGAGAATCGCTTAACAAATGACCATTTTATTGCAGTATTACTGCAAATCGGACGAACATATATATGGGAGCTATATCCAAATCTGAACCGATTTTAATGAAATTAACCGTTATTTTCGGGAGTCATAAGAAAATACTTCCTGCCGAAATTCGAGAGAATCGCTTAACAAATGACCATTTTATTGCATTATTACTGCAAATCGGACGAACATATATATGGGAGCTATATCTAAATCTCAAACGATTTCGAGCAAACTTCTCAGATATTGTGGTAGACGTCGAGGAAGGCTTTGTACAAATTTTTTTGGGAAGATTGGTCAATAAATGCGCTTGCAATGGCTCCAGGAGTTTTCAGCGAAATCCACGCCAATGAATAGTGAGCTGACGCCATGGGTTGTAGGGTAACCTAGGCCCTGTGATCGAGTATTTCGCGCAATAGAATGTCACTTATCCTGGGACTGACTTCGCATGACCTCGGACTGCTGATGTGAAACCAGTCATTGTAACTACAGGTCCTTTGTCATACTGGACTCAGGGACGGGCTTCTGAAGGATTTGTGATAACAACTAGAAGTTGGAGAAGTTCAAAACTCTCAAATAGCAACAAGTAATACATACTTTGGATACATACCACCCCGGGTAAATATGTAAACCACCTTTCCTCACAATCCGGTGAAAAATGCATAATTAATGCCCCCAAAGCAGCTTGTTCAAAATATGTTCCGATTTGGACCAAATTCGACACGGATATTCAGAGGTTAAATAAGCACAAGTCATTGTTTAATTTTGTAAAACAAAATATTGGTCTCTTTGGTAGCCATATCCAACCATAGACCGATCTGAACCATATACGACACGGGTGCATAAAAGCATAACATAATGCACTGTGACAAATTTCAGTGAAATCGGATTATAAATGTGCTTTTTATGGCCCGATCTGGGCCAAATTGAAGAAGGATATCGAAGAGCCTAACACAACCCACTGTCCCGAATTTCGGCGAAATCGGAATGGGTCCAAAACCTTCAATCGAGAGATCGGTCCATATGGCAGCTATATCCAAATCTGAACCGATCTAACCTTAACATAACCTGCTTTGAAGTAGTACGGTCCAATGATGCCACCAGCCCATAAACCGCAACAAACTATGCTTTTCTGGATGCATAGGCAGCTTTTGCAAAGCTTAAGGCTGATCTTCATTCCAAAATCGACAATTTTGGCATGTGACACCGTCTCATTGAAACCATATATCATGCAGGTCAAGCTTTTGCATTTTGGGCAGAAAAAGAGTTGGATATCATCTAACGGTAGCACTCACCATTCACACTTACGTTACGATCGCGTCATCTGTGAAGAAGTACGGTCCAATGATGCCACCAGCCCACAAACCGCAATTAACTGTGACTTTTTCTACATGCATAGGTAGCTCTTGCATTGCTTCAGGCTGATCTTCACTCAAAAATCGACAATTTTGCTTATTTATAGGTACCCATTGAGCCAAACATGAGCTTCGTCGCTGAACACAATTTGAACACGATGAACTTTCTTAGCAAAGCACGAATTTTGACAATAAAATTCAATAATTTGCAAGCGTTGTTCGTATGTCAGACGATTAATGGTTTAACGATTAATTAACGCCACTGGCATCCTGGTCTCCGATCGGACTGCCATCCGTCTATCTCTAATCCTCTCCAACAATTCGATACTTCTCGGGCAGTCTTTAGAACTCGCCATGTGTCCTTCGGCCTTACAATTTGCACAGTTAACGGACCGTCCCACTCTGCGAACCACCTGCCCGGTCACGAGATCCTCGGTTTTTGTTTGATGCTACGTGACCAAACTGCTGGTAGTTATGGCAGTGAGCTTGCCCCTCTCGCTTATGCCTCGTAATCGTCACCTTACAGCTGAGGACATACCGAATTGGATATACCGAAAAATCCCCTGATATTTGATCCGTTCCCTAACTGGACAATCCCCATATCAACTTGCGGCTTTACCACTCCCATTATTCTTCTCCAATTATTAGAAATGCCACTTCACTTTGAATATTTAATGATTCATATTGACTTCTATTTAGCCTTAAAACATATTTTTATACCCTCCACCATAGGATGGGGGGTATACTAATTTCGTCATTCTGTTTGTAACTACTCGAAATATTCGTCTGAGACCCCATAAAGTATATATATTCTTGATCGTTGCGACATTTTATGTCGATCTAGCCATGTCCGTCCGTCCGTCCGTCCGTCCGTCTGTCTGTCGAAAGCACGCTAACTTCCGAAGGAGTAAAGCTAGCCGCTTGAAATTTTGCACAAATACTTCTTATTAGTGTAGGTCAGTTGGTATAGTAAATGGGCCATATTGGTCCATGTTTTGATATAGCTGCCATATAAACCGATCTTGGGTCTTGACTTCTTGAGCCTCTAGAGTGCGCAATTCTTATCCGATTTTACTGAAATTTTGCACATAGTGTTTTAGTATCACTACAAACAACTGTGCTAAGTACGGTTCATATCGGTTCATAACCTGATATAGCTGCCATATAAACCGATCTTGAGTCTTGACTTCTTGAGCCTCTAGAGTGCGCAATTTTTATCCGATTGGACTGCAATTTTGCACGACGTGTTTTGTTATGATATCCAATAACTGTGCCAAGTATGGTTCACATCGGTCTATAACCTGATATAGCTGCCATATAAACCGATCTTGGGTCTTGACTTCTTGAGCCTCTAGAGTGCGCAATTCTTATCCGATTGGGATGAAATTTTGCACGACGTGTTTTGCTATGATATCCAATAACTGTGCCAAGTATGGTTCACATCGGTCCATAACCTGATGTAGCTGCCATAAAAACCGATCTTGGGTCTTGACTTCTTGGGCCTCTAGAGAGCGCAATTCTTATCCGATTTGCCTGAAATTGTGAACGATGGATCCTCTCATGACCATCAACATACGTGTTTATTAGGGTCAGAATCGGTCTATAGCCCGATACAGCTCCCATATATTTTACTTTTTGAGGCCCCAACATATAATTTAATTGTGGTCTAATCCGGATCATATCTTGATATCGCTCTAATAGCAGAGCAAATCTTTTCTTATATCATTTTTTGCCTAAGAAGAGATGCCGGGAAAAGAACTGACAAATGCGCTCCATGGTGGAGGGTATATAAGATTCGGCCCGGCCGAACTTAGCACGCTTTTACTTGTTTTATATCCATTACCGTAGGATAGGGGTATATTTATTTTGTCATTCCGTTTGCAAAACATCGAAATATCCATTTTCGACCCTAGGAGGTATATATATTCCTGATCAGCGTAAAAATCTTAGACGATCTAGCCATGTCCGTCCGTCTGTCTGTTGAAATCACGCTACAGTCCTTAAGAATAGAGATATTCCGCTGAAATTTTGCACAGATTCTTTTTTTTTATCAATAATCAGATTAAGTTCGGAGATTGGCTATAGCGGACTATATATTGATATAGCCCACATTTAGACGGATCCGCCGACTTAGGGTCTTAGGCCCAAAAAAGCTACATTTATCATCCGATTTTGCTGAAATTTAGGACAGTGAGTTGCGTAAGGTCCTTCGACACCTTTCGTCAATTTAGCCCACATCGGTTCAGATTTAGATATAGCTGGCATATAGACCGATCCTACGATTTAGGGTCTTAGGCCCTTAAAAGCCAAAATTTATCGTCCGATTTTGCTGAAATTTGGTACAGCGACTTATGTTAGGTCCTTCGACATCCTTCGTCAATTTGGCCCAGATCGGTTCAGGTTTGGATATAGCTGCCATATAGACCGTTCCGCCGATTTAGGATCTTAGGCCCATAAAAGCCCCGTTTATTACCCGATTTTGCTGAAAGTTGGTACAGTGACTTCTGTTAGGTCTTTCCACACCCTTTGCTAATTTGGTCCAGATCGGTCCAGATTTGGATATAGCTGCCATATAGACCGATCTCTTGATTTAAGGTATTGGGCCATAAAAAGCGCTTTTATTGTCCGATGTCCCCGCAATTTTGGAACAGTGAGTTGTGTTATGGCCTTCGATGTCGATTTCCAATTTCGTCGAGATCGGTCCAGATTTCAATAAAGCTGCCATATAGGCCGATTTCTCGATTTAAGGTCTTGGGCCCATAAAAGGCGCATTTATTGTCCGATGTCGCCGAAATTTGGGACAGTGAGCTAAATTAAGCCCCTCGATACATTTCTGCAATATGGCACAGATCGGTTCAGATTTCGATATATCTGCCATATAGACCGATCTCTTGATTTAAGGTTTTTGGCCATAAAAATCGCATTTATTGTCCGATTTCGCCGAAATTTAGGACAGTGAGTTAAGTCTCTAGACATACTTCTGCAAAATGAAACAGATCGGTCCAGATTTGGCTATAGCTGCCATACAGAGCGATCTCTCGATTTAATGTTTTGGGCCCGTAAAACGCGCATTTATTGTCCGATGTTGCCGAAATTTAGCACAGAGAGTTGAGTTAAGAACCTCCACACATTTCTGCAATTTGGTATAGATCGATCAAGATTTGCATATAGCTGCCATATAGACCGATATCTCGATTTAAAACTTGCGCCCATAAAAGCCCACAAAAAAGGCGCATTTATGATCCGATTCAACTGAAATTTGACACAATGACTTATGTTAGGCTTTTCGACATCCATGTTGTGTATGGTTCAGATCGATTTAATTTTAGAAATAGCTCTTATAGACAATTGAACAATGGCTTGTATTTATTAGTATTTGATCCAAATCGGAACGTATTTCGACATAACTGCTATGGGTCATAAGGTATGTAATTTTCACAGGATTTTGATGAAAAGTGGCTTACATATATACCCGAGATGGTGGGTATCCAAAGTTCGGCCAGGCCGAACTTAATGCCTTTTTACTTGATTTAAATTCTGCTTAAAAATCACCTATCCTGTTTTAAAATTTAAATACCCAACTTGTTTCATGCCAGAAACGTTGCATAATCATTTGCTCCGTTTTCCCAATTCCTAATTCACCTATTATCCCACTGTGTAGTGGGATGTCTATGTACACATCCTTGAGCACGTTCAAAAATGTACATACTCGCTGGTATTTTGGGTTCCTGTGTTTTAAGGTAGTTGCTGTTGAGTTGCTCTGGGGCAACAGGAGTGAGTTATGCTCTCAGCCAAAACAAGAGGTAACAACATCCTAACATATTAGCACAAATGTTGAATAAGGCTTAAAGTCACAAATACAGCTAATAACTACGGTGATGTTAACTCTGCTCATTCTTCCCAATTTTCGCAAAAAAGGAGTTTCTTGTTGCTCCAGTTTTTTATTCAAGGTTTTGATGATGTTTTGTTTTTTTAGGGCTTCCTTGTTATGCATAGAGATTTCCATTTGAGATTTAGAGCCTGCCAGCTATGAGTGAATGAATGATGTTTGCCATCATGCCTACGGCCATCGAGAGGCATAGGAATAAGCAAAACGAAAAAGACAGAATACCGTAAATCGTTGAAGCTTATGAAAGAGGTTTGACAAAATCTCTAATTAGACGTATTTAATTGCTGTACTTCTCGAGGCTACATAATGGATTGGCCAATTATGCTTTACCAGACGTGAGCCTAGGGTTCCAAGTCCTTGGAAATGTTAATGAATTTCTGCAAATCGCACCCCTTAAATGGTCAATGACCGTTAAAATTTGTTTGGCTTTTTTTTTTTGTATCATCCATTGAGGGAGGATAGACAAACAGCAGAAGATGTAATTAATATTCTAGGATTAACGCAACTTTGGCAAAGCAAGGTCTGCTGTTTTACGCTGAGTAGAAAACACCAAAGGATTTAAGTGACACAAACAAAAATCAATATTGGTGAACAAATACAAAAAAAAGAAAATTTCTTGACTAGGATTAATGGTGTTTGCTAATGGTCTATGAAATATTTTATGAGATTTCCTGAAAGACAATATGGACAAAGGCCTTGCACCAAACACAATGCTGCCTGCGTAGCTTATGGACCGATTCGCACCATATTTGGCAAAGAAACTCATCAGGGAAAATTTCAGCCATGCTTAATGGCAAATACAGCCTCCAAGTGCTGAAGAATTGAAATAGCAAGAAAGTTATCAAGATTAAAAACATAAAAGCCCAAATCCAGAGGAGGTCATCGTAGTGCAGCATGTCCGCCTATGAAGCTGACTGCCTGGGTTCGAACCCTGAGTTTTCCCCTCCTAATGGTGGCAACATTTATGAGGTACTATGCCATGTAAAACTTCTCTCTCGCACTGTGGCACGCCTTTCGGACTCGGCTATAAAAAGGAGGCTCCTCATCATTGAGCTTAAACTTGAATCGGACTGCACTCAATGATATGTGAGAAGTTTGCCCTTGTTCCTTAGTGGAATGTTCATGGGCAAAATTTGCAACTTGCAAATCCAGAGGATTCAGTACCAGCTGACTTTCAAACAAGTAAGATACGGCCGGGCCGAATCTTATATACCCTCCACCATTGATCGCATTTGTCGAGTTCTATGCGCGGTATTTCTTTTTAGGCAAACAAAGAATATTGAATAAGAACTGTTGTGCTATTGGAGTTATATCAAGTTAAAGATGAATGAATGAATGCTGAACATTGTGGAAGTCATTGTGTAATAGAAGCAAAGTCGGGAGATCGGTGGTATATGGGAGCTGTATCAAGCTATTGATCGATTCAGAGCGTAATAGACACGTATGTTGAAAGTTATGAGAGAAGCCGTTGTACAAAATTTCTGCCTAATCAGATGAAAATTACGCCCTCTGGAGGCTCAAGAATTCAAGATCCCATATCGGTTTACATGGCAGCTATATCAGTTTATGTACCGATATGCGCCGTACTTAACACAGTTGTTGAAAGTGATATCAAAACCCTATGTGCAAAATTTCAGTCAAATCGGATGAGAATTACGCCCTTTAGGGGCTCAAGAAGTCAAGATCCCATATCGGTTTACATGGCAGCTATATCAGGTTATGTACCGATATGCGCCATACTAAACACAGTTGTTGGAAGTCATAACAAAATACTTCGTGCAAAATCTCAGCCAAATCGGATAAGAATTGCGTCCTCTGGTGGCTCAAGAAGTCAAGACCCGGGATCGGTTTATATGGCAGCTATATCAGGTTATGGACCGATTTCAACCATACTCAGCACAGTTGTTGGAAGTTGTAATAAAACGCTTCGTGCTAAATTTTAGTTAAATCGGGCGAGAAATGCGCCCTCTAGTGGCTCAAGAAGTCAAGATCCCAGATCGGTTTATATAGCAGCTATATCAGGTTATGGACTGATTTCAACCTTACTTGACACAGTTGTTGGAAATCGTAACAAAACACTTAGTGCAAAATTTCAGTCAAATCGGACAGGAACTGCGCCCTCCAGAGGCTCAAGAAGTCAAGACCCAAGATCGGTTTATATGGCAGCTATATCAAAACATGGACCGATTTGAACCATACTTAGCGCAGTTATTGGAAGTGATAGCAAAAGACCAGGTGCAAAATTACAGCCAAATCGGGTAATATTTTCGCAATCTAGTGGCTCAAGAAGTCAAGACCCCAGATCGGTTTAGTAGTAGTAGTAGGACTTCTTTATTCGAATAAAATCTTTGATTCATAGCAGATATGTTACTTAAAATTAATTTTCTAAATATGTACATTTATTCTTAGAAAGAAGTAATATTTATTAGCGACTATGTGTATAACGTCTGTCGCATAAACTTTAAATTTTAATTAATGATATTCATTTAATAAAAGTTGCCGATAATTATAAGCCATTCGTAAATAAGTTGTTAGCTTATCCCAATTTCCCACTTCAATTCCGTCTAGTATATGGAGTACTTCTACGAAGCTCAATGATGCTTTACTAAAGGCGGCCAATCTAAATTCTCTTAGAACCGGACAAATTCCAAGATCGGTTTATATGGCAGCTATATCAAAACATAGACCGATTTGGCCAATTTACAATCCTAACTGACGTACACTAATAAAACGTATTTGTGCAAAACTTCAAGCGGCTAGCTTTACTCCTTCGAAAGTTAGCGTGCTTTCAATAAACAGACGGACGTACGGACAAACGGACGGACATGGCTAGATCGACTTAAAATGTCATGACGATAAAGGTTGTATATACTTTATGAAGTCTAAGATGCATATATCGAGGTGTTACAAACAGAATGATGAAATAAGTATACCCCCATCCTATGGTGGAGGGTATAAAAACTGTTGTTCAGCAGCACATCGTTTGGTCTTGTCTCGAAAAAGACGTTAAGGTTTGCATCTTCTCCTATCACTATGAATGAATCGTCATAATTTTGGGGCTATGGCGGCCTACGTTTATTTATGTTCCCAAATTAATTGAATCACACAGTGTCCTGTTAGATCATTATGTGTTATCGACCGTTTTGGGGTGAGCTGCTCCGCTAGATATATGAGGAGAATAAAGATATCAGATCAGGTGGTGGATAGGAGGAGGAGGGTAGGAGGAGGAGGGTAGGAGGGGGAGGGTAGAAGGAGGAGGGTTGTGCACCACACCTCATCTGCCATTTGAGCACAAATTTGAATGACGCACTCCACTCGAACTTATCTATCAGTTGGTCGCCTATTGTTTTAATGGGCGATCAACTAACCTATTGGAGGCGATTTTAGTAGGTAAAGCACCACCTAGACTCTTGGACACAAAGTTTAATGTCATATTCGTAATCTGCTCCCAAATACCATTCATGTGAGTCTCATTTAGCTATGATCGAGTTAAATTTTCATTTGGAAGGCTTTTTGGGTTTAAGGAGACCCACAAATACTTAAACATCATGTTTTATGTCATATTCGTAAACTTTTCCCGCATACCTTTCATTTGAGTCTCATATTGATATCTGATCTGTTTGGGGATATTTTGGGGTGGCGTGGCCTAAAATCTTCCTTGGACCCATCTTTTAATATCATATTCGTATTCTACTCTCCAATACCTTTCATTTGATACCCATATTGTCCCCAGATGTTAACATTGATTTTGGTTGGTGTTAATGGGGTAACGGGACCCTCCGCCCCCTGCCAATATCAACAAATTCTAAAGCTCCTCCATCCTGACCATAACTGTAATCAACTCCCGAATACATTCATTTGAGTCCCATATTGTCCCGATCGGCCCACTTTTATTTTTGAGTGGTATTGTTGGTGTAAGGGGGAGGTTCCCCCCCCCCCCCCCCCCCCTTGACCCTATTGCTCCTTCCGGCTCATTCCCTTAATTTGTGATAATTTAAAAAAAATGGATTAGCCGTTTTTGAGTCTATACGGAACAAACAAATTTGCAAACTCGCAACCAAACAAATAAAAAACTAATCTAGTCATTCCGTTTGTAACACTTCGAAATATTCGTCTGGGACCCCATAAAGTATATATATTCTTGATTGTCTCAACGGTCTGAGTCGAACTAGCCACATCCGTCCGTCTGTCGAAATCACGATAGCAGTCGAATGCGTAAAGCCAACCACTTGAAATTTTGGACAAATACTTTTTATTAGTGTAGGTCGGTTGGGATTGCAAATGGGCCTTATCGGTTCAGATTTGGATATAGCTCCCATATAAACTGATCTCCCGATTTGACTTCTTGAGCCCTTTCAAGCGGCAATTTTTTTTCGATTTGGTTTAAATTTTGCATTCTGTGTTCCATTATGACTTCCAACAACTGTGCCAAGTACTGTTTAAATGAGTCTAAAACCTAATAACCGATCTCCCGATTTGACTTCTTGATTTGTTACAATCCGCAATTTTTGTCCGATTTGGCTGCAATTTTGCATGGTGTGCTCTGTTATGACTTCCAACAACTGTGTCAAGTACGGTCCGAATCGGCCCAAAACCTGATATAGCTCCCATATAAACCGATTTCCCTATGTGACTTCTTGGGCCCTTACAAGCCCTAATTTTTGTCCGAATTACCTGAAATTTTGCGTAAGGTGTTCTGTTATGACTTCCAACAACTGTGTCAAGTACGGTCCGAATCGGCCCATAACCTGATATAGCCCCCATATAAACCGATTTCCCAATGTGACTTTTTGAGCCCTACAAGCCGTAATTTTTGTCCGAATTGGCTGAAATTTTGCATAAAGTGTTCTGTTTTGACTTGAAACAACTGTGCCAAGTACGGTCCGAATCGGTCAATAACCTGATATAGCTCCCATATAAACCGATTTCCCTATGTGACTTTTTGAGCCCTACAAGCCGTAATTTTTGTTCGAATTGGCTGAAATTTTGCATAAGGTGTTCTGTTTTGACTTGCAACAACTGTGCCACATACGGTCCGAATCGGTCAATAACCTGATATAGCCCCCATATAAACCGATTTCCCTATGTGACCTTTTGAGCCCTACAAGCCGTAATTTTTGTTCGAATTGGCTGAAATTTTGCATAAAGTGTTCTGTTATGACTTGCAACAACTGTGCCAAATACGGTACGAATCGGTCAATAACCCGATATAGCCCCCATATAAACCGATCTCCCGATTTGACTTCTTCAGTCGTTACAAGCCGCAATTTTTGTCCGATTTGGCTGAAATTGAGCATGTAGTGTTCTGATATCACTTCTAACATCTGTGCCAAGTACGGTCCAAAATGGTCTATAACCTGATATAGCTTCCATATACACCGACCTCCCGATTTGACTTCTTGAGTCGTTACAAGCTGCAATTTTTGTCCGATTTGCTGCGGTGTTCTGTTACGACCTCCAATAACGGTGCCATATACGGTTCAAATCAGTCTATAACCATACATGGCTCCCATGTAAACCGGTCTCTCGATCATCCTTGTTCGGTTTCTAGAAGCTTAAATTTTTGCTGGTTTGACAGAAGTTTGGTATGAAGTATAAAATGATGCCCTTCAACTAAATTTATTTTGTATGAGTTTTTAGCAGAATCCATGGTGGTGGGTTCCCAAGATTCGGCCCGGCCGAACTTATCACGCTTTTACTTGTTCTATCTATACCATTGTCCTTCCTTAAAAGGTGACAGTTACGTTTCGTTCAAGGTATTATCCCTCTAATTTCGCTTTCACTTGTTTATACATAAGACTTATGCAATGCTTTCCCACATAGCTTCCCATTAATCCTCAATGGGACTTAAACTCTGAAAAAAGAAGACATAATTACTTGGATGTTAATAGAATTTGACACGTTCAAATACATCTTCTTAACAATTGAGTGACATGTCTCTCACAGGTATTGTTCCTTCATTCAACAACAACAACAGCAAGGCCTACAAACAGCATGATGTTGTGTGTCTATTGTATGGTTCATCCTACTACAAGGCAATAAAATAATATTGATTTGTAACTTTTTCTTTGTTTGTTTTTGTGCGTTAAGAAACATCCAGACATATTACCCAAGCACTAAAGTATATGGCCACAACAATACAAAAGTACATCATAAAAAAATCAACAACTTTCCTTCTCACCGCAAGAAGAAAGCACATAAAACATTATCATCAACTTCATTATCATGGCAATCATCACTATCTACATTGAGGCTATACAAAACAAGAGCCAGTCGAGAATAAATCATTCAAAGATCCCCTTTTGTTGCGCTTTGTTGAATAAATTTGTATTCAATTGACTTTTGTTGAATTCTGACAAAAGTTCATTAAGAACTTTTTAAGGCCTCTGAGAAGTAGCCGAAAAGAAAGCCGAAATTTCGGTGTAAATACATAACAGAAAGCAAGAATTAAAGCATCTCACACCACCACAATCGATGCTGAAAGGAAAAGCAACAAAATTCCATAATCAAATTAACACACACACACACACACTCAAACCAAGACCAACCGCCCTCGCCCAACAACAAAATACGAAAATACTGATGAAAATAATCTTCAAGGTGGGTTGTGGGCGGAACTGAAGCCAATGGACTTTTGAAAGAGACAATTCTCAATGGTGGTTGTGGTGTGTGAGATGATGGGTGGGGTCGAACGCAACGTTTCATGGCTAATGCTGGAACACAAAGTGATGCAAAACAAAAGTATTTGAGTTTTGCCAAAGAGTAGACCATTTACTCAGAATAATTTCCATTTCTATACAATTAAAGTTTATTGTAAACACACACACACACACTTGCACTCTATAACAATGTGTTGTACAACAATACGAACATTGAAGTGGTCTTCACGTTTTGATGTACTTCTTCAACAATCCGATTAGTTCTCGATGGTGAATAACAGCAACAACAACAACAACAACCACAAAAGCAACAATGAAGAGCTGTAAAAAGAAACTCAATGTGTTGATGTTATCACCTAAATATGAAATCTTTCAATAATGTTTCATTTTCGGAACTCCTCATTGAGAGGATATTACAAAAAATATCCGAACAATGAATGCCATCATTTTATTTGAACTTTCTGAACATGCCGGACATTGTGGTAAAATCACAATGGCAAGAAAAGAAGAAAAAATAGCGTCTGAAAATTTTGTCTGGGTCTTGGATGACGACCGCTACTCTGGTCATCATTACAGCAGCTTCAGGCTTGCCGTAAATGTTACAAACAGGGTTTCTCCACTTAAATAAAAGGTGTCCAATGTGTCCCGTTATGATACCAATAGCTATACTGACCTCCTGCTTACTTCCTTTTAGTAATAGCCTCGTCTTCTTACGATCTCGATCTTCCCATAGGATTTTCGCCATTCTACCGATCGTTCTCTAGTCTCCACTGCCAAACCATCTGCTCTTTCATTTCCCCTTACTGCGTTATGGCCCAGCACCCAAACGATGCGTATTTTGCCATCCTCAGAGAAGGCGTTAATCTCCTTCTTACACCGCAAGACTGTTCGTGACCTTACCGTCTTGGTTGTTATTGCCCTTATGGCAATTTTACTGTCGGTAAAGATGTTCACACTGGACGTCCTCGCGTTAGCACCACACCAATTCACGCATTCCGTAATCGCCCGGATCTCCGCCGGCAGGACCGTCAGGCAGTCTAAAACAGATCTCAGTGCCTGGGTTCTCAATGTAAACCTCCAGGCCCACTCTGTCCTCTAGCTTTGATCCATCTTTGTAACATAGTCTTCCAGATGGCAATACTAGCGTTCCGTCAATCCAAGACTGTGCCGATGGCAGCAGTGCCTCGCACTCCACTTCAAGGTTCATCTCATCCCTTCCTTCCAGATTTCCTATCGTCGCCTCGATTATACCGCGATGGTATGAGCTGCGCCCATCCTCAATCCATTCTCCCATCGCCCTATGTCACATAGTCGCTGTGGCTGTCTAACATTTTATCTGTATGTAAATGGGTCGGATATCTAGAATAGTCTCCAGTGCCCTAGTGAACGTGGTCCTCATCGCTCCGCCTATGCCAAGACAACATGTTCTCTGAACCTATTTTATGGTCCTTATGTTGCACTTTTTCTTTATCGCAATAACACAACTCAATGTCTCAAATTTCAGCGACATCGGACAATAAATGCGCCACTTATGGCCCCAGAATCTAAAACCGAGAGACCGGTCTATATGGCAGCTATATCCAAATCTGAACTGATCTGTGCCATATTCCAGGAGTATGTCAAAATGCTTAACCTTACTCACTGTTCCAAATTTTAGCAAAATAAAAAATGTGGCTTATATAGGCCCTAAATCGGAGGATCGGTCTATATGGCAGCTATATCGAAATGTGAACCGATCCGGGTCAAATTGACGAAGGCTATCGAACGGCCTAACACAACCCACTGTCCCAAATTTCAGCAAAATCGGATAATAAATGTGGCTTTTATGGGCCTAGGATCCTAAATCGGAGGATCGGTCTATATGGCAGCTATATCCAAATCTGGACCGATCTGGGCCAACTTAAGGAAGGATGTCGAAGGACCTAACCCAACTCACTGTCCCAAATTTCAGCAAAATAGGATAATAAATGTGACTTCTATGGGCCTAAGACCCTAAATCGGAGAATCGGTCTATATGGCAGCTATATCGAAATGTGAACCGATCCGGGTTAAATTGACGAAGGCTATCGAACGGCCTAACACAACCCACTGTCCCAAATTTCAGCAAAATCGGATAATAAATGTGGCTTTTATGGGCCTAGGATCCTAAATCGGAGGATCGGTCTATATGGCAGCTATATCCAAATCTGGACCGATCTGGGCCAACTTAAGGAAAGATGTCGAAGGACCTAACCCAACTCACTGTCCCAAATTTCAGCAAAATCGGGTAATAAATGTGGTTTTTATGGACCAAAGACCCTAAATCGGCGGATCGGTCTAATGGCAGCTATATCGAAATGTGGACCGATCTGGGTCAAATTGACGAAGGCTATCGAACGGCCTAACACAACCCACTGTCCCAAATTTCAGCAAAATCGGACTATAAATGTGGCTTCTATTGGCCTAAGACCCTAAATCGGAGGATCGGTCTATATGGTAGCTATATCTAAATTTGGACTGATCTGAGCCAAATTGAAGAAGGATGTCGAAGGACCTAACCCAACTCACTGTCCCAAATTTCAGCAAAATCGGGTAATAAATGTGGTTTTTATGGACCAAAGACCCTAAATCGGCGGATCGGTCTATATGGCAGCTATATCGAAATGTGGACCGATCCGTGCCATGTTGCACAAGTACGTCAAGGGGCTCAACCTTACTCACTGTACTAAATTTTGGCGATATCGGACAATAAATGCGCCTTTTATGGCCCCAAAACTTCTTATCGAGAAATCGATCTATATGGCATCTATATCCAAATCTGAACCGATCAGGGCCAAATTAACGAAGGATGCTGAAGGGCCTAATACAACTCACTGTCCCAAATTTTAGCAAAATTGGATAATCAATGTGGCTTTTATGGGCTTAGACCCTAAATCTGAGGATCGGTCTATATGGTAGCTATATCGAAATCTGGACCGATCTGAGCCAAATTGAAGAAGGATGTCGAAGGATCTAACTCAACTCACTGCCCCAATTTTTAGCAAAATCGGATAATAAATGTGGCTTTTATGGGCCTAAGACCCTAAATCGCCCGATGAAGATAAAGTCCGATATGAAGATATAGTCCGATATGGCCCATCTACGAACTTAACCTGCTTATGGACAAAAAAGAATCTGTGCAAAATTTCAGCTCAATATGTCTATTTTTAAAGACTGTTGCGTGATTTCAACAGACAGACGGACGGATATGTCTAGATGGTCTTAGATTTTTACGCTGATCAAGAATATGTATTCCTTATAGCGTCGGAATGGCAACATGAATATACTCCCATCCTTCGGTGGTGGGTATAAAAATAGAATTTACGTGGTGGGTGGGGTTAGGTCCGGTCCAACCTTGGCACTTCGGCATCATACTAACGATTATGGTGCGGTACACAAACATTTTGTTCACTTTGAGGTGTATGAGTTCGCCAACAATACGTGTTTATGATTTTGCAGCTAAATCACACTATTATTTGAACTGCATTAGGATAAATTTTCCTTTTTCTTTTTTCAGTCAGTTCTAGTTTGATATATATCGGTGTGTGAACTTGGTAACACTTCGTCTCAACTAACCTGTATATTTAGCTAATACTCAAATTGCTCACAACGTAATTGGTCTCTATGATACGAAGAAGTTTGCGTAGAAAAATGGAAAATACACTTCTGTACCTAAGGGACCCTGGGTAAAACGCCGACAGCCACAATAGCATTGACATTAGTCACGTGTTTAAGAATTTTGGAAACCGTGGCGGGTGTGGGTATATGGATTCGAAATGCTCGGAAACAACGGCTAATGTATGGTTGTAGAGACGTGATTGATTGAGGCACTGGGAACGTGTGTTAGGCAAAAGTGCCCATGAACATTCCATTAAGGAACTGGGGCAAACTTCTCACAATTCAATGAGTGCTATCCGATTCAATTTTAAGCTCAATGATAAGGGGCCTCCCCCGGCCGATACGGGATGACTATGAGCACCACACAGGCTGGAACTTTGAGCTCCGACTTGTGTGGTACCCATCGTTATCACGGGAAGCTTAGCTGAAAGCTACCGGGCGCATCCACAGGTTGCGGATGGTGGAGAGCTCCGTTTTTATGCGGAGTAACTGCAAATACGGCCGCGGGCAGTCGGCGATTTTCGAGAGGAGAGTCTCAGTGAGGGGTCAGGTGGCAATGGCTTTTAATTAAATACTGAGGGCCAATGATACTCGAGCTGACAAAGCGAGTTATTAGCGCCTTCAAATAACCAATGGCCAACATCAGCGTCTGTTTCCAGGTTAGGGGCGGCTGGAGGCGAGCGTCGGATCTTGAAGCAAGCGGCTCGCCTCAACGAGGGATACATGCAATCCCACAAAACCCATGCGGTTTGGGGCGCTGGGCCAGTAACCCGCCCCCGGAAAACATAGAACTACTATGAAAAACAAAGGAATAGTAAAAACGGACCCCCCCCCCCCCCCAACGTTGACAACCCACGCAAACGAAAAAAGGACCATGATTTGCGTATCTGCACCTGGAATGTCTGCAGTCTTTATAGAGAAGGTGCAGTATACGCGCTGGCGAATGTATTAGAGAAGTACAAGGCAAATATTACCGCCTTACAGGAAGTGCGATGGACTGGGAATGGCGTCACTACAACACCAGACGGTGACGAACTATACTTTAGCTGCCATAGGCATGAATTTGGCTGTGGATTTGTGGTTAGTCGGAAACTAAAACACCTTGTCTCCAGCTTTACTCCGGTGGATGAGAGGCTAGCCACAATCCGCATAAAAGCCAAATTCTTCAACATCAGCCTTATTTGTGACCATGCCCCGACAGAAGACAAAGACGAGCAGAACAAGAATATTTTCTACGGCGCCTAGAAAGAGAATATGACCGCTGCCCCGCCCATGATATTAAAATCGTTCTGGGAGATTTTAATGCGAAAATAGGGAAGGAAGTCATTTTTGGTCCAACAGTCGGAGAGTTTAGCTCCCACCAGATATCGTCCAGTAATGGGTTGAGGCTGAGAGATTTCGCCGCGGCAAAAAACATGGTAGTCAGTAGCACCAGATTTCAACAGTAGCAACGCCAGATGAAGGAAAGGTATCGGGAGAAAAGGAGAGCGAAGAAACGTCTATTCCGCTGAAAGAAAAAGGAAGTGGAAAGACGTGAGTGTGAGCGAATTGAGATGTATAGGAGACAGAATGAAGTCCGCAAATTCTACCAAAGATTTAAACATCAGACCGATGGCTTTGGTGCAGTCACATTTTCCTGCAGAGACAAAGAAAGAAATCTGGTAAGTAATACAGAAAATAAGCTGAGGATGTGGGAAGAACATTTTACCCAACTGCTAGTGTCTGATATTGGCGGCGAAGAGGATACCGCAGATGATGGTATAGAATGTTTACCTCCTAGTCAGAATGAGGTCCAAGTACCAGTTACCCGACTGAAAAACAACAAGGCAGTAGGAGCCGACGGGTTACCCGCTGAACTATTTAAACCGGAGGCGACACGCTGATAAGGCGTATGCATCAGCTGGTATAGAATGTTTACCTCGTAGTCAGAATGAGGTCCAAGTAGCAGTAACCCGACTAAAGAACAACAAGGCAGAAGGAGCCGACGGGTTACCCGCTGAACTACAATATTTAAGACCGGAGGGGACACGCTGATAAGGCGTATGCATCAGCTGGTATAGAATGTTTACCTCCTAGTCAGAATGAGGTCCAGGTAGCAGTGACCCGACTAAAGAACAACAAAACAGAAGGAGCCGACGGGTTACCCGCTGAACTATTTAAGACCGGAGGCGACACGCTGATAAGGCGTATGCATCAGCTGGTATAGAATGTTTACCTCCTAGTCAGAATGAGGTCCAGGTAGCAGTGACCCGAGTAAAGAACAACAAGGCAGAAGGAGCCGACGGCTTACCGCTGAACTATTTAAGACCAGAGGCGACACGTTGATAAGGCGTATGCATCAGCTGGTATAGAATGTTTACCTCCTAGTCAGAATGAGGTCCAAGTAGCAGTAACCCGACTAAAGAACAACAAGGCAGAAGGAGCCGACGGGTTACCCGCTGAACTATATAAGACCGGAGGCAACAAGCTGATAAGGCGTATGCATCAGCTTATCTGTGTAATTTGGCTAGAAGAACGCATAGCCGATGATTGGAACCTCAGCATGCTATGTCGTACTCAAGCAAGAAGACAAGACGGAATGTGCCAACTACAGAGGAATAAGTCTTCTCCCCATCGCATACAAGATAGTCTCGAGCGTACTGTGTTGAAGATTAAAACCTAATGTCAATGAGATAATTGGGCCCTATCAGTGCGGCTTTAGACCTGGTAAATCCACCTTAGACCAGATATTCACACTGCTCCAAATCCTGGAAAAGACCCGAGAAGGACAAATCAACAACTACCATCTCTTTGTTGACTACAAAGCCGCCTTCGATACTCCTTTATGTTCAAAGGTATTTCAAGCCATGTCTGAGTTTGGTATCTCTGCAAACTTAAGAAGACTCTGCAGGATGACACTTGCTGATCCACGTTCCTCAGTAAGAATAGGAAAGAATCTCTTCGTACGATTTAATACCCAACGAGGTTTCAGACAAGGACGCAGCCTTTCGTGTGATCTCTTTAATATCCTGCTGGAGAAGATTGTACGAGATCGGTCATATCGATGGATCATAGGTCGGTCACCGGAAGTAGTAACTGCAGCCTTTGAAAGAATCGACAGAGGGTCAGTGAAAATGACAGTAAATTGAGATAAGACAATATCAGATTCGGATGTCGGGAAGCCTAAAACTACTCACTTTTTGAAATTTCAGCGAAATCGGATAAAAAATAAAGCTTTTATGGGATTGAGACCCTTTATGGGGAGATCGGTCTATATGGCAGCTATATCTAAATATGTTCCGATTTGGCCTGTGCAAGAATTTAACCAAATTTCAGCTGAATATTTCAACTTTTAAAGGCTGTTGAGTGATTACAATAGACAGACGGACACAGTAAAATCGTCTTAGAATTTTACAATGATCCGAATTATATATACTTGGTAGGGTCGAAAATCGATATTTCGATATGTTGCAAACGGAATGACTTAATAAATATATACCCCCTATCCTATGGTGGTGGTTTTGAAAATAGTATCCTTAGGGATAAGCACTCATAGTTTGGCCTGAACTTTGATGTTGGTTATGCAAAAAGTTTAACCTGGCTAACTAAGTGTTTTTACATGTTATTCATTTTTTGTTATTTTCTATAAAAAGTCAAAGTTTTTTATTTCTATTGCCTACAACTAAAAATAATTGATTTTTAAAGCAGAAATTTCATTTATGTTTGCATGCCTTCCTAATTTTTTTGTTCATTGGTTTTTTTCATTGATTCAAACAACACAAAAAATGACTTTACCTAACGCAAATCGTTGGTTGAAATAACAACTTTTGAAAATAAATGCGGTTAGCAGCTAAATTGTATTCACTTTTAATTAATTGTTTATGCAAATGGTACGTATAATAAATAGGCAAAGGTGTAAAAAACATATGAGGTCAATCGCAAAATGGAATTTTAATTAAAAACTCATCATTTTGTATAAATTGAGCAGTAAATTTAAGCCTTGTTTAATTTATTCAAAACATATCACTTTTGTTTAAAAACTTAATTTTACAAAGTACTTTGGCTCGCAATACGTTGCTAATATGTGGATTAAAAGTATGGTATATTACAAAAGTACAAGTGGTATTGGGCTTGTTCGAATCTAAAGGATTTCATTAACATCCTTCAAATTTGATTACAAGATCTCCGATAAGTGGGTCGAGTCCTCAGAACATAGCATAAGTGGACCCACTGAATTATTTGCAAGAAGTGTCTGGGTCAACTTGATGTTGCTCAACTTGCCATTGATAGTTACAAACAAGTAAAGCGTGCTAAGTTCGGGCGGGCCTAATCTTATATACCCTCCACCAAGGATCGCATTTGACGAAATCTTTTCCCGGTATCTATTCTTAGGCAAAACAGGATAGAAGAAAAGATTTACTCTGCTATTGGAGCTATATCAAGTTATGGTTCGATTCGGACCATAATTGAATTGAATATTGGAGACCATAGTAGAACAACGACTTCTACTATGGTCTCCAATATTAAATTTCAGCAAATTCGAATAAGAATTGCGCTCTTTAGGGGCTCAAGAAGTAAAATAAGGAGATCAGTTTATATGGGAGCTGCATCAGGACATAGACCGATTCAGACCATATTTGACACGCCTGTTGAGGGTTCAAGGAGAAGCTGTTATTCAAAATTTCAGCCAAATCTGATAATAAATGTGCCCTCTAGAGGCTCAAGAAGTCAAGACCCCAGATCGGTATATATGACTGCTATATCGGGTTATAGGTCGATTTCAACCATACCTAGCAAAGATGCTGGAAATCACAAGCAAACACCTCATGCCGAATTTCAGCCAAATCGGATAGGAATTGCGGCTTCTAGAGGCTGAAGAAGTCAAGACCCGAGATCGGGTTATATGGCAGCTATATCAGGTTGTGAACCGATTTCAACCATACTAAGCACAGTTGTTGAAAATCATAAGATATCACCTCATGCCAAAAATCGGACAACAATTGCGCCCTCTGGAGGCTCTAGATGTCAAGATCCCAGATCGGTTTATATGGCAGCTATATCAGGTTATGGACCGATTTGAACCATATTTGACACATTTATGGGAAGTTATAACGAAACACGTCAATTTCAGCCAAATCGATAAGGAATTGCGTCCTCTAGAGGCTCAAGAAATCAAGATCCTAAATCGGTTAATATGACAGCTGTATTGGGTTATGAACCGATTTCAACCATACTGAGCACAGATGTTGAAAATCACAATAAAACACCTCATGCCAAATTCTAGCCAAAATCGGATAGGAATTGCGCCCTCTAGTGGCTCGAGAAGCTATATGGCAACTATATCAGGTTATGGACCGATTTCAACCATATTTGGCACGGTTATGGGAAGACATAACGAAACACGTCATGCGAAATTTCAGCCAAATCGGATAAGAATTGCGCTTTCTAGTGGCTCACGAAATCAAGATTCAAGATCGGTCTATATGGCAGCTATATTAGGTTATGGACCGATTTGAACCATATTTGGCACAGTTATTGAAAGTCATAACGAAACACGTCATGCAAAATTTCGGCTAAATCGGCTTAAGAAGTCAAGACCTAAGATCGGTTTATGTGGCAGCTATATCAAAACATGGACCGATATGGCCCATTTACAATTCCAACCTACCTACACTACTAAAAATTATTTGTGCAAAATTTCAAGCGCCTAGCTTTATTTCTTCGAAAGTTAGCGTGCTTTCGACAAACAGAAGGATGGATGGATGGACGGACAGACGGACGGACAGAGGGACGGACGGACGGTCAGACGGACTGACGGACAGACGGACGGACAAGCGGACGGACGGACAGACGGACGGAGAGACGGACTGACAGACGGACGGACGGACAGAAGGACGGACAGACGGACGGACATGGCTAGTTCGACTTAAAATGTCATAGCGATGAAGACTCTATATATACTTTGTGGGGTCTTAGACGATTATTTCGAGGAGTTACAAATAGAATGACGTAACTAGTATACCCCGTCTATAGTGGAGGGTATACAAATGTTTTTTTTATCAAGATTTCTTTTTTATACCCACCACCGAAGGATGGGGGTGTTTTCATTTTGTCATTGTGTTTGCAACACATTGAAATATCTATTTCCGACCCTATAGAGTATATATATATTCTTATACTTTTGATCAGCATAAAAATCTAAGACGACATGTCCGTCCGTCTGTCCGTTTGTCTGTTAAAATAATGCTACAGTCTTAAAAAATAGAGTTATTGAGCTGAAAATTTGCACAGATTCTTTTTTTTTGTCCATAATCAAGTTAAGTTCGAAGATGGGCTATATCGGACTATATCTTAATGTAGCCCCCATATAGACCGATCCGCCGATTTAGGGTTTATGGCCCATAAAAGCCACATTTATTATCCGATTTTGCTGAAATTTTGGTCAGTGAGTTGTGTTAGGCCCTTCGCCACCCTTCGTTAATTTGGCCCAGATCGGTTCAGATTTGGATATAGCTGCCATATTGACCGATCTCTTGATTTAAAGTTTTGGGGCCATAAAAGCAACATTTATTACGCGATTTTGCTGAAATTTGGGATAGTCAGTTGTGCTAGAACCTCGGACACACTTCTTCAATTTCGCTCAAATCAGTCCAGATTTGAATATAGCTGCCATATAGACCTATCTCTCGATTTAAGGTTTTGGGTCCATAAAAGGCGCATTTATTGTCCAATGTCGCTGAAATTTAGGACAGTGAGTTTTGTTATGCCCTTTGACATCCTTCTTCAATTTGGCTCAGATCGGTCCAGATTTGGATATAGCCGCCATATAGACCGATCTCTCGATTTAAGGTTTTGGGCCCATAAAAGGCACATTTATTGTCCGATTTTGCTGAAATTGCGGACAGAGAGTTGTGTTAGGCCCTTCGGCATCCTTAATCAATTTGGCTCAGATCGGTCCGGATTTGGATATAACTGCCATATAGACCGATCTCTTGATTTAAGGTTTTGAGCCTATAAAAGACGCATTTATTGTCCGATGTCGCTGAAATTTAGGACAGTGAGTTGTGTTATGCCCTTCGACATTCTTCTTCAATTTGGCCCAGATCGGTTCAGATTTGGATATAGCTTTCATATAGACCGCTCTCTCGATTTAAGATTTTGGGCCCATAAAAGGCGCATTTATCGTCCGATGTCGCCGAAATTTGGGACAGTGAGTTGTGTTAGGCTTTTCGCCATTCGTGTCGTATATGGTTCAGATCGTTTTTTTTTATATATATAGTTACTAAAGAGACCAATAGTTTGTTTTACACAATTGAACAATGACTTGTAGTTATTAGTATTTGGTCCAAATTGGAACATATTTCGATATAGCTGTAATGGAGCATAAGGTATGCATTTTTCACTGGATTTTGACGAAAGGTGGTTTACCTATATGCCCGAGGTGGGGGGTATCCAAAGTTCGGCCCGGCCGAACTCAACGCCTTTTTGATTGTTTGACTATGCAACATGAATGTATCAATTTTTCTTAATATATGCGTATGTCGTATGGTATGTCAATCAATTAAACATTTTAAAAATGTTGTCCAACCAAGTAACATCAATTTATTTGTAGCCAATCTGTGAATTTCATTAATATTTCCTCTTTTGTTCCCTGCTACAAAGTGCCAATATACATTGGCATTAAATATTTCAATTATGTTCTCGTGCTGCCATTAACTTTTAACAAAAACTGCTTAAATACCAATTGGCAATTTATGATTGAGCTGAAGCATATGCGTATATCCATGTCCAATAAAAATGCATAAAATGTTTACTCGCTTTTTGTGGTGCGTGTCTGTTTACTCGCATTAATGCAAAGTGCAGTCAGTTGAACAAGCATTCCAATCAATCATTGGGTGGAATGTAATCTGCTAACCGCAGAAAGAAGTGATGATGCTTAAATCGAATATATCTCGCTTTTGTACTATGCGAAATGCAAATATGCAAGAACCATATCAATATTTGATTATTTTATGAAATCTTCGCTTGAGAGCACAAATATAAAGGCAAATATTTGCAATGGATATGCTTGGAGTTAATGGGAATAACATATGAAAACCACTTTAATGAAGTATGGAGTTTGAAATTGAATACAATAGCCTCTCATGCTAAAAAGAAGCTCTTGGTTTCTAGATTAACTACTCCTAAAGGACAACAACTCCATAGGAAATGAGCCTACGTATTGGACATCTAGAAATATACCTAAAAATTTTATTTGAAAATACAGCTGCCTTATCATTATCCGATCATTCTGCCGTGAAAATGACTATCAGTGATAGTTAATCGAAAAATAAACTCCAAGTTTTCTAACCGTAGTAACTGGCACTTTTTTAAATTTATACTGTCAGAGAAAATTAACCTAGGAACTCCACTGAAAACCAAAGTTCAAAATGATGAAGAGTTGACAACCTTCATCAATGCAATACGAACATCTGCTTTGGAAAGTACTCCTTCTATAAGTCGCACCAACCCACACTGCCACTTATCTGCCTTTTATCGAAGACTAGAAAAGCCAAAAAGAAATGGCAGAGAAAAAGAACAATCGAAAATAAAAGAACATTGAACAGCCTTGTTAATGAACTTAAACATCTGACACATGAGTCATAAAATATGGCTATGTCCTTGTACAATATTTAGGTAACCTAACAGCAACCAAAGAGACTAACTACAATCTATGGACGGCCATGCGGTAATCAAGACAGGCTTCCTCTACAATCCCACCTATTAACAAGTAAGATCGTGCGAAGTTCGGCCGCGACGAATCTTATGTACCCTCCACCACGGATCGCATTTTTCGAGTTCTGTGCGCAGTATCTCTTCATTGGCAAACAGAGAATGTTGAATCAGAACTGTTGTGCTATGGGAGCTATATCAAGTTATAGTCCGATTCGCGCCACAAGTGAATGCTGAACATTGTAGAAGTCATTGTGTAATACTTCAGGTCATTCGGATAAGAATTGCGCTTTGTAGGGGCCCAAGAAGCAAAATCGAGAGATCGATTTATATGGGAGCTGTATCAAGCTTTTGATCGATTCAGATCATATTAGACACGTATGTTGAAGGTCATGAGAGAAGCCTTTGTACAAAATATCTGCCAAATCGCATGAGAATTGCGCCCTCTAGAGGCTTAAGAAGTCCAGATCCCAGAACGGTTTATATGGCAGCTATATCAGGTTATGAACCGATTTGAACCATACTTCGCACAGTTGTTGGATATCATAACAAAATACGTCGTGCCAAAATTCATTCAAATCGGATAAGAATTGCGCCCTCTAGAGGCTCAAGAAGTCAAGACCCAAGATCGGTTTATATGACAGCCATACCGGACTATGAACCGATTTTAATCTTACTTAACACAGATGTTGGAAGAAGTTTGCAATTCATTTCAGCAACATATTTAAACCAATTGATTGTAGATACGTCAATGAATGAACTTATAAATTCGAACAAGTAAAAGAGGGCTAAGTTCGGCCGGGTCGGACTAAAATTGCGGTTTCCAGGGGCTCCAGAAGGCAAATCTAGAGATTGGTTTATATGGGATCTTTATCATTTTATAGACCGACTATCTGACCCGGGCCCCCTCCGCTGCGCCTTCTTCTACTTTATATGGAACAAAAGTTTCCTTGGCATATTTATTTTCGACAATTAAAGAGCTCTTAGTGAAATACAATATAAGTGCCTTTATCTGAATCTCCCAAGAACTTTATTGGTCTACGAATTTAAGTTTGGATCAAAGGTGTACTCCATTCTTAAAATACTTTATTTCAGCCCGATGTGCTCATGAAATCTGATTTAGGGGTGTTTTCGGGGGTGAGGTGGTCCCCCAGGCACTTGACCCTGAAAAAATATCAGCATCGTTCTCTTCTCTCAACTACCATTTATTTAAACCCTTATATTGCCATAGGTTTTGAGGAGAGTTTACAGGATGAGGCGTCCTCCAAACACATGGCCCCAAAATAGGTTATCAAATTCATTTTCTAATCTCAAATACCTTTCATTTGAGCCACATATTGGCATGGTCAAAAAATGTTTACCCTTTGGGGGTGTTTTGGAGAAAGGGTGATGCCCTAAATACATGGTCCTACATTTGAATAGCAAATTTGTATTCTACTCCCAAATACCTCTAAATTGAGCCCCATATTGCGATGGTTAGTAAAAAATTACTGTTTGTGGGGTATTTTGGGAAAGGGGTTGACCCCCAGAAAATTGGTCCCGAAAGTGGGTATCAATTCTTGCTGTACTCCCCAATTCCTTTCATTTAAGCCTCACATTGACACGATCGGTAAATATTCCCGATTTAAGGGTGTTTTGGGGAATGGTGTGGTCCCCCAAACACTAAGCCCGGAAAATATATCAGCAACGTGTTCTATTCTCATACCCATATATGAAACCCATATTTTGGGAAAGGGGTAGACCCCAGAAAATTGGTGCCGGAAGTGGGTATCACTTCTTGCTCTACCCCCAATACCTTTCATTTAAGTCCCATATTGTCATGGTCGGTAAATATGCCTGATTTAGGGGTGTTTTGGGGAGTGGTGTGGTCCCCCAAACACTAAGCCCGGAAAATATATCAGCAACGTGCTCTATTCTCATATATCTATCTTATTTGAACCCCATATTGCCCATGGCTTCAAAATTGGATATCAAATCTCATTTAAACTCCTTATTGCAAAAGTCAGCAAATATGTCGGGTTTGGGGTACTGGCCCTAAAAACTAAGAATATTTAGTTCCACCCTCTTTAAGACCCATTTTGTCTTGGTGAGCAAATATGTCCTATTTGGGGGTTGTTATAGTGGTGGGACGTCCGCTATACAGTTGGCCCCTAATGTTGATATCAGATACGTGGTCTACTCCCACTTACCTTTAATTTGAGCCCCATATTTCCATAGTAGGCAAACATGACCGGCTTGAGGGGTGGTTTGGGGGATGGGCGGCCACTTAGTGAGTTGGCCTTGAAAATATATATCGGTTTCGTGTTCCACTCTAAAAACCCTCTTATTTGAGCCTAATATTGCAATAGGCAGCAAATATTTACTATTTGGGTGGTGTTGTGGGGGTGGGGTGGCCCCAATAGACACTTTTCCAGAATACTGATATTCGTGCTTTACTCCCAAAGACCTTTCATTTGAGCCCCATATTGCTATGGTCGTACATTTGTCCCCTTTGGCGGAGGTTTTTGGGGAGAGGTGGCCCCACAAACACTTGGTCCCATATTTGGATATCAGATTCGTATTCTACATTCAAATACCTTTTATTTATGACCCATATTCCCATGGTCAGTAAATAAGTCCTGTTTGGAGGGTGTTTTGGGGAAGGGGTGGACCCCCAGAAACTTGGTCCCACATTCGGATATCAGATTCGTATTCTACTCGCAAATACCTTTCATTTGAGTCCCATATTGCCATGGTCGGTAAATATGTCCGATTTAGGGGTGTTTTGGGGCTTGGGGTGGTCCCCCTAGCACTTGGTCCGACAATTGGATATCAGATACGTTTTTTCATCCTAAATACCTTTCATTTGAGTCCCATATTGTAATGATTGGTCCAAATATGAGTTTGGTAGGTTTCGTGGTGGGGCGGCCCCCCTAGGTGCCCTATCCGAAATTTGGATCCAAATTTTTATTTTCAGGGTACTATATGAGAGCACACAAAGTTTCGCTTAAATCGCACCACCCATCTCTGAGATCTGGCGTTTCTGAAAATTAGGGTAAGGGGGAGGGTCCGCCCCCCCTTCAGATATCAAAAAATGTAGTACCCTATTTTCACCACGGTATCATTATGCACCATCTGTGAAAGATATATCAGGTTATGAACCGATTTGAACCATACTAGACACAGTTATTGGATTATAACAAAACACGTCGTGCTAAATTTCATTCAAATCGGATAAGAATTGTGCCTTCTAGTTGCTCAAGAAGTCAAGAGCCAAGACCGGTTTATATGACAGCTATATAAGGTTATGGACCGATTCGACCCATACTAGACACAGTTATTGGATATCATAAGAAAACACTTCGTGCAAAATTTCATTTCATTCGGATTAGAATTGCGCCCTCTAGAGGCTCAAGAAGTCAATACCCAATATCGGTTTATATGGCAGCTATATCAAACATGGACCGATGAAGCCCATTTACTATACCGACCGACCTTCACTAATAAGAAGTATTTGTGTAAGCGGCTAGCTTTGCTCCTTCGAGAGTTAGCGTGCTTTTGACAGACAGACAGACGGACGGACAGACGTTCGGACATGGCTAAATTTCAAGAAAATCGGTTCAACCGTTTCTGAGTCTATAAGGAACACACAAACAAACAAACAAACCTACAAACAAACACAAATTGATTTTTATATATTAGATGTGGTCTTTGACGAATATTTCGAGGAGTTACAAACAGAATGACGAAATTAGTATACCCCCTTCTTATGATGGAGGGTAGAAAAAGGAGTTAAGTTCGGCCTTCATATTTTAATTAGTGGGAATGACGGAAATGCCTGGATCATCTTAGAATTTTATGAGGATGAAGAATATATAAGCTCTATAGGGTCGGAAACCGATATTTCGGAATGTTGCATGTGGAATGACAAGACGAATTAACCCCCTTCTTTCGGTGGTGGATATGAACAGTCAGACAAATTTTGTAGAAATTTATTCGAGACAAATATACCAATAAATTAGAAATTTTATCTACCCTACAGGCTAAAAGCTGAGTGTTGACATATATTGGTCATAGGCATAAAAATATATACATACGTATCAAATTTACACATTCAGCACCCCCTACCCCCCATAATAACACAATATATAACAATATGTAGCGTTCAACAAAGTGCAAATATTGTAATTTTCTTTATGTAGTAACAAAAATATGGCGGTCATGATTTATTTACAAACTGTAAATGCATGACCATATAAACAGAGAGTAATTGCAAATATTTATCCATGTACGTGATCTATTTGCCTTAATCAATTATTGCATTACAAATAATTAATTCATATTTTTCCACAAAAGCAAAAAAACAAAATAACACAAACGACACAAGTGGTGACCGAGGGCTGTGGCAATCATTATGTCAATGGAAATTCAATGAAGCGACCGCAACTAAATCAAGTGACACATCAGCCATTATTAATTTGCAACAGATCATTACCACATACAGACGTACTTATCGGCATTGTTTGAAAGGTAATGGTAAAATGAACTCAATCTTGTCCCACTCCACCTTGCCAGGCCGTTACAAATATAAATTAATTAAAAATATTTTGTATTAATTATTAACCACTGCATGCAGTCAGCAGAATTGAACGTATTCATTATTTATCAGAGGATAATAACAATAAAAACAAGTAAAAAGGCGTTAAGTTCGGCCTGGCCGAATCTTATATACCCTCCACCATGGATCGCATTTGTCGAGTTCTTTTCCCGGCATCTCTTCTTAGGCAAAAAAGGATATAAGAAAAGAGTTGCTCTGCTATTAAAACGATATCAAGATATGGTCCGGTTCGGACCACAATTAAATTATATGTTGGAGACCTGTGTAAAATTTCCGCAAACTCGAATAAGAATTGCGCCCATTGGGGCTCACGAAGCAAAATAGAGAGAACGATTTATATGGGATCTGTATCGGGCTATAGACCGATTCAGACCATAATAAACACGTTTGTTGATGGTCATGAGAGGATCCGTCGTACAAAATTTCAGGCATATCGGAAAATAATTGCGACCTCTAGGGGTCAAGAAGTCAAGATCCCAGATCGGTTTATATGGCAGCTATATCAGGTTATGAACCGATTTGAACCTTATTTGACACAGTAGTTGAAAGTAAAAATAAAATACGTCATGCAAAATTTCAGCCAAATCGGATAGGAATTGCGCCCTCTAGAAGCTCAAGAAGTCAAATCCTCAGATCTGTTTATATGACAGCTATATCAGGTTATGGACCGATTTCAACCATACTTGGCACAGTTGTTGGATATCATATCGAAATACTTCGTGCAAAAATTCATTCAAATCGGATAAGAATTGTGCTCTCTAGAGGCTCAAGAAGTCAAGACCCAAGATCGGTTTATATGGCAGCTATATCAGGTTATGGACCGATTTGAACCATACCTGGCACACTTGTTGGATATAATAACAAAACACGTCGTGCGAAATTCCATTCCAATCGGATAAGAATTGCGCTCTCTAGAGGCTCAAGAAGTCAAGACCCAAGATCGGTTTATATGGCAGCCATATCAGGTTATGGACCATTTTGAACCATACTTGGCACAATTGTTGGATATAATAACAAAACACGTGGTGCAAAATTTCATTTCAATCGGATAAGAATTGCGCACTCTAGAGGCTCAAGAAGTCAAGACCCAAGATCGGTTTATATGATAGCTATATCAGGTTATAAACCGATTTGAACCATACTTAGCACAGTTATTGGAAGTCATAGCGAAAAACGTCGTGCCAAATTTTTTTCCAATCGGATGAGAATTGAGCCCTCTAGGGGCTCAAGAAGTCAAGGCCCAAGATCGGTTTATATGGCAGTTATATGAAAACATGGACCGATATAGCCCATTTACTATATCAACCAAGCTACACTAATAAGAAGTATTTTTGCAAAAGTTTAAGCGGCTAGATTTACTCCTTCGAGAGTTAGCGTGCTTTTGACGGACAGCCGGACGGATGGACGGACGGACAGATGTTCGGGCATGGCTAGTTCGACTTAAAATGTCACGACGAGCAAGAATATATATACTTTACGGGGCCTTAGATGAATATTTCCACGAGTTACAAACAGAATGACGAAATTAGTATACCCCCATTCTATGGTGGAGGGTATAAAAAATAAATTTAACTCACTGAAAACTGAGAGTAGTTTTTACCTTTATTATGACACAATTAAAAATGAATAATGTCTAACCAAAGTGGTTGGCATCAAACGACAGGTTCAATTAAAAAGGCAAAAGAGTTTTCATACGGAAATCTCGGTAGTACCATTCTATACCTCCGGTGTTAATAGGTGTAGATGCATGGAGATTCCGTTGGTTACGGACCTCGGATGTGCCTTCTACGGAGTTGCAGAATTACATACAGGATTCGTTCTGGGTATTTTTCAACTCGCCCCTTGTATGTTCTTATCCTAGCATGGTGCACTTGTAGCTTTCTCCTTTTGGGCAAGTGTTGTGCACCCCTTTGTTAGACCAACCAGTTCTGTAAACTTCTATGTCATTAATTAGCCCCTTGGTTTAATTCTAGTAAGTGCAGACTTTATAGCTAGCTGTTCGAGGTGATCCGCTTGATTACTATGTCAATGTCCTTCATGGTTATCACATTTTTTATTCCCTCCACTATAGGATGGGGGTATACTTATTTCGTCATTCTGTTACTGTAACTCCTCGCAATATTCCTCTAAGACCCTATCTTCTTCTTATATATAAAAATCAATTTGTGTGTTCCTTATAGACTCAGAAACGGCTAAACCGATTTTCTTGAAATTTTCACAGATAGTGCATAATGATCCCGTGGTGAAAATAGGGTACACTAATACACTAATTTTCAGAAACGCCAGATCTCGGAGATGTGTGGTGCGATTTAAGCGAAATTGTGTGTGCTCTCATATAGTACCCGAAAAATAAAAATTTGATATCCAAATTTCGGATGGGGTACCTAGGGGGACCGCCCCACCCTAAAACCTGTCAAACATATATTTACACCAATCGCAACAATATGGGACTCAAATGAAAGGTATTTAGGATAAGAAAACGTATCTGATATCCATTTGTCGAACCAAGTGCTAGGGGGACCACCCCAACCCCCAAAACACCCCTAAATCGGACATATTTACCGACCATGGCAATATGGGACTCAAATGAAAGGTATTTGCAAGTAGAATACGAATCTGATAACCAAATGTGGGACCACGTTTCTGGGGGGGTGGACCCCTTCCCCAAAACACCCCCAAACAGGACTTATTTTCTGACCATGGCAATATGGGGCTTAAATAAAAGGTATTTGAGTGTAGAATTAGTATCTGATATCTGAATATGAGACCAAGTGTTTGTGGGGCCGCCTCTCCCCAAAAACCTCCCCCAAAGGGGACACATTTACGACCATAGCCATATGGGGCTCAAATGAAATGTCTTTGGGAGTAAAGCACAAATCTGATATCAATATTCGGGAAAAGTGTCTATGGGGCCACCCCACCCCCACAACACCACCCCACCCCCACAACACCACCCCACCCCCACAACACCACCCCACCCCCACAACACCACCCCACCCCAACAACACCACCCCACCCCCACAACACCACCCCACCCCCACAACACCACCCCACCCCCCCAAAACCACCCAACCCCCAAAACACCCCTAAATCGGACATATTTACCGATCATGGCAATATGGGACTCAAATGAAAGGTATTTGCGAGTAGAATGCGAATCTAATTTCCAAATGTGGGACCACGTTTCTGGGGTGCTAGCATATATATATGTTAGCATCCCAGGGTATCAAAAACGAGGTAAGCGAACCACGTTTTTGATATCCACTTTTTAGTGTAGAACTTCCAAAAGCCTAGGCAGGCACTCAGTGTATAAAGTTATGAAGTTTTGCATATAAAATTTCAGAAATCGGTTCTCTACGGTAAAAAAATACCAAACAGTACCAATGTACCAAATAGCCCAATATACATCGTTAAGGTATAAATTAATAGCAATTTTGAGAGCTTTAGCTCAATTTGTAAAGAAAACATGCTGACAGACTGAAGGCTCCCAGTAAGGACTTTTGCGGAAGCTGTGAGGACATCGAAGAAGAAGAGACTATAGCACACCTACTGTGTGTATGTCCTGCACTAGCAGTTAGAAAGAGTTCCACTTTAGGTTCTAATTTCTTTGAGAACCTGTCTGATTTGGCGGATGTGAACATCCGCAAGTTTTATGGGATCTTAAAGCGATCTGGATGGTTCAACGGCAGGAACTAGAAGGCATTTTCCTTCTTCTGTTCCTGTGGTATCACAATGGACGAAACCGTCTAAGTGAGTCTGATGGCAGACTGCCACCTAAACCTAACCTAACCTAACATTTTGTACCTTTTAGTACCCATTTTGCACTTTTTAATACCAAAATATACGAAGTGCGAAAGGATCATTTAGTCACCCATTATATATTTTTGCAAAAAAAGTACCAAATGGTAACAGTTTTGGTACTAAAATGTATGAATGTACCAAATATTGCAGTAATAATTGCGGTACTAAACGTACGTTTTCTCCTGTTACCAGTGCTTTTTTCCATTTTTATACCCACCACCAAAGAATGGGGGTATATTCATTTTATCATTCCGTTTGCAACACATCGAAATACCCATTTCCGACCCTATAAAGTATATATATTCTTGATCAGCGTAAAAATCTAAGACGATCTAGACATGTCCGTCCATCTGTCCATCGGTATGTTGAAATCATGCTACAATCTTTAAAAACGGAGATATTGAGCTGAAATTTTGCACAGATTCTTTTTTTGTCCATAAGCAGGTTAAGTTCGAAGAAGAGCTATATCGGTCTATATCTTGATATAGCCCCCATATAGACCGATCCGCCGATTTAAGGTCTTTGGCCCATAAAAGCCACATTTATTATCCGATTTTTCTGAAATGTGGGAAAGTGTGTTGTGTTAGGCCAGTCAATATCCGTCTTCAATTTGGCTGGTCCAAATCGGTTCAGATATAGATATAGTTGTCATATATACCGATTCTCCGATTTAGGGTCTTAGGCCCATAAAAGCCAAATTTACTACCCGATTTTTCTGAAATTTGGGACAGTGACTTGCGTTAGGCCCTTTGATATCCTTTGTCAATTTGGCCAAGATCGGTCCAGATTTGGATATAGCTGCCATACAGACCTATACGCCGAATTAGGGTTCTGAGCCCTTAAAAGGCGCATTTATTGTCCGATGTCGCCGAAATTTAAGACAGTGAGTTAAGTTATGCCCCTCGACATACTTCTGCAATATGGCACAGATCGGCCCTGATTTGGATACAGCTGCCATATAGTCCGATCTCTCGATTTAAGGCTTTGGGGCCATAAAAGGCGCATTTATTGTCCAATGTCGCCGAAATTTGGGACAGTGAGTTAAGTTATGCCCCTCGACATACTTCTTCAATTTGGCTCAGATCGGTTCAGATTTGGATATAGCTGCCATATAGACCGATCTCTCGATTTAAGGTTCTGAGCCCTTAAAAGGCGCATTTATTGTCCGATGTCGCCGAAATTTGGGACAGTGAGTTGTGTTAGGGCTTTCGACATTCGTCTTCAATTTGGCCCAGATCGGTCCAGATTTGGATATAGCTGCCATATAGACCGATCTCTCAATTTAGGGTTCTGAGCCCTTAAAAGGCGCATTTATTGTCCGAAGTCGCCGAAATTTGGGACAGTGAGTTAAGTTATGTCCCTCGACATACTTCTTCAATTTGGCCTAGATCGGTTCAGATTTGGATATAGCTGCCATATAGACCGATTTCTCGATTTAAGGTTCTGAGCCCTTAAAAGGCGCATTTATTGTCCGATGTTGCCGAAATTTGGGACAGTGAGTTGTGTTAGGGCTTTCGACATTCGTCTTCAATTTGGCCCAGATCGGTCCAGATTTGGATATGGCTGCCATATAGACCGATCTCTCGATTTAAGGTTCTGAGCCCTTAAAAGGCGCATTTATTGTCCGATGTCGCTGAAATTTGGGACAGTGAGTTAAGTTATACCCTTCGACATACTTCTGCAATATGGCACAGATCGGCGCAGATTTGGATATAGCTGCCATATAGACCGATCTCTCAATTTAAGGCTATGGGCCCGTTAAAGGCGCATTTATTGTCCGATGTTGCCGAAATTTGGGACAGTGAGTTGTGTTAGGGCTTTCGACATTCGTCTTCAATTTGGCCCAGATCGGTCCAGATTTGGATATGGCTGCCATATAGACCGATCTCTCGATTTAAGGTTCTGAGCCCTTAAAAGGCGCATTTATTGTCCGATGTCGCTGAAATTTGGGACAGTGAGTTAAGTTATACCCTTCGACATACTTCTGCAATATGGCACAGATCGGCGCAGATTTGGATATAGCTGCCATATAGACCGATCTCTCAATTTAAGGCTATGGGCCCGTTAAAGGCGCATTTATTGTCCGATTTTGCCAAAATTTGGGACAGTGAGTTGTGTTGGGGCCTTTAACATTCTTCTTCAATTTGGCACAGATCGGTCCAGATTTGGATATAGCTTCCCTATAGACCGATCTCTCGATATAAAGTTTTGAGCCCATAAAAGGCGCATTTATTGTCCGATTTCGACGAAATTTGGAACAGTGAATTGTGTTAGGGCTTTCGACATTATTTTTCAATTCGGGCCAGATCGGTCCAGATTTGGATATAGCTATTATATAGACCGATCTCTCGATTTAAGGCTATGGGCCCGTAAAAGGCGCATTTATTGTCCGATTTTGCCAAAATTTGGGACAATAAGTTCTGTTAGGCCCTTTGATATTCCTCTTCAATTTGGCTCAGATCGGTCCGGATTTGGGTATAGCTGCCATATAGACCGATCTCTCGATAAAAAGTTTTGAGCCCATAAAAGGCGCATTTATTGTCCGATTTCGCCGAAATTTGGGACAGTGAGTTGTGTTAGCCTCTTCGACAACTTTCCGCATCGGTCCAGATTTGGATATAGCTGCCATCTAGACCGATAACTCGATTTAAAGTTTTGGCCCCATAAAAGGCACATTTATAGACCGTTTTCGGTGAAATTTGACGCAGTTAGGCTTTTCGACATCCGTATCGTATGTGGTTCAGATCGATCCATATTTGAATATGGCTACCAAAAAGACCAATATTTTGTTCTGCAAAATTGAACAATGACTTTTATTTATTAGACTTCTCAATATCGAATTTGGTCCAAATCCAAATCGGACCATATTTCAATAAAGCTGGTATTTGGGCAGAAATTATGCATGTTTCACCGGATTATGACGACAGGTGGTTTATATATATACCCAAGTTGGTGGGTATCCAAAGTTCAACCCGGCCGAACTTAACGCCTTTTTGCTTGTTTCCAATTTTAATAGTCTTCGTCTCTAGGCCGATAAACATGCCTGTACTAAATCTTAAGACGATAGGAAGAAAAATGCGATCTGTATCTTTGTACACAAATTAACCTGGACAGACGGACAGACAGATGGACATAGCTAAATCCAATCAGAAAGTGATTCTGAGTCGATCGGTATACCTATCAATGTGTCTATCTCCCTTCCTTCTGGGTGTTACAAACAAATGTACTAAGTTCTTATAACCCGTACCGCAGTGGTGGTGTAGGGTATAAACCTTACAACGGCGAAATTTAGGAGGTGTACATGCCATGCATAGAAACCATGTAAAAATATGTCTCCAAAGAGGTTTAGCACTGCGACACGTCGTTCAGACTAATCTACAAAAAGTAGGTGCCTTATCAATGAGCTAAAAGTTGCTAGCATTCATTGATTTATGAGAAGTTTGCCCCTATTCCTTAATGGAACGTTCATGGGCAAATTTACATTTTACTAAAAGTTGGGTGGGGGGGGACTCATGTCCAATAGACCGCCACTGTAACGTCACGTTATTAAAAGCCCCCTCTATGTTCAAGAAGTCGGCCAAAATGAAGTCGCCCAAATACCCAAATTGCTTTCGATGCAGGCAACCACATCATGAAAGACACTGTCAAACGACCGACCCTTAGTGTGAGCATGCCGATAGCCGGATATCAGTGAAGGTTCGAGACGGTGCCTAGTACATGAGGCAATTAGTTGTTGTATAGGTAATTGTTGTACACCACATTTGTATGCGTAGGTAGCGATCCTCGTCAAACTTCATATGTGAGCAAGTTTGTTACAGTTCATAGAATCGATTGCCGCAGGATTGATGTAGCTCTTGGTTACTTAAAGATGTCAATAACTGGCCTTATCATATCGAGTATCATAGGCTTTCAGTATTTAGGCAAGAGCCGCTGCCGGCCGGTCTCTCACTGCAACTCTCCACTCTATACTGCTGATTGTCCGCGACTACTAAAGCTGCTACTACGTATATGGAGTATTTCACTAACCTGTGGACGAGCCCATGTAGCTTTCAGCTGAACTTCTCGCAATGAAGGACATCACACAAATCGGAACTAAAAGTTCCAATTAATCTCTTAAGGGTCTTCAAAATAAGGTATGGAGGACTGATTGGCTTGTAGTCTTTGGATTGGGGAAATTTCCCCGCTTAAAGGATAAAAACTAACCTAACCCCCCGCAACCCAAACGGTACGTAGTACAGCAAAACGCAGCTCCTAGAAATTATACCAAGGTTTCGTATGCCATAAGTTCTTGCCATTTGCAGCACATTAGGGAGCACACCATCCAGTCCCCAGATTGGACTGTTTCAACTTTTCCAACAGCAATGGTACACTACACACCATTTTTAATATGACCTGAGTCCTGTGTTATTAACTTTTGTTTAATGAAATTTCTTTCATATCCATGAGAGAGAAGTGGCAAGCAGAAATTCGACAAAGGTAAAATACATGAACACAGCAGGTGGCACCCGAAGCTGTCATTCGCATATCCAATAACATTATATTTTTATGATTTTAATTTTGTTTTGTATTTTCGAAATGGTGGTTATTTTTCAACAATATTCAATTTCAGGTAGAAATTATTGAAGCCAACATTTCCTGGGTACTGCTCATTATGGCCATGTTAGTTGTAGCAGTTTTCAATTTGAACTTTTTTCCCACTCGCTCGCAATATTTGCTCAAACAGCTTTGACCACACATGAGTTGTAATTGAATAGCAGAAGAAGGATATTTTTTTTGTTTTTTTTTGGGGAAAAACTGAAAAATTATTTTCATTTTATATTTCGCCTGATACATTTATCCCATGTCAAATTTTGGCAAATTCCATTCCAGCTTCATAGTTGTGCTGTATAAAGTTGTAACCATTCAGTGCATGCTTTTCCAGGAGGGATAGATGGTTGATGGCTGGATGGCAATGGCTCGTGGACATGGTGATGGCAATGGCATTGGCTTTAGCGCTGGCGGGTGGCAAAAACATTTCATTTGGAATATAACACTAAATGTTAATTGGTAGCCGACTCTAAAATAATAATTAAGCAAACAACCGAAAACCCGACTGCAGAAAAATCAACGAAACATTACGCATCTGGCGCATTTTAATTAAATATTCGTAGCACAGTGTGGCTGTGGAACGAGACCAATAAAAATTAATCTAAAATGTGTGCGCTCCAATGTGTGTGTGTGGGGCTTAACATACCCAAGTAATTAACTAAATAAATTGAAGCTAGTGGAAAATATATCGGCATACTCTCGTATTCGAAAGTATGGGCCGTCATGAGTGCAGCATAATACGAAAATTTGTATTTTCAAATTTGCTGCTCTATTGCCTATCAAATGGCTCCAAACAGTTCATGCATCCTAACGGGCTATGAAGGCTATTTTGTTCAAAAACACAATGTTTACGATTTTCCAAAACGAAAAAAAACCAGTAGGAAAAGGCAAAAGTCTGGCGGTGCCCACTATATAATACCCTACACCACCTAGTGCATGAAGTACTTTTTATATATGTAGAACTTATCTGGAAATCTAGTCAGACTTTAATTTGGATACCAATTGAAATAGCAATTTGGAACCTTGTAAGGTTTTCCTACCATAGGACAAACGATTTGGATTTCCACCTCTTTAAAAGGCCATATCGGATAAAAGATTATAGGGGAGTTATAACGAAACCTGTGCCAATTTTAATGACACCCAGTGGACGTCAAATAGAGCATCTCACGCCCTAGATTGTAGAGATGTGACCAAAATTGTGTTTTTTTACCTTAAAAGTCTATATCGGATGAAATATACACACTGGAGCTATATCTAAATTAGGACCGATTTTAATTGAATTTTGCGGACGTATTGGAACGTTAATTCTAACGTCTCATATAAAATCGGGCGAAAGTTGTGGATTCTACAGCCTTAAAAGGCCACATCGGATGAAAGATATATATGGTAGCTATATCTAAATCTAAACCGATTTTTATGAAATTTTGCACATATAAAGACAAATAAAGCACCTCATGCAAAATTTTGTATAGATTGGACCAAAATTGTGGCTTCTAAAGCCTTAAAAAACCAAATCGGATGAAGGATATATATGGGAGCTACATCTAAATCTGGACCGATTTTTATGAAATTTTGCACATGCATTGAGACTTCACAGAAACGACTCCACAACAAATTTGGTGGAGATCTGACCAAAATTGTGGCTGTTACAGCTATAATAGTTCAAATCGGATGAAAGATATGTATGGGAGCTATATCTAAATCTGAATCGATTTTTATGAAATATTCCAGATATATTAAGTGTAGTAACAAAACAGTCCATGCCAAATTTTGTGCAGGAAGAAAAATGCGATCTGTATCTTTGTACACAAATTAACCTGGACAGACGGACAGACAGATGGACATAGCTAAATCCAATCAGAAAGTGATTCTGAGTCGATCGGTATACCTATCAATGTGTCTATCTCCCTTCCTTCTGGGTGTTACAAACAAATGTACTAAGTTCTTATAACCCGTACCGCAGTGGTGGTGTAGGGTATAAACCTTACAACGGCGAAATTTAGGAGGTGTACATGCCATGCATAGAAACCATGTAAAAATATGTCTCCAAAGAGGTTTAGCACTGCGACACGTCGTTCAGACTAATCTACAAAAAGTAGGTGCCTTATCAATGAGCTAAAAGTTGCTAGCATTCATTGATTTATGAGAAGTTTGCCCCTATTCCTTAATGGAACGTTCATGGGCAAATTTACATTTTACTAAAAGTTGGGTGGGGGGGGACTCATGTCCAATAGACCGCCACTGTAACGTCACGTTATTAAAAGCCCCCTCTATGTTCAAGAAGTCGGCCAAAATGAAGTCGCCCAAATACCCAAATTGCTTTCGATGCAGGCAACCACATCATGAAAGACACTGTCAAACGACCGACCCTTAGTGTGAGCATGCCGATAGCCGGATATCAGTGAAGGTTCGAGACGGTGCCTAGTACATGAGGCAATTAGTTGTTGTATAGGTAATTGTTGTACACCACATTTGTATGCGTAGGTAGCGATCCTCGTCAAACTTCATATGTGAGCAAGTTTGTTACAGTTCATAGAATCGATTGCCGCAGGATTGATGTAGCTCTTGGTTACTTAAAGATGTCAATAACTGGCCTTATCATATCGAGTATCATAGGCTTTCAGTATTTAGGCAAGAGCCGCTGCCGGCCGGTCTCTCACTGCAACTCTCCACTCTATACTGCTGATTGTCCGCGACTACTAAAGCTGCTACTACGTATATGGAGTATTTCACTAACCTGTGGACGAGCCCATGTAGCTTTCAGCTGAACTTCTCGCAATGAAGGACATCACACAAATCGGAACTAAAAGTTCCAATTAATCTCTTAAGGGTCTTCAAAATAAGGTATGGAGGACTGATTGGCTTGTAGTCTTTGGATTGGGGAAATTTCCCCGCTTAAAGGATAAAAACTAACCTAACCCCCCGCAACCCAAACGGTACGTAGTACAGCAAAACGCAGCTCCTAGAAATTATACCAAGGTTTCGTATGCCATAAGTTCTTGCCATTTGCAGCACATTAGGGAGCACACCATCCAGTCCCCAGATTGGACTGTTTCAACTTTTCCAACAGCAATGGTACACTACACACCATTTTTAATATGACCTGAGTCCTGTGTTATTAACTTTTGTTTAATGAAATTTCTTTCATATCCATGAGAGAGAAGTGGCAAGCAGAAATTCGACAAAGGTAAAATACATGAACACAGCAGGTGGCACCCGAAGCTGTCATTCGCATATCCAATAACATTATATTTTTATGATTTTAATTTTGTTTTGTATTTTCGAAATGGTGGTTATTTTTCAACAATATTCAATTTCAGGTAGAAATTATTGAAGCCAACATTTCCTGGGTACTGCTCATTATGGCCATGTTAGTTGTAGCAGTTTTCAATTTGAACTTTTTTCCCACTCGCTCGCAATATTTGCTCAAACAGCTTTGACCACACATGAGTTGTAATTGAATAGCAGAAGAAGGATATTTTTTTTGTTTTTTTTTGGGGAAAAACTGAAAAATTATTTTCATTTTATATTTCGCCTGATACATTTATCCCATGTCAAATTTTGGCAAATTCCATTCCAGCTTCATAGTTGTGCTGTATAAAGTTGTAACCATTCAGTGCATGCTTTTCCAGGAGGGATAGATGGTTGATGGCTGGATGGCAATGGCTCGTGGACATGGTGATGGCAATGGCATTGGCTTTAGCGCTGGCGGGTGGCAAAAACATTTCATTTGGAATATAACACTAAATGTTAATTGGTAGCCGACTCTAAAATAATAATTAAGCAAACAACCGAAAACCCGACTGCAGAAAAATCAACGAAACATTACGCATCTGGCGCATTTTAATTAAATATTCGTAGCACAGTGTGGCTGTGGAACGAGACCAATAAAAATTAATCTAAAATGTGTGCGCTCCAATGTGTGTGTGTGGGGCTTAACATACCCAAGTAATTAACTAAATAAATTGAAGCTAGTGGAAAATATATCGGCATACTCTCGTATTCGAAAGTATGGGCCGTCATGAGTGCAGCATAATACGAAAATTTGTATTTTCAAATTTGCTGCTCTATTGCCTATCAAATGGCTCCAAACAGTTCATGCATCCTAACGGGCTATGAAGGCTATTTTGTTCAAAAACACAATGTTTACGATTTTCCAAAACGAAAAAAAACCAGTAGGAAAAGGCAAAAGTCTGGCGGTGCCCACTATATAATACCCTACACCACCTAGTGCATGAAGTACTTTTTATATATGTAGAACTTATCTGGAAATCTAGTCAGACTTTAATTTGGATACCAATTGAAATAGCAATTTGGAACCTTGTAAGGTTTTCCTACCATAGGACAAACGATTTGGATTTCCACCTCTTTAAAAGGCCATATCGGATAAAAGATTATAGGGGAGTTATAACGAAACCTGTGCCAATTTTAATGACACCCAGTGGACGTCAAATAGAGCATCTCACGCCCTAGATTGTAGAGATGTGACCAAAATTGTGTTTTTTTACCTTAAAAGTCTATATCGGATGAAATATACACACTGGAGCTATATCTAAATTAGGACCGATTTTAATTGAATTTTGCGGACGTATTGGAACGTTAATTCTAACGTCTCATATAAAATCGGGCGAAAGTTGTGGATTCTACAGCCTTAAAAGGCCACATCGGATGAAAGATATATATGGTAGCTATATCTAAATCTAAACCGATTTTTATGAAATTTTGCACATATAAAGACAAATAAAGCACCTCATGCAAAATTTTGTATAGATTGGACCAAAATTGTGGCTTCTAAAGCCTTAAAAAACCAAATCGGATGAAGGATATATATGGGAGCTACATCTAAATCTGGACCGATTTTTATGAAATTTTGCACATGCATTGAGACTTCACAGAAACGACTCCACAACAAATTTGGTGGAGATCTGACCAAAATTGTGGCTGTTACAGCTATAATAGTTCAAATCGGATGAAAGATATGTATGGGAGCTATATCTAAATCTGAATCGATTTTTATGAAATATTCCAGATATATTAAGTGTAGTAACAAAACAGTCCATGCCAAATTTTGTGCAGATCGGTTGAAAATTGTAGCTACTACGGCCATTTAAGTGCAAATCGGGCGATACATATATATGGGAGCTGTATCAAAATCTGAACCGATTTTTATGAAATTTTGCACACATATGGAGACGTCAAATAAAACACCCCATGCCAAATTTTGCAAAGATCGGACCAAAATTGTGGCTTCTACAGCTATAATAGTTCAAATCGGATGAAAGATATATATGGGAGCTATATCTAAATCTGAACCGATTTTTACGAAATTTTGCACATGCATTGAGACTTCACAAAAACGACTCCACAACAAATTTGGTGGAGATCTGACCAAAATTGTGGCTTCTACAGCTTTAATAGTTCATATCGGATGAAAGATATATATGGGAGCTTTATCTAAATCTGGACCGATTTTTATGAAATTTTCCGGATATATTAAGTGCAGTAACAAAACAGTTCGGGCTAAATTTTGTGCATATCGGTTGAAAATTGAAGCTACTGCGGCCATTTAAGTGCAAATCAGGCGATACATATACATGGGAGCTATATCTAAATCTGAACCGATTTTTATGAAATTTTGCACATGCATTGAGACTTCACAAAAACGACTCCACAACAAATTTAGTGGAGATCTGACCAAAATTGTGGCTGTTACAGCTATAATAGTTCAAATCGGATGAAAGATATATATGGGAGCTATATATAAATCTGAATCGATTTTTATGAAATTTTCCAGATATATTTAGTGCAGTAACAAAACAGTTTGGGCCAAATTTTGTGCAGATCGGTTGAAAATTGAAGCTACTACGGCCATTTAAGTGCAAATCGGTCGATACATATATATGGGAGCTATATCAAAATCTGAACCGATTTTTATGAAATTTTGCATATATATTGAGACTTCACAAAAACGACTCCACACCAAATTTGGTAAAGATCGGACCAAAATTGTGGCTTCTACAGCTATAATAATTCAAATCGGATGAAAGATGTATATGGGAGCTACATCTAAATCTGGACCGATTTTTATGAAGTTTTGCACATGCATTGAGACTTCATAAAAACGACTCCACAACAAGTTTAGTGGAGATCTGACCAAAATTGTGGCTGTTACAGCTATAATAGTTCAAATAGGATGAAAGATATATATGGGAGCTATATTTAAATCTGAACCGATTTTTATGAAATTTCCTAGATATATTTAGTCCAGTAACAAAACAGTTTGGGCCAAATTTTGTGCAGATCGGTTGAAAATTGAAGCTACTACGGCCATTTAAGTGCAAATCGGTCGATACATATATATGGGAGCTATATCAAAATCTGAACCGATTTTTATGAAATTTTGCACATATATTGAGACTTTACAAAAACGACTCCACACCAAATTTGGTAAAGATCGGACCTAAATTGTGGCTTCTACAGCTTTAATAGTTCACATTGGATGAAAGATATATATGGGAGCTATATCTAAATCTGAACCGATTTTTATGAAATATTCCAGATATATTAAGTGTAGTAACAAAACAGCCCGTGCCAAATTTTGTGCAAATCGGTTGAAAATTGTAGCTACTACGGCCATTTAAGTGCAAATCGGGCGATACATATATATGGGAGCTATATCTAGACCTGAACCGATTTTTATGAAATTTTGCACACATGTGGAGACGTCATAGAAAATACTTCATGCCAAATTTTGTAAAGATCGGACTAAACTGTGACTTGTACAGCCATAAAAGTCCATATCGGATGAAAGGTATATATGGGAGCTATATCTAAATCTGAACCGATTTATATGAAATTTTGCACATACATTGAGACTGAACATACACAAAAACGACTCCACTCCTAATTTGGTGAAGATCAGACGAAAATTGTGGCTTCTACAACCTTAAAAAGCCATATCGGATGAAAGATATATATGGGAGCTATATCTAAATCTGAACCGATTTTTAACAAAATCAATAGCGTTTGTTAGTAGGCCAAAAAAGTGGCATGTGCTAAATTTCGTGACAATCGAGCAACAAATACGACCTGCACTTTGATTACAAGAATACATGAACTCATAGACGGACAAACGGACATGGCTAAATGGAATCAGAAAGTGATTCTGAATCGATCGGTGTACTTATCAATGGGTCTAGCTCTTCTCCTTCTTAGCGTTGCAAACAAATGCAGAAATCTATAATACCCTGTAACACAGTGGTGGTGCTGGGTATAATCAGATCCACCTAAATGTCCAAACGACCAACAATATGCATTTCAATCTTGCGAAGTGTTACAAAGAGAATGACAATCGTAGCATACCACCCACCCTATAGTGGTGGGTTTAATGAAGGTTAATTAAAACAAGTAAAAGGGTGCTAAGTTGGGTTGGGGCGAATTTTGCGTACCCACCACCATGGATTCCGTTGAAAATGTACCCTTCTTAGCTTAGTTTGCAGTTGCGTTATGACTAAAGAAGTCATATCGGGATATTGGTACTTAGAGGGGCCTATATCACCATATTGACCGATTTGAATAAAACTTGGCACTGATGTTGTAAGTCATAAGATAAAGTTAGCACCAAATTTCAGCCAAATCAGGTGAAAATTTAGGTCTGAAGAAGTCAAATCCGGGGATAGATTTATGTGGGGGCTATAACTCTTTACAAACCGATTCGGATCATACTTGACAAGGATGTTGGAAGTCATAACTGAAAACTTTTTTCAGCCAAATCGGATGAAAATTAAGGCTTTTAAGGGACCAAAAAGTCAAACCCGGGGATCGGTTTATATGGGGGCTATATCAGTTTATAGACCCACTAGGATCGTACTCGGCATGGATGGTGGAAGTTGTAACTCAAGTCTATGTTCCAAATTTTAGCCAAATCGGATGAAAATTGAAGATTCGAAGGGCTCAAGAAGTCAAAACCGGGGATCGGTTTATACAGGGGCTATATCTGGTTACACACCGATTCAGATCATGCTTGGCATGGATGTTGAAAGTTACAACACAAGTCTTTTTTCCAAATTTCAGCCAAATCGGTTGAAAATTGAGGCTTCTAGGGGCTCAAGAAGCCAAATCGGGGTATCGAAATATGTGGGGGCTGTTTATATATCGATTCGAATCATGAACGTTGGAAGTTGTAACTCAACTTCGAAATTTCAGCCGAATCGGATGAAAATTGAGTCTTCTAAAGGCTCAAGAAGTCAAACTCGGGGATCGGTTTATATGGGGACTATATCTGGTTACACACCACTTCAGATCATACTTGGCATGGATGTTGAAAGTCACTACTCAAGTCTTTGTTCCAGAATTCAGCCAAATCGGATGCAAATTGAGGTCTCTACGGTCTCAAGATCGGGGGTTCTGTATATATGAGGGCTATTTTTTTATAGACCGATTCGGATCATACTTGATATGGATATTGGAAGTCATTATTCAAGTCGTTGATCCAAATTTCATCCGATTAAGATAAAATTTAGACTTCTAAGGGCTCAAGAATTGAAATTGGGGTATCGGTTTATATAGAGGCTATATCTGTTTATACACCGATTCGGATCATACCTGATATGGATGTCGAAAAATAAAACTCAAGTCTTTGTTCTACATTTCAGTCAAATCGGATAAAAATTGAGGCTTCCAGGGGGGGCTATATATGTTTATAGAATGATGCGGATCATTTCGGCACGGGATAGCTGTAGGTGTTCATTGCAGTCACAAGCAGCTTTGCTGTGAGCTACCGGGCGCATCCACAGGTTGCGGATAGTGGAATGTTCAATACAGGGTAGCTGCAACGGCAGTCGTGGACAATCAGCGGTATCGAGCGTAGAGTCTTAGTGAGAGACCGGGCGGCACCGGCTCTTGCACAAATACTCAGTATTATGATGCTCGGTATGGCAAGGCGGGTTATTGGCGCCTAACCAATGGCCATACTGCTCCTGCAGCGATCGGTTCTTTGGACCGGAACGAGCTTCTTGACCTACAGAATCTTGACGAGGATCGCCACCTTCATTTGAAAATGTGTCTGCAACAACAACAATATACTTGGAATGGATGTTTAAAGTCATAACTCAAGTCTTTGTTCAAAATTTCAGACAAATCGGATGAAAATTGTGGCTTCTGAAGGGTAAAGAAGTGAAATCGGGGGATCGGTTTATATAAGGGATACATCCAAATCTGAACCGATATGGCACATTTGCAATCCCCAACGACCTACATCAATAGCAAGTATTTGTGCAAAATTTCAAGCAACTAGCTTTTCGCGTTCGACCTCTATCGTAATATCAATAGACGGACAGACGGACATGGCTAGATCGACTCAGAATATCGAGCCGATTCAGAATATATAAACTTTATTGATTTGTATACTCCCTTTCTTTGTTGGTGGGTATAGTAAAATGGCAGTTAGAAACACTCAAAGTATGGAGATTTCAATGTCCGTTGATTTATCAATGCTTTTTCTTCTATCCATCACCATAGGATGGAGGTTAGTGTGGGGCGATTTGTATGAAAGGAAACAAATCTTAATAGACCTTTCGCGTTTCGGATTCTTGGGATTGTACTGAGTATAAGTCCGCTAGACCATACATCTACGATGAAAATCGAGCCTCTAGTTATTGACTTGAAGTTTTTTTTTTCTCAGATTTTGTCATGTTTTTAAACAAACCACCATAGGATAGGGGTATATTTATTTAGCCATTCCGTTTGCAATACATCGAAATATCCATTTCCTACCCTCCCTATAAAGCATATATATTCTTGATCAGCGTAAAAATCTAAGACGATCTAGACATGTCCGTCCGTCTGCCTGTTGAAATCACGCTACAGTCTTCAAAAATAGAGATATTGAGCTGAAACTTTGCACAGATACTTCTTTTATCCATAACCAGGTTAAGTTCGAAGATGGGCTATATCGGACTATATCTTGATATAGCCCCCATATAGACCGATCCTCCGATATAGAGTCTTTGGCCCATAATAGCCACATTTATTATCCGATTTTGCTGAAATTTGGGACAGTGAGTTGCGTTAAGCCCTTCGACATTCTTCGTTAATTTGGCTCAGATCGGTCCACATTTGGATATAGCTGCCACATAGACCGATCCTCCGATTAAGAGTGTTAGGCCCATAAAAGCCACATTTATTACCCGATTTTGCTGATATTTGGGACACTGAGATGTCTTAAGCCCTTCGACATCCTTCGTCAATTTGGCTTACATCGGTTCATATTCGGATAAAGCTCCCATATAAACCGATCCTCCGATTCAGGGTCCTAGGCCCATAAAAGGCACATTTATTATCCGATATCGCCGAAATTTGGGACAGTGTTAACAGTATGTTAAGGCCCCTGATACACTTCTGCATTATGGCTCAGATCGGTTCAGATTTGGATATAGCTACCATATATACCGATCTCTCGGTTTTAAGTTTTGGGGCCATAAAACGCGTTTTAAGATCGGTCTTAAGCTGCAATTATAATCCTAATTCGCTGAAATTTGAAATAGAAGTTGATTAAGATCTCCCGATGTCCTACCCAAATATGGTTCAGATTGGTCTATATTCAGATATATCTGCATTATAGACCGATCTACCGATTGAGTGCCTTAAGCCCATAAAAGAGGCAATTATTATCAGATTTTGATACAATTTAAAGAAGTGAGTTGCTTTAGGCCCCCTAACATCCATATAGACCGAGCTGAAAATAGGAGGTCTTAAGCCCATCCGCATCCGATCCGATTCGCTGAAATTTTAAATAGTGTGTTGATTAAAGCCTCCCGATATCCGACTTAAATATGGCTCAAATCAGTCTTTATACCGAATGCAAATTGCAAATTTGCCCATTAAGGAACAGGGGCAAACTTCTCACATATCAATGAGTGCTGTCCGATTCAATCAATCCTTATACCAACATTAGATTCGAAATATACTATCATAGATCTTTCTTTTAATTGACATATTATCCCGATCGAACTACACGTCCTTTTGAAGGGTTTTAAGTGAATGGGCCGATCCCAGACTCTGTCCTAATTGTGCATACCAGATAAGTAGTCAACTGCCAAAGACCTTCCATGTTATACCCATTTTCTGACGTTGGATATTAATGCCCGTTTTGGGGGTTGGGGAGGCCCCGTAGGCACCTTGAACCAAATTCTTATAACAGATGTGTACTCAGCTTCCAAATTTCTTTCGTTTGATATGCATATTGTCCCAATCGGTAAATTTATCCTGCTAGGGGGTGGGGTGGCGCCTCAGACACCAAGGAATCAAATTTTATATCAGCATGGACTCTACCTTTAAATAGCTTTCATTTGATATCCATATTGTCCCAATCGGTAAATTTGTCTTCCCGGGGGGTGTTGGGGGCGGGAAGGCGCCTCAGACACCAAAAAAATTTGTTTGTCTGATTTGTATTCTATTTTTGAATACCTTTCATTTGATGCCAATATTGCTCAAAGCGGTTAAAGTGTCCTGTTGGGTGGTGTTTTGGCGGTGGGGGGCCCTCCGACGCTAAGGGTAACATTTGAATACCAAGTTCATTCTCTACTTTTAAATACCTTTCATTGGATACCCATATTGCCCAAAGCGGTGAAAGTGCCCTCTTGGGCCTTTTTTGAGGTGGGGTACCAACCCGATAATTAAGAGTGAGATTTGTATACCAAATTCGTATTCTACTCTTAAATACCTTTCATTTGATACTCCTATTGTCAAAATCGGTATACATGTCCGCTCATGTGGGTTTTGGGATGGGGCGTCCCCCCAGGTTATTTGACCCCAAATTTTTTGACCAATTTCATGTTTTTGGGGTACCACAAGGTGGCATATAAAATTTCGCTTAAATCGATGACGAATCTCCAAGATCTGGCGTTTTTGAAAATTGGGGTATGGGGGAGGGTCCGGTTTATATATTGGGGTATGGGATATCGGTTTATATACAGCTATATGGCGGCTTTATCAGTTTTTGAAATGATTTAGACCATACCAAGCACAGTTGCTGGAAGTCATTCTTCGACGATATGTGCAAAGTTTTGGCCAAATCGAATTGCGCCCTCTAAAGGCTCAAGAGGTTAAGATCCAAGATCGGTTTATATGGCATGTGGCCCATTTACAATCCAAGGATTAAACAAGTTTTGATTCTCTAGAAACCGGTATTACAAATTTTTAAAAAGCCACATGCTGATATGCTTGCAAAACTTTACCTAATTACATTTCTTGTTATTTTTTATATTTTCAGTTATCTTGGCGGCGACTGAATCAATTTTATAAAGTAAGTAGCATGTCTTCGAAATATACTATCATAGATCTTTCTTTTAATTGACATATTATCCCGATCGAACTACACGTCCTTTTGAAGGGTTTTAAGTGAATGGGCCGATCCCAGACTCTGTCCTAATTGTGCATACCAGATAAGTAGTCAACTGCCAAAGACCTTCCATGTTATACCCATTTTCTGACGTTGGATATTAATGCCCGTTTTGGGGGTTGGGGAGGCCCCGTAGGCACCTTGAACCAAATTCTTATAACAGATGTGTACTCAGCTTCCAAATTTCTTTCGTTTGATATGCATATTGTCCCAATCGGTAAATTTATCCTGCTAGGGGGTGGGGTGGCGCCTCAGACACCAAGGAATCAAATTTTATATCAGCATGGACTCTACCTTTAAATAGCTTTCATTTGATATCCATATTGTCCCAATCGGTAAATTTGTCTTCCCGGGGGGTGTTGGGGGCGGGAAGGCGCCTCAGACACCAAAAAAATTTGTTTGTCTGATTTGTATTCTATTTTTGAATACCTTTCATTTGATGCCAATATTGCTCAAAGCGGTTAAAGTGTCCTGTTGGGTGGTGTTTTGGCGGTGGGGGGCCCTCCGACGCTAAGGGTAACATTTGAATACCAAGTTCATTCTCTACTTTTAAATACCTTTCATTGGATACCCATATTGCCCAAAGCGGTGAAAGTGCCCTCTTGGGCCTTTTTTGAGGTGGGGTACCAACCCGATAATTAAGAGTGAGATTTGTATACCAAATTCGTATTCTACTCTTAAATACCTTTCATTTGATACTCCTATTGTCAAAATCGGTATACATGTCCGCTCATGTGGGTTTTGGGATGGGGCGTCCCCCCAGGTTATTTGACCCCAAATTTTTTGACCAATTTCATGTTTTTGGGGTACCACAAGGTGGCATATAAAATTTCGCTTAAATCGATGACGAATCTCCAAGATCTGGCGTTTTTGAAAATTGGGGTATGGGGGAGGGTCCGGTTTATATATTGGGGTATGGGATATCGGTTTATATACAGCTATATGGCGGCTTTATCAGTTTTTGAAATGATTTAGACCATACCAAGCACAGTTGCTGGAAGTCATTCTTCGACGATATGTGCAAAGTTTTGGCCAAATCGAATTGCGCCCTCTAAAGGCTCAAGAGGTTAAGATCCAAGATCGGTTTATATGGCATGTGGCCCATTTACAATCCAAGGATTAAACAAGTTTTGATTCTCTAGAAACCGGTATTACAAATTTTTAAAAAGCCACATGCTGATATGCTTGCAAAACTTTACCTAATTACATTTCTTGTTATTTTTTATATTTTCAGTTATCTTGGCGGCGACTGAATCAATTTTATAAAGTAAGTAGCATGTCTTTAAAAAACCTTTACATGATTTTATATAGCACTGCATTAAAGCTTTTGGGATTGAAACAAAAAAAGCGGTGCTTTTAAGCAACGTAAATTTCACTTTCATTTAGTATTTAGCAACAATTACGAATATTTGTAACCCAAAAGCTACATAAAATTCTATATCTAATCCTTGTAACAGTCATTACATTATATGTAGCTCTTCATCGATTTTTTTTTCTACAGAAAAGATTATTATGAATGTGCTGTTGCGGGAAAGTATATATTCCCATCGATTGATTTTCCGAAAACAATAAAAATCAATTGGCATACTGTGAAGGTCCACTGTGAAGATTTCCCATACTAAACATTCATCCATGACAGCATACACGCTCAGTGTTGAAACTAGCACAAATTTTTTACTAAAAAACCAAAATTGTAACGGAAGCAAAGCGAAACATAAAATGAAACATTTATTTTTACTACATTATGTGGAGAATATTAGGGTGGCACTTATATTTTTTTTTTTTAAATCTTTGTTTGGTTTCCATTCAAATGATGAGATGAAATTATACACAGCTTGGTTTTAAGAAAAGCATATATTTTCAAACAGCAAAGAAAAAACATTTCTCCAATTACTTTTTTTTTGGGAGGAACTCTAACGTAGCAAAATGTTGCACATTTTTATACCTAACAGATAATTGAAATAAAGAAGGCCTCATAACATAGGGCCCTATGAAATCAAAACAAGTAAAAATGCGTTAAATTTCATTGAAATCGGATTATAAATGCGCATTTTATGGGGCCAAGACTTTAAATCGAGATATTGGTCTACATGGCAGCTATGTCCAAATCTGGACCGATTTGGGCCAAGTTGCAGAAAACTGTCGAAGAGCCTAACACAAAGCACTGTCCCAAATTTCGGCGAAATCGGACCGATCTGAGCCATATTGAACAAAACCTTCCAAGGACCTAGGACAACTCACTGTCCCAAATTTCAGCAAAATCGGAAAATAAATGTGGCTCTTATGGTCCAAGACCCTAAATCGGAGGATCGGTCTATATGGCAGCTATATCCAAATCTGGGCTGATCAAGGCCATTTTGAAGAAACATTTCCAAGGGCCTAGGAGAACTCACTATAACAAATTTCAGCAAAATCGGACAATAAATGTGGCTTTTATGGGCCCAGAACCCTAAATCGGAGGATCGGTCTATATGGCAGCTATATCCAAATCTGGACCGATCTGGGCATATTGAAGACAGATTTCTAAGGGCTTAAAACAACTCATTGTACCAAAATTCAACAAAATCGGACAATAAATGTGGCTTTTATGGGCCCAAGACCCTAAATCAGAGGATCGGTCTCTGAGCCAAATTCACAAAGGCTTTCGAAGGGTCTTACACAACTCACTGTCCCAAATTTTAGCAAAATCGGTCAATAAATGTGGCTTTTATGGGCCCAAGACCTTATATCGGAAGATCGGTCTATATGGCAGCTATATAGAAATCTGGACCGAACTGAGCCAAATTGAAGAAAGATGTCGAAGGGCCTAAGACAACTCACTGTCCTACATTTCAGCGAAATCGGATAATAAATGTGGCTTTTATGGGTCTAATATATAAATATATATATCGTAATCTAGGCCGATCTGTGCCATATTGTAGAAATATATCAAGGAGCTTAACTTAACTCACTGCACCAAATTTCATCGAAATGGGACAATAAATGCGCCTTTTATGGGCCTAAGACCCTAAATCGGAGGATCGGTCTATATGGAAGCTATATCCAAATCCAGACCGATCTCTGCCATATTTAAGAAAGATTTCGAAGGGCTTAAAACAACTCATTCTACCAAATTTCAGCAAAATCGGACAATAAATGTGGCTTTTATGGGCCCAAGACCCTAAATCAGAGGATCGGTCTATATGGAAGCTATATTGAAATCTGGACCGAACTGAGCCAAATTGAAGGAGGATGTCGAAGGGCCTAAGACAACTCACTGTCCCACATTTCAGCGAAATCGGATAATAAATGTGGCATTTATGGGCTTAAGACCCTAAATCGGAGGATCGTTCTATATGGCAGCTATATCCAAATCTGGACTGATCTGAGCCAAATTCACGAAGGCTGTCGAAAGGTCTTACACAACTCAGTGTCCCAAATTTTAGCAAAATCGGACAATAAATGTGGCTTTTATGGGCCAAAGCCTTAAATAGGGAAATCGGTCTATATGCCATCTATATCCAAATCTTGATCGATCTGTGCCATATTGCAGTAGTATGTCAAAAGGCTTATCTTAACTCACTGCACCAAATTTCGGCAAAATCGGACAATAAATGCGCCTTTTACGGCCCCAAAACCTAAAACCGAGAGATCGGTCCATATGGCAGCTATATCCAAATCTAGACCGATCTGTACCATATTGCAGAAGTATGTCAAAAGGCTTAACTTAACTCACTGCACCAAATTTCGGCGAAATCGGATAATAAATGCGCCTTTTACGGCCCCAAAACCTAAAACCGAGAGATCGGTATATATTGCAGCAATATTGAAATCTGGACCGATCTGTGCCATGTTGAAGAAAGATTTCGAAGGGCTTAAAGCGACTCACTGTTCCACATTTCAGCGAAATCGGATAATAAATGTGGCTTTTATGGGCCTAAGACCCTAAATCGGAAAATCGGCCTATATGGCAGCTTTATCCAAGTCTAGACCGATCTGTGCCATATTGCAAAAGTATGTCAAGGGGCTTAACTTAACTCACTGCACCAAATTTCATCGAAATCGGACAATAAATGCGCCTTTTACGGCCCCAAAACCTAAAACCGAGAGATCGGTCTATATGGCAGCTATATCCTAATCTAGACCGATCTGGGCCATATTGAAGAAAGATTTCGAAGGGCTTAAAACAACTCACTGTTCCACATTTCAGCGAAATCGGATAATAAATGCGGCTTTTATGGGCCTAAGATCGGAGGATCGGTCTATATGGCAGCTATATCCAAATCTAGACCGATCAGTACCATATTGCAGAAGTATGTCAAAGTGCTTAACTTAACTCACTGCACCAAATTTCATCGAAATCGGACAATAAATGCGCCTTTTATGGGCCCAAAACCTTAAATAGAGAAATCGGTCTATATGGCAGCTTTATCCAAGTCTGAATCGATCCAAATCTGATTTCTAAGGGCCTAAGACAACTCACTGTCCCAAATTTCAGGGAAATTGGATAATCAATGTGGCTTTTGTGGGCCTAACGATTTGGCTGAAATTTGGCATATAATCTTAGGTTATGACTCTCAACTACTTCGCCTAATACGGTTAAAGTCGGTCTATAACTAGATACGGCTCCCATATTTTACCAGAATCTCTGGTGGTGAGTTCCCAAGAATCGGCCCGGCCGAACTTAGCACCCTTTTACTTGTTTGAGTCTCATGTGGTTTCGATCGGTTTCCTTTTGATTTTGGGCGCTACTTCTGGGGCGGTTATGGGCCTAGGTCTACTCTTGATTTTGGACGCTACTTTTGGGGCGGTTTTGGACCTGGGGCGGCCTTCTACGTAATTGAACCCAATTTTTGATACCATATTTGTATTTAGCTCCCAAAGATCTTTCATTTGAGAACCATATTGCCACAATCGGTAAATATTTCCCACTGGGCAGTTCTGGGGGATGGGGAGGCCCCTCAGACACCAAGGAAAAAAATTTATGTCAGATTTTTAAAAAACAAATTTTGCCCATGAACATTCCACTAAGGAACAGATGCAAACTTCTCACATATCAATGAGTGCAGTCCGATTCAAGTTTAAGCTCAATGATAAGGGACCTCCTCTTTATAGCCGAGTCCGAACGGCGTACCGCAGTGCGACACCTCTTTGTAGAGAAATTTTACATGGCATAGTACCTCACAAATGTTGCCATCATTAGGAGAGGACTTTTACACTTCTTTTCAATGCCTTTCGTTTGATACCCATATTACCTAAAGCGGTAAAAGTGTCCTGTCGGGTGGTACAGTACAGTGGTTGGAGGCCACCGTAGCGCAGAGGTTAGCATGTCCGCCTATGACGCTGAACGCCTGGGTTCGAATCCTGGCGAGACCCTCAGGAAAACATTTTCAGCGGTGGTTTTCCCCTCCTAATGCTGGCAACATTTGTGAGGTGCTATGCCATGTAAAACTTCTCTCCAAAGAGGTGTCGCATTGTGGCAGGCCGTTCGGGCTTGGCTATAAAAGGGAGGCCATTGAGCTTAAACTTGAATCGGACTGCACTCATTGATATGTGAGAAGTTTGCCCCTGTTCCTTGTTGGAATGTTCAAAATTTGATTTTTTTTGTATTCTGTGTACTGTACAGTACCTTGTGTACTGTTTAATATAATATGTACTGTACAATATACAGTATACTGTGTATACTGCTATCCTGTACCGCTACAGCAATGTACTGGTATCCAGTTCAGTACTGTAGCGGTACAAGATACCAGTATACACAATATACTGTATATTGTACAGTACATATCATATTGTACAGTACATAGCATATTGTACAGTACACATTACACTTTTAAAAAAGCTACAGTACTGTACTAGTATCCAGTACCGCTACAGTTCTGTACTGGTATCGTATACCTGTACAGTACTGTATAATGCGTGTCGAATTTTTCCCTGTCCGCCTTTCTTCTGTTAGATGGAGGGATGCTCCCTCTGTTCCATTTTCACCAAGGCAGCGATGATCAGAGAAGCTGTTGTCATCCGAGACTTCCAGGGCACATGTTCTTCCGTCGACTCTACTCCAATTCAATAGCCTCCATTATAGTCTCATCAGTGGGTTATATTAAAATATAGTCCCGCTGCAGATTCGGTACAATGTTGCCGGATGCAGGCCCCTTCGTTTTACAAGGCCTGTTGTGCTACGCTTTTTGCTTCTCCATTTTTTATTCATTTATATGGGCGTGTATGGGATTTGTTTTTCATTTGTATGGGTTATTACTTGCAGCAAAATAACATTTAGTGTAGTTTTTTGTTTGTTTTAGAGGTGATGTTAACCTTTTGGCAATTTTATAAACTGGGGTCAGGCGTTTCACTCGTACACACACATTGAGTGAATGAATGAATGAAACAAAAATATTCTTTTTGGAGAGTGGTGATTATCATCGGTAAATGTTTGGTGTTCAGTTGATGTTTTGCCAAAAGCGAAATGTTCAAGGTTTAAGAGTTGAATGTTCATTTGAGGATGCATTACACTGAAAAAAAAACTTTGTTTACTAAAAAAAGGAGGAGTGGTAAAGCTTTGATAGAACAAAGTACAAAGTTGCCAACGAAAATGTATGTACTGTTAAAAAGTGGGGAAATTTGTTGCATTTTATGAAGAATCTGCTCCTTCTTGGCGAGTTCCAACAGAGAGTACCAAAATGACATCATTTGCTAGAGAAGTTTCGAATGGATGAACTAACTTTACTTACTTACTTTAATTGGCTATGATAGAACATTTGTTCCACTAGCCGAACGTGGAATAGCGTTCCAAGCGCCTCGATCTTCTGCGCTCATTCTAAAATCTCTAACACCAAGTTTCGAGGTATCTCCCACCACTTGATCTTTCCATTGGGCTTTTGGTCTTCCCAGTTTGTGTGTACCACCGTGTTTGCCTTCAAAAGACTTCTTTGCTGGAGCTTCTTCATCCATGCTGACAACATGACCTAGCCAACGCAGCCGTTGTATTTTAATGCATGTAACTATGCTACAGTCGTCATACAGCTAATTCAGCTCAGGGTTCATACGTCGTCTATATTCTCCATTAACGCAAACTGGTCCATATATTCTACGAAGAATCTTTCTCTCAAACACTCCAAGCACTGCCTCGTCTGCTTTCACAACTACCCATGCTTTAGAGCCATATAACAGCACGGGGAGTATCAGTGTCTTATATAGTGTAATCTTCGTCTGTCGAGAGGTGGCCTGGTTTGTAAACTGCTTACTTAGTCCAAAGTAGGATCTGTTTGCCAGTATTGTTCTTTACTTAATCTCAAAACTGGTGTCATTCGTTTCCGTTACGGTGGTGCCGAGGTAGATAAAGTTACCGACTGTCTCAAAGTTGTGGTTCCCAACTTTCTCCATCTTCTTTATCTGCTCGGTTGTGCTAGGCTTTTTGGGAGTTAAAACCATCCATTTCGTCTTATCTCCCTTTACTGCCAGACTTATTTTCACTGACTCTCTTTCGATTCTTTCAAAGGCTGCAGTTATTACTTCCGGTGGCCGACCTATGATATCAATGTCGTCGGCATAGTGATTAGTGATTAGTGTGCCATATCTATTCACATCTGCATCTCGTATAATCTTCTCCAACAGGATATTAAAGAGATCACAAGATAGGCTGTCTCCTTGTCTGAAACCTCGTTTGGTATTAAATGGTTCGGAGAGATTCTTTTCTATTATTATTGAGGAACGCGTATCAGCAAGTGTCATCCTGTAGAGTCTTATTAATTTTGCAGTGATACCAAACCCAGATATGGCTTGAAATGCCTTTGAACGTATAGGGCTATCGAAAGCGTCTATACAGTCAACAAAGAAATGGCAGGTGTTGATTTCGAGTCTTTCCCAGGATTTGGCGCAGTGTGAATAACTGGTCTAGAGTGGATTTACCAGATCTAAAGCCGCATTGATAGGACCCAATTATCTCATTGATTTTAGGTTTTAATCTTTCACACAGTATGCTTGAGAGTATCTTGTATGCGGTGGGGAGGAGACTTATTCCTCTGTAGTTGGCATAATTCGTCCTCTCTCCTTTCTTGTGTACGGGACATAGTATGCTGAGGTTCCAATCATCGGTTATGCGTTCTTTAAGCCAGATTGCGCAGATAAGCTGATGCATATGCCTAATCAGCGTATCGCCTCCGGTCTTAAATAGTTCAGCGGGTAACCCGTCGGCTCCTGCTGCCTTGTTGTTCTTCAGTCGTGTCACTGCTACTGGGACCTTATTGCGACTAAGATGTAAAAATTCAATACCATCATCAGGGATTGCTTCTGCGTTATCCTCTTTGTCGCCATCGTCGGACACCAGCAGTTGGGTGAAATGTTCTTTCCATATCATCAGCCTGCTATCTGTGTCAGCTACCAAATTTCCTTCTTCGTCTCTGCAGCAAGATGCGCCTGTTCGAAAGCCATCAAAATTGCAAATTTTGCCCATGAACATTCCACTAAGGAACAGGGGCAAACTTCTCACATATCAATGAGTGCAGTCCGATTCAAGTTTTAAGCTCAATGATATGGGGTCTCCTTTTTATAGCCGAGCCCGAACGGCCTGCCGCAGTGCGACACCTCTTTCGAGAGAAGTTTTACATGGCATAGTACCTCACAAATGTTGCCAACATTAGGAGGGGAAAACCACCGTTGAAAATTTTTTTCTGATGGTCTCGCCAGGATTCGAACCCAAGCGTTCAGCGTCATAGGCGGATATACTAACCTCTGCGCTACGGTTCAAAAGCCATTGGTTTGATGTTTAATTCTTTGGTAGATTTCCCGGACTTTATTCTGACTCGCTCACACTCACGTCTTTCCATTTCCTTTTTCTTTCTGGGGAAGAGACGTTTCGCCTCCCTCCTTTTCTCCCGATACCTCTCCTTCATCTGGCGCGTTGCTACTGATTGCAGGGTTGTTCTATATGCCGCATTTTTGGCTTCAGTAGCATATCGACACTCTTGGTCGTATTATGGGTTTCTTGGGGGAGGCTTCCGGTACCCAAGTACGGATTTCGCGGCATTTTCCATAGAGTGGGCAATATTTTGCCACTGCGCCATTATATCATCGGAACAAGGAGTGCTTCCATCAAGCAGTTGGGTCAGTCGAGTGGAGTATGCCGCTGCCAACAGTTGTGGTTGCAGCTTTTCAATGTCCAGCTTCTGTGCAGTGTCGGATCGTACTCTCCTCACCATGTTCAAACGGATGCGAACCTCTGCTGCAACGAGGTAATGATCCTAATCTATATTCGCTCCACGGATCGAACGTACATCTAACACGCTGGATGAATGCCTTCCATCTAACACAACGTGATCAAATGGGTTCCTCGTGTTTTGACCGGGTGACAGCCATGTGGCTTTGTGAATATTTTTATGTTGAAATCTGGTGCTACTAACTACCATGTTTTTTGCCGCGGCGAAATCTATTAGCCTCAACCTATTACTGGACGTTATCTAGTGGAGGCTAAACTCTCCGACTTTTGGACCAAAAATGTCTTCCTTCCCTATCTTCGCATTAAAATTTTTTTAATATCATGGCCGGGGCAGCAGTCGTATTCTCTCTCTAGGCGCTCGTAGAAAATATCCTCTCGTCTTTGTGTTCCGTCGGGACATGGGCACATATAAGGCTGATGTTGAAGAATTTGGCTTTTATGCGGATTGTGGCTAGCCTCTCATCCACCGGAGTAAAGCTTGAGACAAGGAGTTTTAGTTTTTTACTAACCACAAATCCACAGCCAAATTTATGTCTCGTGTCTTCACAGCTATAGTACAGTTCGTCTCCGTTTGGTGTTGTAGTGACGCCATTCCCAGTCCATCGCACTTCCTCTAAGGTGGTAATATCTGCCCTGTGCTTCTCCAATACATCCGCCAGCCCATATACTGCACCTTATCTGTAGAGTGGGAATATTCCAGGAGCAGATCCGCAAATCATAGCTCTTTTTTCGTTTGCGTGGGTCGTCAAGGTCAGGGGGCCCGTTTTTACTATTCCTTGGTTTCTCATAGTGATTCTCTTAGCTTTCCGGGGACGTAAAACCGACCCAACTGCATGGGTTTTGTGGGATCGCACATGTATTCCTCGTTGTTGTTGTAGCAGTTTTTTTGTGTTCTATCTTTCGTCTGCTTGATTCTATTGAGTGTCAAGACCCAGGAACTCTGCGACTAAGATGGGGTGCGACCACAGGGATCTGGGTCTGAGTCGAGTGGGTCTGGCCGGGCAGTTAAACAAGTGACGTGTAGCGTGAGGTCCCTGGTTACAATCGGGACATACATTTTGCACGTCGGCATCAATCCTAGCTCTGTGGGAATTGAGGCGGCTGCATCTGCCGGACGTAATTGAGCCAGAACCACTCTGGTTTGCCGGGGGAAGTCGATTTCTTCGGGTGCAATGGGAGGCGGTCGTTCTCCAAGGACTACATTCACCCGGTAGCCAACTACCGCATCTGCTACCGTGTCTGCATGAATGTTGTTTAGACCCGCTTGATATGCCGCTTGATCTAGAGGTTCTCTCTTGTAGCGCTGAACCTCACGCTCTAGATAGTGTAGATCTACCTTAAGGCTTCTGGGCGGTATATATCTATCCACAAGATTACGATTTGGATGGTTTCTGCGATAACAGCCCAAAAGGTATTGCTTAGACAGCATGTAGTTATGTCTTCGCACTGGTAGGATCTTTGTCTCCTGATGGAGGTGGTCCACATGAGAGCTGAGGAGACAGCCCGTCGCAGTTCGGAGGGTGGCATTCTGACAGACCTCAATATTATTCCACTGCGTGTCACAAAGTTGACGAGACCACACTGGCGCTGCAATTGCTTTGTACTAGGTCAACAAGATTTCTTTGTCTCTACCCCAAGTTCTGCCAGCAAGTGACTTGAGGACCTTGTTTCTACTTTTAACCTTATCGCAGATTGCTGTGGCATTTGAGGAGAATGTGTAAGAGCTGCGAAATGTGACGCCAAGTATTTTGGAACACTTGATGGTCGGAATCATCTCTCCATCGACCATCACAGTCAGCTCAGTATTCACCTCACGTAGTGGAGTGAACAATGTGGCTGAAGATTTGATGGCGGATATCTTCAGATTTCTTGCAGCGAAATATGAGGCAAGTTCGTTGAGGTAGACATTCAACCTATCACAGATGTCATCAATGGGTGGGGGGCCTGATGCCATGATCGTACAATCGTTCGCATATGATACGATCTCTATGCCGTCTGGAGGGGATGGAATGGAGGATAAGTAGAGGTTAAACAATGCCGGAGATATCACCCCACCTTGGGGAACTCCCTGTTTCACTCTACGGTGTTTCGACTTCTTATCCCTAAATTCCACAAATGACTGGCGACCACACAGATAATTTGCGACCCATCGTTTCAGGCCTGGCTGGAGGGACGTGTTGGCAATGTCCTCAATTAGTTTGGCATGGCTGACCGTGTCGAATGCCTTCGATAGGTCCAGTCCCACGAGGGCCGTCCTATCACATGTCCTGAGCTGATTGAAGCCCCGGCAAATGTGTGCGGTGATGGCATGCAAAACTGTTGTTGTGCTGCGCAGTCTTCAAAATCCATGTTGATGCTCGGCGAATGGAAATTCTTCTACGAGGCTCGGGAGGAGTAATGCCTCAAGCGTCTTTGCCACTGGTGAGAGAAGGGAGATCGGTCTGTACGACTCCCCCAAACTCGGGTCTTTTCCAGGCTTCAGTAGCGGGATCACTCTGCCCATTTTCCAGACATCGTGAACTATAAGAGTGTTCAAAGCCAGGTTGAGGTAAGTGGTAAGGTACTAAACTCCAGGTGAATCCAGATTCTTCAACATCAATGTAGAGATTCCGTCGGGGCCCAACGCCTTGTAAGATTTGGCGCCACGGATGACATTTGTAACTTCGCCCACGGTAAATTGTGATGGCTGTTCATCGGCTCGGAGACCACGAATACGGCGAATGGCTCTCCTCCTTGCCCTGTCTCTCTCGGGATGCACAATAAATTGACGGTTGAACAACCTGGCGCATCTCTTCGGTTCAGTCACGGTTATTTCGCCAAAAGTGACCGAGGTTCTGTCATCCCGTCTACCGGTGTTCGAGAGTGACTTAACAGTAGACCACAGTTTGCCCACACCGGTGCCTAAGTTCCATTGCTCCAAGTGTTCCAGCCACAAATTCCGTTGACTGCCCTGTTCATTTCCAAATTCAGCTTGCTGTTTCTGGTGTTAGGGGGGTCCATAGCACGAATCCCATCACGCTCATCTGCGAGTACCACTGCTTGCGTCGGGAAATTGGGCCGCATTTCGGGTATTCGACAGGTTGGTATAAAGCGAACGGCTGCTGCGTTAATGATGTCTCGGAATTTCCTTTTGGCCACTAGCACATCAGAGGGGGGATGGCAGTTCACTGAAGCGGTGATGAGTATACTCTCTGAAGCCAGTCCAATCGGCCTTCTTATGATTGATAAACGTCCGGCGCTCAGAGGTTATGAAGTCGGGTGGTCGATCGATGGTGAGAATTATGGGGAGGTGGTCTGACCCCAAAAAGATGACGTCTTGCCGGGATATGTCACTCAGGAGATCAGGGGATGCAATGGAGGTGTCTGGTGAGGTGCTGCACCTCCTCGTAATCCTAGTGGGGGCATCCTCCTCTCGGCCACTAGCACATCAGAGGGGGGGTGGCAGTTCACTGAAGCGGCGATTGCTGTACCCTCTGAAGGCAGTCCAATCGGCCTTATAATGATTGATAAACGTCCGGCGCTCAAAGGTTATGAAGTCGGTTGGTCGATCGATGGTGAGAATTATGGGGAGGTGGTCTGACCCCAAAGAGATGACGGCTTGCCAGGATATGTCACTCAGGAGATCAGGGCTATGCAATTGAGATGTCTGGCGAGCTGCTGCACCTCCTCGTAATCCTAGTGGGAGCATCCTCCTCTCGGCCACTAGCACATCAGAGGGGGGTGGCAGTTCACTGAAGCGGCGATTGGTATACTTTCTGAAAGCAGTCCAATCGGCCTTCTAATGATTCATAAACGTCCGGCGCTCAGAGGTTATGAAGTCGGGTGGTCGATCGATGGTGAGAATTATGGGAAGGTGGTCTGACCCCAAAGAGATGACGGCTTGCCAGGATATGTCACTCAGTAGTGAGCTGCTGCACCTCCTCGTAATCCTAGTGGGGGCATCCTCATTCACCCTGCAAAACGTGGAGTTTTGAATCTGCTCTGCCAAAGCTATATCACGCTGATCGTTACCTAGGGGAGAATGCCATGACGTGTGATGCACATTAAAGTCCCCTAGAACCAGACGATTATGGCCGGATAGCAACCCATTTTTGTCGGGGCTGTAAGCCTGGCCATTAATAGTTGTATAGCTCTATCTCGGCAGTACCGGACCTGACTGCTATCCCCATGCATTCCATGTAGGGGTCACTAGCGCCATGCGAGATAGGTCTATATTGCACGGAATGGTGTATCACGAAGGCCTATGCCCCACCTCCATTCCATGGGCGATCCTTACGTATCACATTGTAACCGTGACAACTGTGCAAGCTGCAGGTGTTGTCGATATGCTCTTGCGACTCATAAAATCTACGATCTCATCGATCTTGCCACGCAGTCCGTTGCAGTTTAACTGCAAAAACGATAATCTTCCCGGCACTGGCCTGGCATTACTTGGGCTGGGATGCTGCCGTTGCGTAAATTGCCGTGCGGTAGAGGTTCGGGGGGGTCACATAGTCCGACGACGAGGACGCAGAAGGCGACGACAACGACGCTTGTGACCCAATGCTGGCTATCCCGTAGTGAAGTGAGGCCAGAGCTAGATCGGAAATGTACCCACTCCATGCACCGGTTACACCTCACCGACACCGACCGATGATGAAGGCGGTTCTGGCAAACCGAACAGAACCAGGGTCCGGGGTTCTTTTCAATCCCGGCAGAAGCGTGCGGAGAAGGCACTCCGGGATGTGCCTCTCCCATGACGAAAAAAGACGAACACGTACACTGAGGCGGCAGCCCTTGCCTATGAGGATTCCATCGGGTAAATCCGGAGCGTACAACCTGCTGCCATGGGATTGATCTATCCCTCGTTGCTGCGAGCCGTTTGCTACAAGATTCGATGCTCGCCTCCAGCCGCCTCTAACCTAGAAATATATGCTGATGTTGGCCACTGTTTATTTGAAGCCGCCATTCGAGTGTCATCTTCAAAATAATATCGCCCACAACAGAGAGGAGGGAGTTAGGGTAGCTTGGATTGACAGGCTATCTTTCTAAACAGGCTTTCTTAGACAACTTTTGTCCATTGTGATACCATAGTAGCGCCATGTAAGGCGACCTGGTAACCCGAACATGCTACCAAAGCGGCTACCGGGGCCAATAGAGGAAGGATAACTAAAGTTAAAAATTCGCTCGATAACCTCACCAGGATTTGAAACTGGCATTCAGCGTCAGCATTTCTGTAGCTCAGTAGATGGCTTAAATATTGAAAATCGAGTTCACAAATCTGGTATAGCTCCGTTTTTCCGATTTGAATTCTTATACACATGCAAGAAGCCTTTATCCTTGCCAAGTACAGTGTAATTTATTTCTTGTTTGTATGCCTCTCAAAAAAAAATCTTCAAAAATTATGTGTTTACCCATCTACGTATAGCAAATATGGCCAAATGTGTCATAACACTTACGAGAATTTGTGTCTCATTTGATGTTTTGGATGGCTTCCAAGGTCTTGGAATTCTATTGCCATCATGCTGGCAGTTATGGAGCAGACAGCAGCACAAGAAAGATACCCACCAACATCAACGAACATGAGTGAGGTTGTCCACCAACAACACAAGAGAAGATGGAAAAAAAGCCAACCACACATGCTGTTACACTTGAAAATGTGTTTTTTTTTTGGGGGGAGGGGGGGAAAGTCATTGAAAATTGTAAGACTTGCTCATGGCCCACCCCCCTTTTTCGTGTGTAGGGTTTGCTCTTTTTTACGACGGAAAATGTTTTATTCATTACTTGCCGACAAAATATTATCTGCGAACTTTCTATTGCATCTCTCTTAGAAATCTTACAAAAAATGCCAAAGCCTTTGGCCACCTAAACAAAATCAAAAATGGAGAGCTATGCAATCAGCTTTTCCTGGAAAACTGCTCTCATATCGAAGCTAAGTGAAGATGTGTATGTAGGGTCATAAGCTTCTTTTAAAATCTTTTAATGATACCAAAATGTAGTACTTTGGCAAAGAGGACCCGAATAAATTTACTCAGAAATTGCCTTTGATGTTCATTCGAGTAGGAATGATGCTTTTATGCTTTTTTTTTCAAAATATAATTCGTATGGTTATAGCAAATGGATACTTGCGAAAAAGCCAATTGTATGCCATTAGTCGATTTCACAAATGTCAATTCAATGGCGTACAAAGTTTTTATTTTTTGTAATTTAAACAAAACTAACAAAGGTAACCAAGTGAATGAGAATTGGTGTACATAGTACTCGTACCAATTGTGTATGGAATGTTTTATTCCTTTCTGGAAAATGGGTTTTATAAACACAAGTCACTACTGAAAGGGTTGTTCAACAGAATACCTCCTTTCCCCAACGAGGTAGGTAGGGATACATTTTTAGCATCAAAGGATATAAGCAGTAGAGAAGTGAAAATGCTACCTGAAGATGAGCCAGAAGAGAGACAAGATGAGAAACATAGATGTGGATAGATGTGAGCACCACACAGACTGGAGCATTGAGATCCGACCTGTATGGTGATCATTGCTGTCACAAGAAGCTCAGCTGCGAGCTACCAGGCCTGTCCACAGGTTGCGGATAGTGAAATGATCCATACGGGGCAGATGCAACGGCAAGGCCGGGCCGCTCCAGGTTTTCCACAAATACTTATTGGGTTGCCCAAAAAGTAATTGCGGATTTTTCATATAGTCGGCGTTGAAAAATTTTTTCACAGCTTGTGACTCTGTAATTGCATTCTTTCTTCTGTCAGTTATCAGCTGTTACTTTTAGCTTGCTTTAGAAAAAAAGTATATTTGATTAAAGTTCATTCTAAGCTTTATTAAAAAAGGAATTTACTTTCTTTTAAAAAATCCGCAATTACTTTTTGGGCAACCCACTAGTTCCTATGATGCTTCATATGACAAGGCGGGTCATTGACGCCTTTGTATAATCAACTAGCTGGACAGGGTCCGCTCCGCTGCGCATTTTTTTACTTTATATGGAACAAAATTTTCCTTGGATTATTTATTTTCGACATTCAAAGAACTTTTAGTGAAATACCATGCTACGCAAATAGTATATCCCTTGACATATAGTTAAACAATATAAGTGCCTTTATCTGCATCCCATATGATACTTAATGGTCTACGAATTTAAGTTTGGATCTAAGGTGTACTCCATTCTTAAAATATTTTATTTCAGCCCGATATTCACATGATGTCTGACTTCAGGGTGTTTTCTGGGGCGAGATGTTATCCCAGACAATTGACCTTGAAACAGGTAAAAAGGCGTTAAGTTCCGCCGGGCCGAACTTTGGATACCCACCACCTCGGGTATATATGTAAACCACTTTTCATCAAAATGCGGTGAAAATTGCATACCTTACGTCTCATAGCAATTATATCGAAATTTTGAACGATTTAGACCATTAGACGACTTAGACTTAACTCTCTGTCCCAAATTTCAACAAAATCGGACAATAAATGCGACTTTTATGGGCTTAAAACCTTAAATCGAGAGATCGGTCCATATGGCAGCTATATCCAAATATTGACCTATTTGTGTCAAGTTGCAGAAAAATGTCAAACGGCCTAACAAAACTCACCGTCCCAAATTGCGGCGTCATCGGACAATAAATGCGATTTTTATGGCCCCAAAACCTAAAACCGAGAGATCGGTCTATATGGCAGCTATATCCAAATCTGGACCGATCTGTCCCATAATGCAGAAGTATGTCAAGGGGCTTAACCTAACTCACTGTCCCAAATTTCGGCGACATCGGACAATAAATGCGCCTTTTATGGGCCTAAGACCTTAAATCGGAGCATCGTTCTATATGGCAGCTATATCCAAATCTAAACCGATCTGAGCCAAATCGACAAAGGATGTCAAAGTCCCTAACGCAACTCACTGTCCAAAATTTCGGAGGCGTCGGACAATAAATGCTCCAATATGGGCCCAAAACCTTAAATCAAGAGATCGGTCTATATGGCAGCTATATCCAAATCTAAACCGTTCTGTGCCATATTCCAGGAAGATGTCGAGGGGCCTCACTCACTATTCCATATTTCAGCAACATCGGATAATAAATGTGGCTTTTATGAGCCTAAGTCCCTAAACCGGAAGATCGGTCTATATGGCAGATATATCCAAATATGAACCGATCTGGTCCAAATTGGCGAAGGATATCAAAGGGCCTAAGGCAACTCACTGTCCCAAATTGCAGCAAAAATCGGATAATAAATGTGCATTTTATGGGCCTAAGAACCTAAATCGGAGGATCGGTCTATATGGCAGCTATAACCAAATATAGACCGATCTGAGCCAAATTAGAAAAGGATATCGAAAGGCTTAAGGCAACTCACTGTCCGAAATTTCAGAAAAATCGGATAATGAATGTGGCTTTTATGGGCCTAAGACCCTAAATCGGAGGATCGGTCTATATGGCAGCTATATCCAAATATGGACCGATCTGAGCAAAATTGACGAAGAATGTCAAAAGGCCTAATATAACTCACTGTCCCAAATTTTAGCAAAATCGGATAATGAATGTGGCTTTTATGGGCCTAACACCCTTAATCGTAGCATCGGTCTATATGGCTGCTATATCCAAATATATACCGATCTGAGCCAAATTAGAAAAGGATATCGAAAGGCTTAAGGCAACTCACTGTCCCAAAATTTCAGCAAAATCGGTAAATAAATGTGGCTTTAATGGTCCTAAGACCCTAAATCGGAGGATCGGTCTATATAGCACCTATATCCAAATCTGGACCGATCTGGTCCAAATTGGCAAAGGATATCAAAGGGCCTAAGGCAACTCACTGTCCCAAATTTCAGCAAAATCGGATAATAAACGTGGCTTTTATTGGCCTAAGACCCTAAATTGGCGGATCGGTCTATATGGGGGCTATATCAAGATATCGTCCGTTATAGCCCATCTTCGAACTTAACTTGCTTACGGACAAAAAGAAAAAAAGAATCGGTGCAAAGTTTCAGCTCAATATCTCTATTTTTGAAGACTGTAGCGTCATTTCAACAGACAGACGGACCGCATGTCTATATCGTCTTAGATTTTTATGCTGATCAAGAATATATATACTTTATAGGATCGGAAATGGATGTTTCGATCAGTTGCAAACGGAATGACAAAATGAATATGCCCCCATCCTTCGGTGGTGGGTATAAAGAGTTCCTCTCAAAAACCCATGTCCAAACTGAAACTTTAGTAGACGACATGGGAGTAAGAGCACAGACAACGGGGGACATGTTGAGGCTTTTGATGAAAATGCATTTTCCTCAGGATACGAAGGGACTCGCGAAGACACCGGAATTTTGGAATAATGAGGTTGATCGAAGGTTTATCATTACAAAATTTATGGTGAAGGTATCCTTGAGGAGCTTCAAACTATTTAAGTCACCCGGACCCGATGGAATATTTTCGGCGTTACTACAAAAAGAGGCAGACTATCTGGCGCCTCGTATGGCCAAAATTTTCACAGCGTGCCTAGGACTTTCATATACTCCGAAAGCCTGGCAGGAGGCAAGGGTGGTGCTTTTTCCCAAGCCCGGCAAGTTATGCGACACCAAAGGCCTACAGACCCATGAGCCTTACGTCCTTTCTACTCAAAACCATGGAACGTACTGCACGAGGTTGTGCATAAAATAGAAAAACCGTTCGATGCCAAAACGTACACACTGGGCGGACCGATACTCTGATCCAATCCTTAGACCAGTACCGGGTGGACCCCCGGCGGTCCTAAGAGACTGAATAAACCATATGCTAAGGAACAGGTGGATAAATTGTGTGTCCCATGTCATAAATACAAGGGAGAAAATGGCACAAGGTATGCCACAGGGGGGCATTTTATCGCCAGTCGTATGGGTGAACACCATAAATGACCTATTACGGTTGCTGACTGAGGAGAGATTTGAACCCGTCTGCTATAATACTTCTAAGGGTAAGGATCCGAACGAGCTAAGGAGAAGCGCCGAAAGGGTCTTGCATATGGCATATGACTGGGCTAGACCCAGAGGTCTCGATGTTAACCCAGAGAAGACTGAAATATGCCTCTTCACGAGGAAGACGACGAAAACGTTTCCTCAATAAGACGATTTCGATATTTGACAAGGTCAAATACTTAGGTGTGATCTTGTACAGGAAACTGAATTGGAAGTGTCACATTCGGTAGCGTACTGAGAAGGCTCGATCCTACGGCCCGAAATGGGGCCTGAATCCGAATATAGTCCACTGGCTCTACAGGAGCGTGATTAGACCAATACTTACTTACGCCTCAGTAGTTTGATAGACTGCTATGGAGAAAAAGTGCAACATAAGGACCATACAACAGGTTCAGAGAACATGTTGTCTTGGCATAGGCGGAGCGATGAGAACCACGTCCACTAGAGCACTGAAGACTATTTTAGATATCCGACCCATTGACTAGAGATTAAGTGTGAGGCAGCCACTGCGGCTATGAGACTTAAGGCGATGGGATTGAGCTGGTCATACCATCATGGTATAATCGAGGCGACAATAGGAAACCTGGAAGGAAGGCAAGAGGTTTCCGATCGGATACCTGAGATGAACCTTGAAGTCGAGTGCGAGGCACTGTTGCCATCGGCACAGTCTTGGATTGGCGGAACCCTAGTATTGCCATTTGGTAGATCATGTTACACGAATGGATCAAAGCTAGAGGACAGAGTGGGCCTGGAGGTCAACATTGAGAACCCAGGGGCTGAGATCTTTTTTAGACTGCCTGACCATAATGCGCAACTGCAGGTGGAGATCCGGGCGATCATGGAATGCGTGAAGTGGTGTGGTGCTAACGTAACTACGTCGAGTGTGAACATCTTTACCGACAGTAAAATTGCCATAAGGGCAATAACTACCAGGACGGTAAGGCCACTAACAGTCTTGCAGTGTAAGAAGGAGATTAACGCCTTCTCTGAGGATGGCAAAATCCGCATCGTTTGGGTGCCGGGCCATAACGGCGTAAGGGGAAATGAAAGGGCAGACGATGTGCCAGTGAAGGCCAGAGGACTGCCGCCAATAAACTTGGTTAACCCGAAACCTTTCGGGTCGACGCAGTCCGAGTTAAAGGAGTGGGGACATCGCAACGGTCGGTAGGACGGCGAAAATCCTATGGGGGGATCCAGATCCTGAGAAGATGAGGCTATTACTGAAAGGAAGCAAGAAGGGGTCAGTATAGCTATTGGTATCATAAAGGGACACATAGGACTACGAGCTCACTTATGTAAAATCGGTGCGGCAAGTGATAATGTATGATGTTAGAAGTAAGCGATTGTAATGCCCATACCAAATGCGATTCTGCTAGAACCAATTCAATCACCATGTGGACGGTGGATGGATGGATATAGAAGATAGTTTATATGGTAATCACATGGTCGAGGGTATCAGGGACGTAGCCAGTGTGGGGGTGGAGCTCGAGCCCAATAGACATCCTCTCTTTCCCCTTTTTTTAGAATGGTAGCTCGTGTACCTACTTATTATTATTTTTTACTTCTAATATGCCCGAAAAATAAAATAAAATTCTGGCTACACGTCTCTGGGGGGTATCCCAACTTCGGCCGAGCAACATAAAGGCGTTCTTGGTAGTTTAATTACTCGTATGCCACTACTGTTTCCTATCTCAATGCTGTATCTTAAAATCAATTAAATTAAAAGCATATCCAGAAAACATTGAACTCAACCCTTCAAATCCTTGTGGTCGCCGTGAGCCACCACATATACGGTCATTGATTACAACCATTTGTTCATATATCCAACCACAATTACATTTTGATTTACAGTTTCGTGCAACACAGTCTCGACCACACAATTTAATGAATAAATTAATTAATCCCCATTCCTGCAAGAGAAGCCAATGCCGAACCCAATGGCCCGATGCAATGCTCGGCGGAATCCTTACACGTCTTTATTCGTTTATGTCCTTATTAATTTTCTCGAGACGATTATAGCACAGTAAATAACATTTTAATCTTATCGAAATTGGATATTTATAAAGAAAATAAAATGTGGCTCTGCCGCCCCTTCCCCCAAAAGAAAAATAGTATGCCCGTATTTTTGCTGACTTTGTGTGCATTGGTAGCCTTTACTCTTTTATTTTTATGTCACCGATAAATCTTAAATGGGCAAAATAATGGCTTTAAAAATTTACGGTATTAATCGATGACTTGTGAATTGTGGCACACGAAGAGGACCAACATGAATGCGGCTTTAATGCCAAACGAAATACCACAATGGGCGGCAGCAGTGTTTAGGGAGTGGAGTGCATATGTAATTGTATGCTATGCTTTATCTTCGCATGTGTGTGTGTGTGTGTTTGGTATTTATATTTTATGAACGAATATGCTGGGGAAATAAACACAAGAAAATAAATATCTAAATAAACATTATATTCGGCATAGCCACCAATGGTTCATATCGATTTTATGCTAATGACCATAGCAACCATTAATACTTCAAATCCTTCACACTGAAATGAGCTAAGTCGAAAAGGAGAATTGCAAATATTCTTGTGAAGGAATACATACAAGGATACAGATATACACAGATTAACTCAAAATCTGTCTTATACCCTCCGCCATAGGATGGGGGTATACTAGTTTCGTCATTCTGTTTGTATCACCTCGAAATATGCGTCTGAGACCCCATTTTATATATAAAAAATAATTTGTGTTTGTTTGTAGGTTTGTTTGTTTGTGCGTTCCTTATAGACTCAGAAACGGCTATACCGATTTTCTTGAAATTTTCACAGATGGTGCATAATGACCCCGTGGTGAAAATAGGGTACTAAATTTGTTGATATATGAAGGGGGGCGGACTCTCCCCCTTACTCTAATTTTCAGAAACGTCAGATCTCGGAGATGGGTGGTGCGATTTAAGCGAAATTTTGTGTGCTCTCATAAAGTACCCAAAAAACAAGTTAAAAGTATTGGATACCCACCACCTCGGGTATATATGTAAACCACCTTTCATCAAAATTCGGTGAAAATTTCATACCTTATGTCCCATAGCAGTTGTATCAAAATATGTTCCGATTTGGACCAAATACTAATAAGTACAGTAGCTATATCTAAAAATAAACCGATCTGTACCGTATACAACACGGATGTTGAAAAGCCTAATATAAGCCACTGTGTCAAATTTCAGTGAAATCGGATTATAAATGCGCCTTTTATGGGGCCAAGACCTTAAATCGAGATATCGGTCTATATGGCAGCTATATCCAATTCTGAACCGATATGGGCCAAGTTGTAGAAAAATGTCGAAGAGCCTAATACAAAGCACTGTCTCAAATTTCGGCGAAATCGGACAATAAATGCCCCTTTTATGGGCCCAAAATCTTAAATCGAGAGATCGGTCTAGCTATATTCAAATCTGGACTGATCTGGGCCAAAATGCAGAAGGAAGTCGAAGAGCCTAACTAATTTCACTGTCTCAAATTTCAGCGACATTGGACAATAAATGCGTCTTTTATAGCCCCAAAACCTAAAACCTAAATATCGGTCTATATAGCAGCAATATCCAAATCTGAACCGATCGGTGCGATATTGCAAAAGTATGTTTAGGGGCTTAACTTAACTCAGTGTTCCGAATTTCGGCGAAATCGGACAATAAATGAGCATTTTATGGGCCCAAAACCTTAAATCAAGAAATCGGTCTATATGGCAGCTTTATCCAAATTTGAACCGATCTGGGCCAAACTGAAAAAAGATGTCGAAGGGCCTAAGACAACTCACTGTCCCAAACTTCAGCAAAATCGAATAATAAATGAGGCTTTTATGGGCTTAAGACCCTAAATCGGAGGATCGGTTTATATGGCAGCTATATACAAATCTGGACCGATCTGACGAGCCAAATTGACGAAGGATGTCGATGGGCCTAACACAAATCATTGTCCCGAATTTCATCTAAAGCGGATAATAAATGTGGCTTTTATGGGCCTGAGACCCTAAATCGGCGGATCGGTCTATATGGGGGCTATATCAAGATATAGTCCAATATAGCCCATCTTCGAACTTAACCTGCTTATGGACAAAAAAAGAATCTGTGCAAAATTTCAGCTCAATATCTCTATATTTAAAGACTGGAGCGTGATTTCAACAGACAGACGGACAGACGGACGGCCATGGCTAGATCGTCTTAGATTTTACGCTGATCAAGAATATATATAAAGGGTGATTTTTTTGAGGTTAGGATTTTCATGCATTAGTATTTGACAGATCACGTGGGATTTCAGACATGGTGTCAAAGAGAAAGATGCTCAGTATGCTTTGACATTTCATCATGAATAGACTTACTAACGAGCAACGCTTGCAAATCATTGAATTTTATTACCAAAATCAGTGTTCGGTTCGAAATGTGTTCATTCACCGTTCAGCGATGAGGCTCATTTCTGGTTGAATGGCTACGTAAATAAGCAAAATTGCCGCATTTGGAGTGAAGAGCAACCAGAAGCCGTTCAAGAACTGCCCATGCATCCCGAAAAATGCACTGTTTGGTGTGGTTTGTACGCTGGTGGAATCATTGGACCGTATTTTTTCAAAGATGCTGTTGGACGCAACGTTACGGTGAATGAACACATTTCGAACCGAACACTGATTTTGGTAATAAAATTCAATGATTTGCAAGCGTTGCTCGTTAGTAAGTCTATTCATGATGAAATGTCAAAGCATACTGAGCATCTTTCTCTTTGACACCATGTCTGAAATCCCACGTGATCTGTCAAATACTAATGCATGAAAATCCTAACCTCAAAAAAATCACCCTTTACTTTATAGGGTCGGAAATGGATATTTCGATGTGTTGCAAACGGAATGACAAAATGAATATACCCCCATCCTTCGGTGGTAGGTATAATAAAAATTTGGTATCCAAATTTCGGATGGGGTACCTAGGGGGGCTGCCCACCCTAAAACCTGCCAAACATATATTTTGACCAATCACGTCAATATGGGACTCAAATGAAAGGTATTTAGGATGAAAAAACGTATCTGATATCAAATTGTCGGACCAAGTGCTAGGGGAACCACCCCAAGCCCCAAAACACCCCTAAATAGGATATATTTACCGATCATGGCAATATGGGACTCAAATGATAGGTATACGAATCTGATATCCAAATGTGGGACCACGTTTCTGGGGATCCACCCCTTCCCCAAAACACCTCCCAAACTGGCCTTATTTACTGACCATGAGAATATGGGGCTTAACAAAAAGGTATTTGAATGTAGAATTGGAATCTGATATCCAAATATGAGGCCAAGTGCTTGGGGGCCGCCTCTCCCCAAAAACATCCCCCCAAGGGGACAAATTTAAAACCATAGCAATATGGGGCTCAAATGTAAGGTCTTTGGGAGTAAAGCTCAAATTTAATATCAATGTTCGGGAAAAGTGTCTATGGGGCCACCCCACCCCCACAACACCACCCAAATAGTAAGTATTTGCTGACTTTTGCAATATGAGGCTCAAATAAGAGGGTTTTTAAAGTGGAACACGAATCCGACATATATTTTCAAGGCCAACTCACTGAGTGGCCGCCCATCCCCCAAAACACCCCCCAAGCCGTTCATTTTTGCCGACTATGGAATATGGGACTCAAATTAAAGTTTTGTGGGAGTAGACCAAGTATCTGATATCAACATTAGGGGCCAACTGTCTAGCCGACGTCCCACCACCATAGCAACCCCCAAATAGGACGTATTTGCTCACCAAGACAATTTAGGTCTTAAAGAGACCATCTTGAATCTTGACTTCTTGAGCTTCTAGAGGGCGTAACTCTTATCCGATTGGAATGAAATTTTGCACGACGTGTTTTGTTATGTTATCCAACAACTGCGCCAAGTATGGTTCAAATCGGTCTATAACCTGATATAGCTGCCATATAAACCGATCTTGGGTCTTGACTTCTTGAGCCTCTAGAGGGCGCAATTCTCATCCGATTGGAATGGAATTTCGCACGACGTGTTTTGTCATGATACCCAACAACTTTGCCAAGTATGGTTCAAATCGGTCCATAACCTGATATAGCTACCATATAAACCGATCTTGGGTCTTGACTTCTTGACCCTCTAGAGGGCACAATTCTTATCCGATTTGAATGAATTTTTGCACGAAGTATTTCGTTATGATATCCAACAACTGTGTCAAGTATGGTTCAAATCGGTTCATAACCTGATATAGCTGTCATATAAACAGATCTGGGGATTTGATTTCTTGAGCTTCTAGAGGGCGCAATTCCTATCCGATTTGGCTGAAATTTTGCATGACGTATTTTATTTTTACTTTCAACAACTGTGTCAAATAAGGTTCAAATCGGTTCATAACCTGATATAGCCGCCATATAAACCGATCTGGGATCTTGACTTCTTGACCCCTACAGGTCGCAATTATTATCCGATATGCCTGAAATTTTGTACGATGGATCCTCTCATGACCATCAACAAACGTGTTTATTATGGTCTGAATCGGTCTATAGCCCGATACAGATCCCATATAAATCGTTCTCTCTATTTTACTTCGTGAGCCCCAATGGGCGCAATTCTTATACGAATTGACTGAAATTTTACACAGGTCTCCAACATATAATTTAATTGTGGTCCGAACCGGACCAAATCTTGATATTGTTTTAATAGCAGAGCAACTCTTTTCTTATATCCTTTTTTGCCTAAGGAAAGATGGCGGGAAAAGAACTCGACAAATGCGATCCATGGTGGAGGGTATATAAGATTCGGCCCGGCCGAACTTAGCACGCTTTTACTTGTTTTTTTTTTTTACTTCTTTTGCCGTTCAGAAGTAGAAATATCAATTTTTATTTTCACTTGTTGATTCTATTTAGGTCGCAAACCGAAACCGCTAAAGAAGACCCAAAAACGAATGCTATTGCTTTTGCTGAAAATCGATTCAGATTTCAAAAAGCTCTCCTGTGTATATATATATTGCTTGGTTCATAATAACAAAAATGCTCAAGATTGTTGGGCTATTTGTAGGGTTGGTGTACCAGCACACTGATATGATGTTCATTGTGAACCAGTGGACTTAGCATGATTACAAAAAATGGCTTGCCATGAGTTGGAATACTAGATGCATATATCCTCAAATGTTTTGTTAACATTTTTGTAAGAGCTTATACGCATATTCCTAAATATTTTTGTAGAATTTTGCGTTCAAACTACACCCAGTTATACAAAGTTTAGTTTTACTCGGAAATAGACATTAAAGTAATAAATCTTTGGTTTTCAGCATATATTTAATGAATTTCTTATATAAGACCACGAAAGCTTGGCAGAAGGCTTATAGGTCTATATTGCGACCGACCTTTTTAACTCAAAATCATGGAACGTATAGTGGCCACCATAAGAGTAGCACACCCACCGAGTTGTTCGGACACAAGCGGCATGCCTAAATGAAAAGTAGGACAATGGAGACTGCCCTGTTCGAGGTTGTGCATAGAATAAAAGAGTCCTACGATTCAACGATGTACTCTTTGGCAGCAGGCATCCCAGGGGCTTTAAACAATGTGAGAACCAACACACTCTTCCACTACTTCGAACAGTACCGGGTTAACCGGTACTTTTCACATATCAATGAGTGTAGTCCAATTCAAGTTTAAGCTCAATAATAAAGGGCCTCCTTTTTATAGCCGATTCCGAACGGCGTGCCGCAGTGCGACACCACCTTGGAGAGAAGTTTTACTTGGCGTAGTACCTCACAAATGTTGCCAGCATTGGGAGGGGAAAACCACCGCTGAAAATTTTGTCTGATGGTCTCGCCAGGATTCGAGCTCAGGCATCATTCAGCATCATAGGCGGACATGCTAACCTCTGCGCTACGGTGGCCTCCTTCAAATTCATATCCTCAAATCATTTCAAGTGAAGAACCCATCATGTTTCAGATTGGCAAAAGAAAGAAAAGTTTTAATAGTGTCATTAGTTTTAAATAAACTTGAAATCGAGCAATCACATCTGTGTCTGTGGCGACTAGAAAAACTTGCAAGTAATTCTTGTTAAAATCATTTTGTTTACAAAGAAAGTTTCCGTTTTGTGAAAATTAGCCATTTTTCCGGACATTTTCATTGGATAAATGCTTTAAAAAGTTTTGTTGGGCATTGTCACGCATACCTAAATGTATTTTATGACCAAGGGGAGGGGGGGAGGGGGAGATATAAAAACGTTTGAATTATATCCCTGGGCAAGAAGGTTTATGTCTCCATGTTATGCTTTAAACATTCCACACATGAATGTCCTTTGGCAAGCATGCCATGTGAGTATATGGCCAAATGTTGTGCGCTGTCGTTGCCTGGTATTTCTGCTTGGGGAACAATAAAATAAAGTAACCTGCAAAACTGTGAGGGTTTGCTGTAACTGATGTGAATTTGATGGTGGCTATCGCTTTTATACACTTCACTTCATTTATCCCTTCAACCATAACTTTTTACCGTACTACCCGAGCGAAACACTAAACTACGATGCTGTTGCCCATACAAAGTCAATTTGGTCAAGTAAATCAATTGGCATAGAAATTATTTCTGGTGAATCTAATCGAATTTGAATGCCAACACAATCGTAAATAACAACTACAAGTATTTTTTCCCAATCACTTGATTGAGGTTCAGCTAAACGCTAAACGAACCATAACTAACGACACTACAATGCCAGGGGCAACGCAGAAATTGCAACAAAGAAGCAGTTTTTAATGAAGTGTTTGCTGATTTAACTGAAAAAAGTCTTTTGTTTTTCCTAAGGGGCAGGATTTGGTTTTGGTTGTTAAATTCGATGGTAGGCCTAACCGGTAAAAACCTGCTAACACCACCATGGCTAATGTAAACAAGTAAAAAGGATTTTAGTTCGGCCGGGCCGAAATTTGGATACCCTCCACCTCGGTGAAAATTGCATACTTTATAACCCATAGCAGTTATATTTTTGGGGCCTAGACTTTAAATCGAGATATCGGCATATATGGCAGCTATATGCAAATCTTGATCGATCTAGAACAAATTGCAGAAATATATGGAGGGGCTTAACGTAACTCAGTGTCCCAAATTTCGGCAACATCGGACAATAAATGCGCCTTTTACGGGCCCAAAACATCAAATTGAGAGATCGGTCTATATGGCAGCTATATCCAAATCTGATCCGATCTGAGTGAAATTGAAGATGGATGTCGAAGGGTCTAACACAACTCACTGTCCCAAACTTCGGCGACATCGGACATTAAATGCGCCTTTTATGGCCCCAAAACCTTAAATCGAGAGATCGGTCTATACGGCAGCTATATCCAAATCTGGACTGATCTGGGCCAAATTGAAGAAGGATGTCGAAGGGCCTAACACAACTCACCGTCCCAAATTTCAGCAAAATCGGATAATAAATGTGGCTTTTATGGGCATAAGACGCTAAATCAGAAGATCGGTCTATATGGCAGCTATATCCAAATCTTTACCGATCAGAGCCAAATCACCGAAGGATGTCGAAGGGCCTAACACAACTCACTGTCCCAAATTTTAGCAAAATCGGATAATAAATGTGGCTTTTATGAGACTAAGAACCTAAATCGGAGGATCGGTCTATATGGCAGCTATATCCCAAACTGGACTGATCTGGGCAACATTGACGATAGATGTCGAAGGGACTCACACAACTCATTGTCCGAAATTTCAGCAAAATCGGATAATAAATGTGGCTTTTATGGGCCTAAGACCCTAAATCGGAAGATCGGTCTATATGGCAGCTATCTCCAAATCTGGACCGATCAGAGCCAAATCACCGAAGGATGTCGAAGGACCTAACACAACTCACTGTCCCAAATTTAAGCAAAATCGAATAATAAATGTGGATTTTATGGGCCTAATACCCTAAATCGGCGGATCGGTCTATACGGCAGCTATATCCCAATCTGGACCGATCTGGGCAACATTGACGATAGATGTCAAAGGGACTAACACAACTCACCGTCCGAAATTTCAGCAAAATTGGGTAATGAATGTGGCTATTATGGGCCTAAGACCCCAAATCGAAAGATCGGTCTATATGGCAGCTATATCCAAATTTTTACCGATCAGAGCCAAATCACCGAAGGATGTCGAAAGGCCTAACACAATTCACTGTCCCAAATTTCAGCGAAATCGGATAATTAATGTGGCTTTTATGGGCCTAATACCCTAAATCGGAGGATCGGTCTATATGGCAGCTATATCCAAATCTGGACCGATTTGGGCAAAATTGACGATGGATGTCGAAGGCGCTAACACAACTCACTGTCCGAAATTTCAGAAAAATTGAGTAATGAATGTGGCTTTTATGGGCCTAAGACCCTTAATCGGAAGATCGGTCTATATGGCAGCTATATCCAAATCTTTACCGATCAGAGCCAAATCAACGAAGGATGTCGAAGGGCCTAACACAACTCATTGTCCCAAATTTAAGCAAAATCTGATAATAAATGTGGATTTTATGGGCCTAATACCCTAAACCGGAGGATCGGTCTATATGGCGGCTATATCCAGATATAGTCCGATATAGCCCATCTCCGAACTTAACCTGCTTATGGACAAAAAAAGAATCTGTGCAAAGTTTCAGCTCAATATCTCTATTTTTAAAGACTGTAGCGTGATTTCAACAGACAGACGGAATGACGAACGGACATGTCTAGATCGTCTTAGGTTTTTAAGCTGATGGGGTCGGAAATGGATATTTCGATGTGTTGCAAACGGAATGACAAAATGAATATACCCCAATACTTAGGTGGTGGGTATAAAAACTACCCAAATGAATTTTGGTTAGGTTAGGTTGAAAATAGGGTGCAGATATTAATCCGCCCCATGCCACTATGGAAATACACATAAGCCAGTAATCGGCTGATTGTGCGCTCTAAAATCCATGGAGTAACCTCTAAAAAGAACATTTTAAGCTAAGAATGCCGTGTTACTTACAAAATCCTTAAATGTTTTCAATACCACTCCCCTAAGTTGGTTCATGTCTCCTGTTGTGTCTCCACCTAAGTGCCGGCATCTCTTAGACGCGAAAGCCGCGCAATGACAAAAGAAATGCTCCAATGTCTCATCATCTTACCCGCATGGCCTACACATGCTATCACTTGCCGCACCGATTTGACATAAGTGAGCTCGT